>NC_060210.1:197640000-197952500 GCF_021130785.1 Homalodisca vitripennis | reverse complement strand
AATTAAAAAATGTACACAAAAAAAGGTAATTGTATAATAAATATACCTCAATCTTCTAATTGCGCTAAAATAATATGAGGATTTTTTATATTCAAGGTGTAAATTCATAGTCAGTTTTACTTCTACTTTCTTCCAATAACTCGTACAATGTATAACTCTAATTGCTTAATCCCACGGTAAATCAAAGGGCAATTATGTAATAAAGGATAGTTTTTGTGGAAAGTAGACAAGATGGACATTCAAAAATCTGGAATCCAAACCGTGTCATGGTTCTGAAACTGTCTAAGCACCTAGTCTGACTCCTTGCATCGATTAGTCTGCCTAATGGAGAGCTAAGGAAGGTCGGTTGAATAAAACAGTGATCAGAGGTTAATCTCCTTCCGAATAGAACCAAATCTACATTAATTTTTCACCCGGTTTCAATGAGCACACAAAAACTGTTGCTGGTCGTAATTATAACGTAAGCTTATGCGTTTTAGATGACCGATAACGAGGCACTCGCATGTCTTCAGTGGCGCAGCCGCGGCGGTGCTCCTGGGGCAGGGGTGGGAGTCTTCCCTCACTCACCTCACTTGATTTATAGCTCTCGTGACAAAATTACCACCTTGAAACTCACTTTTTTAAGTTAACCCTTAATTACTTTTATATACGTGAAACCATCTTTTTGTCCCCTATTATGTTGTCATTATCTGAACTTTGTTGGGTGGGTTCAAAATTCCAAGACGGGTCCTGGAAAAGGACAGATTTTGGACTTTGGAGATGTCAACAAGTCGCCGACTCCTCCGCACATACGTCTCGATTTGTTGACGGCTCTCTTCCATGGTCCTTCCAACATACCGAGATAGGCCCTACTTCCTTTCTTCCTTTCAGGGTTCCGCGGACCTCCCTCGGGTAGCCCGGGGGGCCTGCACCTAGGTGGCCCACCACGCCTTATTTATTGTCCCACGTTTGGTAACACCGCTCTTTTCAGCCGCCTCTGGGCGGTAATGTATTGGCTGCTAAAGGAGCCGAAACTGGCCGTGAAAATTGCGGGGAAACAACTGACTTTTGGTGGTCTACAAGGGGTCTTCTGGTCTTGGCTCCACAGTGTGAATTTGTGTGGTGGTGAAATTATTTAAAAAAACTCATTACTTGGCGCACACCTTTTTGGTCTTCAATTTTAAATTCAAATGTTCTTTATTGAATTAGATAATTCGTACAATTGTATTGCATGCGTCTGTCGTAGAACTTATATTAATACAAGTATACCTCAAGGTACATTAATTGCACCACTCTTCTTTGGAATCAACATTAAAATTTCATTCATTTCGGCAACAGAGTTAGCAAAAAAGTGTTATTGTTTATAAACGGTATAAAACGCATTCGACAGGTAAAATATTGGGTATTTTAAACCTGTTAAAAATCGAATCACATAAGCAAAGTTAAACTTACATTTAAACAGCACAAAAAAGCAAGCAAAAATCACACTTAAATATTAGGTATTAAATAGCAATATGGTAATATTTTATAACATTAAAATATGAACAGTTCTTGTTTATTTTATACGTATGTTTAAGAAATAAATAATTGTATGAAACTATATTACTACCAAGCACATCGAAAATTCCAAAAATAAATACTAAAGAATATAAAAAATATCAAGATGTTTTTCTAAAAATAAAAAAAATAATGTGAATTGAGCCGGGGCTCAGTTTGAACGTTTTTGTCTTACTTTTCCCACCTCGGCCACTCTTGTCAGTCGGTGGGGGAGTCTCTCCATCAAGTATTGATTTTCTGCCATGTTGGACTGATTGGTCGAGGTCAGCTGGTTGACCTTGACTAGTTTACCGACCAGCTGTTCACCGGCACCGGCTACTGTTCGGAGCAGAGAGACACGTTCGGAGAAACTTACTGTGTTCTGGCTGTTCTCTGCTCTTCCCGTTTCCCCATGGCTGGCTAACTCGACTACTTTCGGCAGGGTCCCCGTGAGTGCCGTCAACGGACTGGTGCGGCGAGTCTGCCCAATGGTAACATACTGAAACCAAAATGGAATGCCCGCGCCCTGCCAGCGCTACTGTACCGGCATCCAACCGGAGTGTAGTGCTCCCATTCATTTCTTCTGGAACAAGGTTGGATCAAAAATATTTTTTTTTCTTCTTCTTCTTATACCACTTGAGAGGATTGGCTTGTATGGAGCGCTGCCAGATGTTAGATCTGGAGGAGGGCCAGTATATTAGCCAGTGTTTATTTAGTTTAGTTACATGAACTGAAGGGGAGGATTTCATCTTTAATTCGGATTCGTGGAGGCAACTAAGCCCCCGCCTCCTTCGAAATTTGGCTTTAAATATTTTTTTTTAATTTTCGGCTACAAACTTGAAACTAAATTACTTTTTAAAATTAGTGGGCCTAGAAATTCTACAACCTTTTCCCTCCCCTCAGTTCATAAAAAATTACCTGTTAAAATTTTTAGATTTACTACTGCCGTACCTGAAATTGTTATTTATATATCAAATTTCTATATTGTATTATGTTATTTATTTATTATGTTATTTATTTCTATTTATTATGTTATTGTCTATATTGGAATTTTATCTTTTGTTATTTAGTTTTTAAGTTACGCGGTGCACCGTGGTACTGCAGTTTATTGTACTTTTGCATGAAAATGTTTGCCACCTTCTAATTATATCTTGTACTCGAAATCTTGTCTCTCTTGGTCTCTCTTCCCACTAGTGGCATGTGATTGTTTTTTTTTTTTTATGGTTTGCTCCGAGTTTGGGAGAGGCGCGCTTCCGAGGCCTCCTGTCTTTTTCGCCTGCTCGGAACAGAATTAACTCCTTTTTATTCGATACACTAATTATTTACAGTGTGATTATTGTCAATGGCAATTAATTCCAGGTTCTGAATATTGTTTGTAATCTTTAATAGCGGTTCATTCTTAAATTATCGATATTTTTCTTCTTGTTAATAGTAGAAATATTGCATCAAAATGATCACGTTTATAATAATTTGACGTGGTGACAATGCACAAATCGTGATAGCTTAAAATGTACGGATAAGGTTAGCATTAAGAGATTTTGAGTTCAAGTATTTTTAAACAAATCCATATTCATATTTATTTCCACTGCCGACAAGCCAGTAGCAGCAGTAGTAGCAGCGATTGTAAGCCAGATCAAAGAGTCCCCCCCTCCGTAGCGACCCTCCACTACTTTTGTTTTATCTCGCAAATGGGGACTGGAGAGTTTTGAAACACATTTTATAATTTGTGCACCTCTGGCAGAAAGGCGGCTCCTTTGACTCTGTCACATTTATTCCATTAGGTGCTTTTGTTCGCGACGTATTGTCTCCCGCGGGCAGATGTATCTGCGCCGTGCGGAGCGTTCTGAAACATAAAGTCTTGTTGAGGCGAGGATCCGTGAAGAGTCGTTTAGACATTGTTCGTCTGGGAGGTTTTTATTTTTGAATTGCGCGTCACAATTTACGGCATCATTGATGAGCCGCTGGTGGTTGCAGCCGCCCACTCACCGTTCTGGAGTTGCTGAGTGGGGAGGCTTTGGCGATATAACAAGATGTAACGATCCATCAGGAGATCGTGCACCAAAATCTGGTATACCAAAGAGTTGATACCTTATCATCCACATCACGACCATATGAGGATGTGCTCCATGGACAGGAGATTAACATGCAGTTTGGGGTCAGATTCCGTTATATGCCCGCAACGCTTAAACTTTTTTCAATGAACAATTCAACAAAATCAAACATTACCAAACAAAAACTAAACTCTTTATTGAAAAAAACACACAAAACTTGTTTCTATTCTTGATCACACTCCGCCACCCAAAATGCGAGTGCCTCCGGCCATCAGCGCGGGCTTCGGCAGCCCCGCGCTTATGTCAACGAAAGAAAAACATCCCTCGAGATAGTACCTATCAGTAAAATATCAAATTCTAGAGGGGCTGATCAGAAATATAAATTGAATTGTAATGGAAAGGCAATTATGTACCGTGTAAAAAACTTTAATAATTTTGTGATGCCGCGCGGCCTGCCGTAATCGGGATTCTCGAGAAAGATAAGATAACAGCGACAACAATACCGACCGCAATACCTGGAAATGCTTGTTGATTGATGGAATGTTAGTTCTGTTACTCAACTACATCGTTTTATAACGTTCAAATAACAAGTTTATTGAAAAAAGTTTAAGCGTTGGGGGCATATAACGGAATCTGACCCTGTTTGGTTATACAGGGTGTAAATTAAGTCATGATACGCCTGGATATATTGCCAATGGCGTAGTCTAGTGGGTACAACGGTTATCTCAAGATAACCGGATCAAGCAACGTCGAGCGTGGCTGCTGCTTGGATGGGTGACCGCTGAGCGATCCTGTCCTTGCAAGCAGCTCGCCTGCCTGGTCATTCATTGGTGGTGGTTCCGAAGTCACCTCTACGCCGTTGATCCCCAGGTTAAGTGTTAGAGAGGGCTTCTTAGCCCTAACTTCGCCTGGTAAAATAAGACATCTTTACTTTACTTTATATTCGAAACGGATTGATATTGAGAAAAGTATTTTAATAATTATGGTGAAGGTTGTACATCGATATTACAATCCGTTTAGAATATTTCCAGGCGTATCAGGTCTTAATTTACACCCTGTATGTATTGTGCTTGAAAACTATAATTTTTAACCATTTCTTGTAATGAGTAATGAAACATGGTATATTACCCATTATACCATTATACCCCCATTACCATTATATTACCCATAAAAGTCTAATATTTTATGTGATTGTCAGGTTTTTATTTCATCGGGGAGTTATCCCGAAAGGAGTAAGACGAAAATCTTAAATTAGATCACAGGTCGAGATGCACATCAAATTAAAGGTCTTTTTTGTAAAACACAATGCCGTAAACCGGACCACACAAGGTTTATTAAAATGACGGCGTTGTAAAGTTACTTAACATATCCGGACGGTACTTAACGAGTTTCTTCATTGATGCGATAGTTAGCTCTTGTGTGTTGGCAACAATGATCACACCGATGGATTTTCCTAGATAGAGTATTATTATTCTTGAAAGGTCATCAGCCTTTACATCCTTCTTAGTAAGTGAAAGTTGTTTGATGGCATTCCTCCTGTGATTCCAACATTAAAGTGGTTTATTGTTTATCTTATCTAATGTGATAAGATAAAATACGGTCAGACAGGAAACTTTATTTTTGTTTAGATGTTGTACAGTTGAGATTTTCTTGCGACTCATGTTAAAAATGTATGAAACATTTCCGGGTTTTTTCAAGCACACTTTTTAGAAGATAGACGCATCATGTTTTCTGGTGGGTGCACGAAACAATTATAGGACACCTTCATTAGGTGGGGATTTTTAATGGTTTTTAGGGAAATTTATCATCCTGTGCCTTACTGAAGTGAAGAAGAAGGAAGCGGCGTTGCCATCCGGGGCGATGTTCACACATGCGAATTCAGAGGTAAGCTGAACTTGACGCATAAACATTGCAAGAAGAATAAGAAGAAGGGCTGTTATCCTGTCCTTGCGTTGAGGACGTCCACAATGTACTGTCATATCGGCAGTCAAGCGTTTCCAGGTAAAAGTTTAAGAACAAGGAGAAGACTTGGACTTTGAGTAAAGCATATTTCAAGACATTCTTCAAGACATTTTATAATTTGTCTGGTCTATGCAAATATGTAAATAAACAATTTAACCTGTGACTAAGATGTGACCAGACAAATATTAGGCTATTGGCGCCACAGAACGAAGCTGGTCAAGAATGAAGATAGATATCAAGTAAGTTGCAGTCGTGTCAGTAGTTATGTTCATGTCTGAAGTTTGTTTTGACGATGGAAGGATTGTGAAGAAAATCGAATTGTTCCGGTCATTTGCCATCGTTCAGTTATAGAATACAGTCAGATATAAATAATTGTATAGTATTACAGAACGATGAAAAATTTCCGGAAAAAATCCTGTTTCCTTCAGTTGATCTCGACAGAAGAGTTAACCTTGAAGGACTACGACTTCAACTAAATACCCCCAACTCAAATTTACATCGGATGACTGTATAAAATTATACGTTTGGGGAGCACAGTGGATTGTATTGCTGAACTATGAAAAATGTCCGAGAAATCCTGTTTCCTTCATTTTTTATATCTACAGAAGAGTTATCCTTCAAGGACTACGACTCAAATTTACTCTGAATGACAGTATATAATTTATACGTTTGCGAAGCACATGGTCGTGTTATAATTACAGAAGAGTATTAGAACGTTTTTTTTACTTCATGGCGCACTCTGTGGTGGGTAGAGAGCGAGATATTTGGTCCGAGCAACTTAGAGGAGCTACCCTCGGCCCACCCATCACTTTCAGGTCCATGTAATCAGCAATAGATCGGGAACACGACAGTCTCTTGTAATTGATAAGAGGTGATTTACTGGAGGCTGTCGTAGAATTGGCGGTAAATCTGGTGGTGTCTCTGGGACAGGGATAATTGGCGCCGAGTGGTGTGTGGTGGGTGGAGTTAGCCACCCTCCTCTCCTGACTTGTCTAGGGCGAAGTCGGTTTCTGAGAGAGGATTTTAAGTTATAGGGTAGTTTATTTTGCTGTTTTCATAGGTTTACAACACAATAACTCATTCTGATTTGAACACACTTTTAAACATTGATCATACTACGTAAATTGCACATAATTTAAAATAGAGAGGAAGAAGGAGGGATAGACAGGAGGGAGGGAGGGAGAGATCAAAGAGAGAGAGGGAGGAGAGAGAGACTTAGTTCAAAAATTCCTCATTCTATAAGGAAGATATATATATATTGAGTTAAATGGTATAGAGAACAGCAAACTTACAATACGAAAATTTGCCAGTTCGGAAAATATTCATGTATAATCACTTATACCTGTTTTTATCACGCCACAACAAATTACTTGCATTTAAATTAGGAAATTAAGCAATTTTTGTATCAGCCCTTGAAGATTATAATTCACATTATTTTGACTCTATGTACATGCATTATAGCTTCATAAAGTGGCATGTTTTTGTATTAATTTGTGACTTTCAATACCATTTAAGAAAATTACCTGTTTGAATATCATAAATGTTGAAATTTCATAAGAAAACCAACAAAAAGTTTAAAAAAATGAAAATGTCATTCTCTCCATCCATTTTTCATGTGCATGATGTAAATATTAATATAATTTTAAAATGTTTTTAGCCCTGTATAAAAATTCCAACATTCCCAAAATTATGATTAACGTGCCTACTATTTCTAGGGGAATAATAAAAAAATATTTTTATTCTGTATTTAGAAAATATTCCACCTTAAAGAGATGTGATCAAACTTAAAAGAATTATTCCAACCTAAATGTCTCACTATTTCCATAGAGCGCATTATAGCCAAATATAGACCCATGAAGATATGTGGAGAGCCAGAATACCTGAACGTGGAACGCAGGCATATATCTGACATGAGCGTTACGCGATTCAGTGGGTTACAGGCAAGTGTTAACAGCTTGTAACCCACTTATTAATGGGCCATAAAGAAGACAGAGGGCGCACCACTCCCCCAGACTCACCGAGGGGGGATGATGTACGGGCTATCTTCTTGTACTTTCAGTGTACGGCTAAATTACACTCAGTGACAGGCGGAACTATTTTTTGTAACTGAATATAGATGTATAAATATTTTATAGTCAGAATTTTTGGTTCACTGGTGTAATAATTATAAAACGCTGTCTCGCAGTGATGTAGTTAAATTAAAACGCTGTCTCGCAAAATTAAAAATAGGGGTTGGAAGATTTTGAGGAAGTAAATTTGTTCTCAAGATATTGGTATTGTCTCTTAGTAGATCGCGCGCATTATTTTTTGTACTTTGTGGATTCATTCTAACCCGGATTCTTTCATAACGTTACTTTAAGGTAGCTCTCGTGATAAGTTGTTAGCGTGCAAAAATGCCATGTCCGAGCCGGGGTTCGAACCTGGGTCTCCGGGGTGAAAGTCTGAGACGATCGCCACTTATCCACCAAAAATCCAATAAAGAGTTCACGGATTTACCAGAAGACCTCCATTGAACCTTCGCCAATATGAGAATCGGGATCAATTAGTCTGTACAATCAGACCTAGCTTTAAGTGAATCAAAATATGTTTAATAAATTCATACCTACAAATATGGAAATGAATGGGAGTATGAAATAAATACGGAGAACTTGAATGTTAGGATGGACTCCGGCATGTACAATAATAATCCTGTTTACTACACATAAAGTAGGTATGGTTGGAAGAGTTGTTTCCATGTGAATGTCGAGTTAAGCTCCAAATTACCTTCCTCTTTGTCTGGAAACTGATGCTGTTGCAGACTTGAGATCTTTATTGCCGGAACATTAAATAATACATAGCAAAATTCAAAGTTTTACTTTTTACTAGCTAGAATTTTTGTCATGCACAACACAAGACAAATTCTAGCAATGGTGGCTCAAAGTAATATATGATGCTAGACTCTCGTAAGTGTGTATTTATTGTTTTTCTTTTCAATTTACTAACTGGCCACACTACTTGTAAATTTCCAAAAATGATAGTTTTTTTTTTTAATAAAGGAGAAGCCGATTTCCTTGTATGCCTTATTCTGTCCGTCCTCATTGGCCACTGGACCTGTGCGAGGATCTTATCAAACAGAATAAGGGGGAGAGTCGATACAGTACAAGGTCGGTGGTACTGATAAAAAGTGCAACGGTCACAGACAGGATTCGAACCTGCGCTATCTCTAACTCAGACCCAGAGTCCAACGTCTTAGACCACTCGACCATCAGCACTCCCAATTATGTTTATATTGATTGGAAATAAATGCATTTATTCATTTTATTGGTGGTCTCTTAATCATATGCTAAAAAACTCGTTAATATTATATTGTGACACTAAAAATCGTTTTAAACGAATTTTTAATACACATCGCTCATTCAACTTTGCACCAAAGGCCGAAAACACGACTCCAACCTAAAGTAATGCACTCAATTTTGTACCTGATGAGACAAGAGAATACCTCTTCACGTATATTACACTATATCTTGTGGTCTAGGTGTCTCTGGTATCGAAACTATGTAGAGATTTCATTTTTAGCTTTTTTATCGCCGACTTTTATGGATCTCTTCAGACGAACCTGACGCCAAATTTCAAAAGTCAAGCCTGCAAACAGAGTCAGTTTCCACTAAAAGGAAGATGAACTGGAGCTTAAGCTTCAAGTCCATGTCAACATTCACATGGACCCTGTTTAATTCATACGATTGTAACAAGTAGAAAGTGTTGACGGACGGTTGGTCCTGCATATCATTGTTTGTCATTAAAATCATGTTGTTGTCCTTCCGCTTTTGCGTTAACTCTTAAAAGAAAAGTCTCATAGATTTGAAACATGGAAAATTGGTTCCTCTGTTCCTAGGGAAGAACTCTTTTTCAGATCATTCGATTTTATTCGTATTTATAGCAGTTTTTTCCCTCGATTTTCTTGGCCTCTAGGTCTTAATACTTTAAAGATAAGTAAATCTTAGACAAAGCTGGATAATGGAATGAACATTCATTCAACATATTATTCATTTCAAATTCCACTACGATTTGACGGAAATATGGTTCCTCTAAATCCTTCCCTTAAGAAAATATCAGGCTGAATAAACAATATATCTGAATGAATAATGAGTGGTATTATTGTAGACAGAGAAACAAAGAAGGCTTGTTATTGACGTTGGTTGACTTTGAATTGTCAGTACCTTACAGATCAATAATCGTCAGTGAAGTCAGTTTTAGTTTTCAATTTTAAGTGAGGTCCGAACCACATGGATCCTATCACAGGCTGTACTAAGAAGCACACTAAGTACTTTTAAAATTTTGTTTCCACCTCCAACGTTTACTCTCCAACAAGCTGGAGACATTAGTGTTCAAGTAGGTTCCAAAACGCTTCATCCTATTCAAAGCATCAAGTAAGTAGTAATGTCTATTCACCTAGGTTACACTATATTTTGAAGCCTGGGTGACCCTGATGTTGAAACAATGTAAAGAGTTCATTTTGAGCTTATTCGTCACCTACCTATTTTGAATCTCTTCAGACGAACTCTGATTGAACCTTTTTGAAACTCTCCAGATTCCAGGAGTCAAGACTGTGTCAGCGTCAGCGTCAGATTCCAGACGCTGCACTAAGAGGAAGGTGAACTGGAGCTAAATTGAACATTCACATTGAACCAACCCTTCCTACATTGTAGCTATAACTTTAGGTACTTCGAAGCAACAATGAACTTCGGTAAATACAATACTGTGCATTTTAAAGTAGATAATTGGCTGAAAAAGATTCATATTAGAGCAATTTGACTTTGATTTATGGAACAGTGAATTCACCTTCTACCAGACAACGTAACAAGTGGATTCCCATGGATTTGATCACTATGGTAACTAAAATTTGTTTTGATAAGTAGAAGAAGAAAGCCATAATAAATCATTAGGTGTGTTATTAACAGTATTTTCGCAGGATGGAATTTAAAATCAAAAGATTTTTCAAACGTCTCAGGACACAGTTTGACTCAGTTGTAACTAAATTCCGGTCTTAGCTATGATTTAACAAACTTACGACATTAAATACCTTGGAAGGTGTGTCTGCGGACATTAGATGATTCACAGACAACTCATTCCAACACACACTAACAACAAAGTATACATACTGCGAATTCCTGCATCTAAATACCTGTTACTCTGCTTCTTTAGGGATATAAGATCCTTTTGTCTGATTCCGGATGAGCAAATATTTTTCCAAGTGATTTAGTATTACGTTAGGGACTCAAATCTCTGAAACCGTAATGCAAGAGTCACGATTTTTGTGTTTTGCCACTTACCAAAAACGGCGTAATTTGAATAAAAACTTTTAAAAAATACATACAAAAGTAGTATAATGTTGTAGCAAATAAGTAAGTACACATTAATATTTACCTTTTCTACTACTTTATTAAAATCACTAGTGTCTTTGTAGGGCACATTGTAATCACTTTGCCCCAATAACAAAGGGCACAGTTTTAATGGGACATTTCCATGACAAATTCTGTTTTTCCATGATACTTATCTAGAGTTATCTGTACACAATACTTAGTCTAAGCAGTGCCCTCTGATCTTTGAGATTGCTTGGACACCCTCCTCTTCAAACTGCTTCTCTAACCTCAGTTGGCAGTTTCTGTCATTCTGTTGGCACTTCTGTACCAACCCTGGCTTCTCTCCTCTTTAATTCGAAGCTCATGTTAGAAATTGGCCTATACGGCCAAATATCGGTAGATCTGTGTACTGATTGCTTCAAAACTCGGGCATATCATCACAATGGAATAAAATACTACAAGTATATATTTGGATAGATGCATTTCTAATACCCTGCATCCGTGTCAAAACATAAATTGACTTAAGTAAATAATAACATACATAGACGCCATAGCTGTTTATCACTGCTTCGAAAGTGTAAAGTAATCTCAGAGTACACTGGGAGGGCAGTAAATGCAAAGAGCAAAGAAAAACTAAGCATGCAACTATGCAAAGTTAAAATGTTTAACACTGTGTTTTTTCGAATGGCAATAAAACCACCTCTACCTATTGCAATAACATAAAAGTGATATTCTTTTGGTAACAACCTAATGGAGAATAATAATCATTAAAACACTTTAAACAACCCATTCTTTCCATCCAACCCCCTCTCCTCTCCTCTCTAAGTATTACAAATGCAAGAAACTAGATTCTCTGACAGTGCCGATGGCCGAGCGGTCTAAGGCGTCATACTTTGGATCTGAGTTAGAGATAACGCAGGTTCAAATCCTGTCTGTGACCGTAGCACTTTTTGCCGGTACCATCGACCTTGTACTGTAAATGTCTTTCACCCTTATTCTGTTTGATAAGATCCTCGCACAGGCCAGTGGCCCATGAGGACGGGCAGAGTAAGTAAGGCTTAAAAACAAAAAAGTATGTATACACGATTCATGGTTTTCGATTCATGGCCAAGGAATTCGGGAGTATTTAAAAAATAATTAAAAAAATGTTGCTAACATTTTAATTTTATCGTACAATATCTTCCTTTCATTGACACTGGGAGGGCAGTAGATGCAAAGAGAAAAACACACTTAGCATGCAAAGTTAAAATGTTTAACATTGGGTTTTTCGAATGGCAATAAAACTACCTCTACATATCGCAATAACATAAGTGATATTTTTTGGCAATAACCAAAGTAGAATAATAATCATTAAAACACTTTAAACAACCCATTCTTTCCATCCAACCCCCTCCCCCCTCCTCCCTAAGTATTACAAATGCAAGAAACTGGATTCTCTGACAGTGCCGATGGCCGAGCGGTCTAAGGCGTCACACTTTGGGTCTGAATTGGAGAAGCGCAAGGTTCAAATCCTGTCTGTGACCGTTGCACTTTTTATCAGTACCATAGACCTTGTACAGTATCGACTCTCCCCCTTATTCTGTTTGAAATGATTCTCGCATAGAGAATAGTGGCCCATGAGAACGGGCAGAGTAAGGCTTAAAAAAAGTGATCAATACACGATTCTTGCTTTAAGTACCCGAGGAATTTGGAGGGTATTTTTACAAAGCAACAATTAAACAAATGTTGCTAATATTTTACTTTACCGTACTATACCTTCCTTCCATTGGGAATCGGAGAATCGCTAGAAAATGTATAATAAATAACAAATGCGATCGTCTAGTTTTTGATGACTCGAAAATATGGTGTGTTTCGCAACAGTTTGATGCTTAGTGGTGATGGTGAGGGGACTCATCGCGACAAATGACTGGCCTGCTATCTTGCGGGCATCAGAAACGGCAAAGTGCGTCTCAGTGCCCTAGACAGTTATTGGTGAGGGCGGTAGATCATAAACAATAATAACCGGGGGGTGGCTCGTCATTACGTGGGGGTGGGGGGTGGATCATCTCCCCTTCTCGCCCATCGCCCCGTAAGTGTTACCTAGATTGCGGTTGTGCTCCGATGGGATTGAAGGAAGTTAAATAAACCGAATAAATCTCGGCGGCGTCGAGTTTTAAAATTCCAAACGGATATTACAATATAATAATTACAAAATCATTATCTATCCCTCCAAGCGTACATTATCAAATTTCTTTGACGACTGATTTTCACTAACGTCACCATAAAGAATTTTGATGAGAAACATTCATGTCTTTAAACTCATTTTTCCGATGCTAATACCGATCAAATCGCGTTATAACCTATACCATTCGCAACCCCATGAGTTAGTCTTTATGTTTAGTAGTCCTTCGATTTCTCGTACTCTGTACCAAACATTAGTCTACATAATTTTCATCAGCTGTTGTTTGCAGCAAAGTTTGTTTGCATTGTTCTTTGATGCTCGGATACGAACGTGTGAATTTTGCTGTTTACCTTCTATTTTGTCCTTGTTTTCGTTTCAATTCGTTATTATTAATTATTGTTAGGAAATGATATTACTGCTTTAAATGTTGCTTTAGTTTTTCATAAAAGATAATCTCTTATGTAAATATTATGATTTGCTACAAAAACTTTTACTCAGGCAAAATTTACTCCAAGTACGCTATTCTAAATGCTGTATTGCTACTGTATTTAGTATAATATAAAAAGTTAAAACATTGTTATATCAATATAACTTTATATAACTAATGATTTTTAAAGTAGGATAAAATTTCAAATATGCACTTATTCATAAAAATATTTTTCAAACAATTATTAATATAAGCAGTTTAACATTGCAAATTTCTGTCCAGGACAAAATTTCCTATAATTTGGCTATTCTAAATTTGGAATATGTGTAATATTTCAAATACATATTCATACTTTATTGCAAATTTTGTTTTTATTTTTTGTTTAACTTTTTTAAATTTCTAAACATCTAACTTCATAGTTACACAGTCTGGAAGCACAGTTCTTTTCAAAATCAGTATTATATAACACTTTACATTTAAGTGACTATTTACATTTATTAGAAATTACAAGGACAGTCTGCAAAACCTCACAAAACGGGTGTGCATTTTACAAAATATGATGGACGCTCGGAGGGCTATAGCCCCGAAACTATATCAATAACTAAATTAGGTACTCCACCTTGTTAAACAGTTCCAAAATTTTGAAGATGTCCCATAAATGTTTCAGAATTATCGTTCCATCATCAGGTGATTGAAAACAAAAAAGTGCTCTACATGGGGTTGCCAAAGTTTTTTTTTAATATCATAAATACAACATCAAAAAGTAGTTACTACTAAATACGGTTTATTGAATAATCTGTTATCTACATATAACGTAGCTATGCTGGGAAGGGTTGATTCGATGTGAATGTTGAGATTGCTCCAGTTCACCTTCCATTCAGTCCAGCGTCTGAAATCTGATGCTGTTACAGACCGGTATCTAGAATCATGGTCGAGTCTAAAACATCGTAGTGCACTCAACTGTGCAATTAGTGATACAATGAGGACATCTTTTCACCTGGATTACATCGTATTTTGTAGTCTATGTGTCTCTGATGTTGAAACAATACAAATAGATCGTTTTGAGCTTCTTCGTCGCCGACTTTTTTTATCTCTTCAGACGATCATGACTGAGTCAAGTCTATGACAGCGTAAGGTTTCAGTTGCTGCAAGAAGAAAAAGATGAACTGGGGTAAAACTCGACATTTAAAAGTATAAGGGTATTGGGCACTAAATATTTTTTGTCTAATAATCTGTTTTGTCTACCTAATAAAAAAAATTACTCTTTAGGGTTTTAGTCGCTTAGTGACTAGCTCAAAGGCGGTTTCGATAACGGCTGTATTAGAGTCCATATTGATTATAACCCCATAAGAGCATAGGACTTTGAAGTTGAACGAATCAGGATTTTCCGTATATTTGCCATCGTTCAGTAATACAAGTTCTGTTTGGTTGGCCGGTGAGTGCGGACCTATTGTGGGCTGTATTCTGCAATTCAGTTTTAATAATTAGGGTTTAGATTTTATTAAGTACATGTTTTGGAGTGAGTGAAGTTGACACACAACAAGTTGGTTGTGATTCCTGACTTAGGCGTGTCACAACGCTCTGGTATGATTTGTATATTTTAACCTAGTTTGTAATTGTGTATTAGGTTAGTTATTCGCCTGAAGGAGGGATCAGATTACAGATCGCGAAACTTCGTTTTACTTGTTTTGTGTCACTGAACGACGGAAAATGTCCGGAAAATTCTGTTTCCGTCACTTTTATGACCTCATTGTTAATCATCCAAACATATTTTACCTTTTTTGATATTTTATTGGTTATTTAGAAAAAATCTAAAAAGTTGTTGTATTTCATCTTTAATAAAGGATACCCACAAAGTATACTATTAAATTTTTCTTTTTGCTTTATTTATTTATTAACCCGTTCTTTGCCCTTGCTTAACTAGCTATTGATATAAATAAATAAACGTTTGATTTACAATAATTGCTATTGAGTTTATTTGTCACATACAGGGTTTCGTGGATTATACTGCCATGGGCACATAAAAAAAATTATATCCAACATAGGAAAAATTGTGGTACATGTTAAATATGAATTTATACAAAAATAGTTTTACTTTGTATGTTCCATTGACACTTATTCACCTTCCAATCATCCTTGTCAGCTTAGTGTAGATTTAATATTGGTAGTAGTAATCTTTGCAGATCTGAGAGTTCTGGTTGTCATCCAATATTCAAGTGTTCATCATCTAGTAAATGTCTTTTCTGTTCTTGGATTCAAAAATCGAGATTCACGAATTTAATACAAATAATAAAAGTATTACTGTATTTAATAACTCAAATGTTTATTAACTTTGATGAGAAATGCTTCTTCTTCTCAGTATCCTATTAAGCCATCTTTCAAAAGAATAAAATTTCCATTATTGTAAAGTCACCAGCTGATTTAAATTCACTTTATAACTCCAGGTGTTGTAAACTTACTTTGCATAACAGTCTCCTTGATATTAAGATTTAATGTATTCTGTGGTATTTGGTCTAAAGAAATTATTTTTTTTTATATGATGATTCAATTTTACAATAGTTTATGTATTTCTATCTTATATGTATGATAATTTGTTTTATATTAATTTTAACTCTAAAATAGGTTGCTTAATTTCTTAATTAAATTTCTTAGGGTTCTTAATTTTAAAAATCTATTGATTTATATATGTTTATTGTAAGTTATCAAAATTGCATAGGTGTATGTTTCTTCTTCTTGTATGAATTACTGTGTGTGTGTACTTATGTGGTATAAACTCCTAAATTATTTATTAATCTTTTATAAACAAACAAAATAATATGAACTATTAACTTTTCAAAACAAAACTGTAACAATACATTTTACAAAAAATTTAATACTGTCAGGATGCGTAATCGTCATACGTTTAAAATGAGACAAAACATCCCCCATAGTGGTACTATAAAAAAAGGGTAACAGTGTTAGATTTTTAACATGTTTTTTATGGGGAAAAACTTCAAGATTATTTCTCTACAGCCGACTCTAAATTAAGATTTTCACGAAATCTTTACTGTCGTACCATGATGAAGAAGGCTTTTTTTATAAACATGTACTAAATATTTAAATTCTTTTCATTCCGTATTTAAAACCATTGCCATGGTAAAACTAATTTTTTTAATCGTAAATTGAGGTCAGTATATGCCGATGTCAATTTGCGAATTTTGTATCTGGACAAAATTCAGAGATGAATACGTATGAATAGAATGAATATGATTTCCAGGTACATTAGGTAAACTTATTTTTGGAAAACAGTTATTCGTAATTTAATTGACAAGGGAAAGTAGAAGACTTGTATAGTAGCTTTCGAATTTAGGCTGTTCGGGAAGGAAAAAGGATTTTCTAGACATTTGTTCAGTGATACAAAAAATCACAGTCCTAGTTGGTTGGTCGACGAATGCAGATATATTGTGACATGTATTCTATAGTTAAGTATTAAATAACTAATGTTGTGTTTTGTTTTTTAAGTGCATGTTTTAGAGTTAGTGAAGGTGACACACAACATGGTGGTTGTGATTCCTGACTTATGCGCGTTACAACGCTCTCGTTTTATTTGTTTATTTTAACCTAGATTTTAATTATGTGTTAGGTTAGTTATTCACCTGAAGAAGAGATCAGATTTCAGATCTCGAAACGTAATGTTACTGAATTTTTCGTATCACTAAACAAAGAAAAAAATAGGAAATACAAAAAAAAAAACTTGTAGCAAATTTCAGGAAAAGTCCTGTTTTTACAATCCTTTCATCGTCAAAAACAAAAAGAATTTATTCTCAGGTTAGGCTGTTTACCCACTGATCGTGATAATGTCGAATTGACAAATTGTTACTAGGCGGGACTCACCACACAATTGCCGTACTTTTTTCAGTCTACATTTAAGCTCGCTTGATAATTGTTTGTTGGAATTTGAACTCTCATAGCGGAAAATATCTTACAATTAATTAACTAACGATATCGCACTTGCTTGTCACCTCAGGGGTCCGAGTTCGAATCTCGGTTCAGGTGTAGAACTTTTGCACCTAAAAATATTCATCAGAACCTAACCTAGTAGTGTGATATAACTTCACAACTTAATAATATAACTCCGGGATAGAACTTCAAATCCATAAAAATCTCTAGCTTAACTAAAAATTAAATAAAATCTACACTCCCTACCATAGCTACGTTGTAGAAAACTCGGTTGCTCCACCGTGCTTAGAGATCGCTTTTATCACACCGTAGTGCTCTCAATTGTGTACCTGATGAGACAGAGATACTACCATTTAACCTAATTATAGGTGTCTCTGATATCGAAACCATGTAAATGTTTAGTTTTGAGCTTCTTCGTCGTCGATTTTCTTTGGATCTCTTCAGAAGAACATGGCTCCAGTTCTCAAGACAGCGTCAGATACCAGACGCTGCAATAAAAAGAAGGTGAACTGGAGCTAAACTCAGAATTCAACTAAATGTATAGCTTTAACGCCTCGAAGGTGGTGCAAATAATGCATTATTTTGCTGTATAATGTTTCAATACAATTTTACTTAATACAAGTAAAAGGTTTTCTTAACTCCCTGGAGTACACATACATTGATAATAATAATACTTACTCTAGTAGACCCTAGTAGGCTGACGGTTATATCCGTCAGCACTCCTTAACAGGTTAAAAATCATAATCTGAATTGTGTGATTTCATGCGAAACTGTCAACACGACAACCAGTTTAATAGGGACGCAGAGGATGTATATATGTATGTAATGGACTAAAATCAGTTGCAGGTTTGTCAGTTAAACTCGACTATAGGTTATGGTGTGTCCCAGGGTCAGCCGGGGTGTTAGTTCTCTTGTCTGGGGATGTTGCAACCCCCGCCCCTCGTCTCGCCGGTTACACAACGTCCGCTCCGGTCAAAGCAATTTTACCGAAAACTGCTAAAAACCGAGGCGCAGCTGCTAGCAGCTACACACATAACGTTGTGATGGAGTGCTTCGTCTTTGTCACCATGGGCCGACCTCAGCATTCAGGGTTGGGCCAAGCATCCTGGGCGCGATGGTCTGCAAGTTATCGAGCAATTAACCCACCATTAGAGAACGTTGTTCACTTGCCTGATATTCACATATCCATTCTTCATTCTAATTTAAATTTCATTTTTCAGTAATTCCTTAAAATGCAAAAATAGCGTCGCTGCTATTGGAAAGTTCACTTACACTATCTCTGTATGAAGTTGAACAGACAATTTCTCTTTTAGAGTTGTAACTTATTTTTTTACCAAGTTTATTCTTCAACCAATATAAACTATTTCACCACTCGATTGGTATGATGTACTCTTTGGAGTAGGCTTACTTCGTTGTAGCCTTGATTCAATAGGGGTTTTTAGGATCCAGAAAAGTACAGCGATCGCAATTCGTTGTGGTTTTATGGACCGAGAAAGTGTCTCCTCTTTCATGGAGTTATAAGTTTTTTTTAGCCTATTTATACAAATCTTTTATTTGTATGATTTAAAATCTATCCACTGCTAAATTCTTTAAATTCTCGACCTTTTTAAAACTTCAATTTAGTCATAGGTAAGGCTACACATCTCTAACTGAGAGGTCACGAGTTCAATTCCTGAAGTGGGCAGTAAAAATGTACAAAAGAGTTTAGACGTTTTCCTTTAACATTGTTTATTACAATGAACTAAAATGCAGTTCATGTGAAAATAATTAAAACAAGATAAAAGATGAATCTGACAAGTTCAAACATTAATAATACTGATAAGGTGTATAAATTCCGTTATTTATTAATAATGTTTAAATTTACTAACTTGTTGATGAATGATAAAAAGGATGTATTGAACCCTTTTTATAAACATTGAAAGGTTTCAAAGTTGTGAAAAAACTGTTTGAAGACTAACTAGATATAACCAAACAATTTTTATAACACGATCTCAATTTCACACAACTAATTTTAGAAAATAGCCTTTACATAGCATATCAATGTAATATGTCAGACTAGATAAATGAAAGCTTAAATATTTATTTTTATCTTAAATTAATATTAAAACTAGTTTGAAATAACATTTAGTAGTAAATAGCCTAACTTTCAAAGTGTTTCAGTTGTGTAATAATCTTAATATTAATTATTACAATTACTCGTAAGTAAGGATTGTTTTATTTGGTCTATATATTATTTTAATGGTGTATTATTAACGTCAGTTAAGGAATAAAGTTAATACAATCGCTGGTTCAATTCGGAATTAACAATAATTTATTATAAGTGGACGGAACAATCGCTGGAATATAAGCCCAGCAACATGTGATTTGTATTTTGACAAAAATTTCTTGTAAATCTATAGATTTTTAGCGTATATATGGCAGTTATAAATTACATTAATTTTAACTAATAAAAGAACACAGAAAATAACATTGGGCTGAATTATGAACCCTGCGGAACGCCTATATTAAATGTTTTACACAAAAACATTATTTTTACATAATGAATTTCTCAGCACTAACCGACGTAACTAGTTCAAGATGAAATATAACTTGCTCTGTTAAGTAACAAAATTGCAAAATTCTTGGTCGTGCGGAGGTTGTACTCCTACGAATTAATCACAGTAAAAAAATCCAATTGTTAGAATTCTATTTATTTATTAGCGTAAGCCTTGAAGAGATAAATCAGTTATATAACGTATTAATAGAAAAGGTTCATTGAGGTGTGGTGAATTAGAATCACCCAAGAAGAGCAATTGAGAGATGGTTACTACTTCTCATGCAACTTGACCATACTTATCATGACCATAAATTTAGGAAATAAGTTGACGTGCAGCACCAGTAGCTCTAGTGATCATTTTATTCCTCCCAAGAAAGTCCACACCTTTCTCCAAGACAGCCTTGGAACACCTTAAGTTATACGTTACCGATGTACGAATCTTTCGTTGTCCATGTTTAAAAGTCTATATTTACTAACATATGATCACGCAGGAAAGAAGATACCCTGACTCGCCTCGAGAACGTTTCCAAATTCCCACAATAAGACAAGGAGGCAAAGATAAACCTGTACACAGCAGAGTCCTGTCTTGAGGGTGTTCCGAGGCCACCACTGACACTGCCACCCTCCACCGACAAGACAAGTCTAGCAATTTCTCAACGGCCCAGAATAGTCCAGGATTTATTCACTGCCTGCTGGCCAAATATTTTAACAAGCCGTGCGTCACTTGTCGCAGATGCAGGAGATAATGGGCCACCTACAGCCGACTGCGACATAGACGTGGCCCCTGTGGTCTGTGTGTGTAACACGCTGCTACTGTATGCTACACTTGCTACACTTCTCGCCGTGTCAGGGAACCGTCCATTTTACACACCCCAATGTTGCACCATAATAGGATTTTAACTTCACTGAGACACCGTTCGATAGCAATGCACATCTTATACGGTTAAAAGTTTGATTCTATATTACTTGCCCATTTATGCACCGAACATTTTCAAACTATACACGATTCATTATTTTTTTAGGAAAAGCCAATCCTCATGAGGCACTGGCCTGTGCGAGGATCTTATCAAACAGAATAAGGGGGAGAGTCGATACAGTACAAGGTCGATGGTACTGATAATAAGTGCAACGGTCACAGACAGGATTCGAAACTGTGCTATCTCTAACTCAAAGTCTAACGTCTTAGACCACTCGGGCATCGGTACTCCCAATAGGCTTTATTAAATAGACTTTGGTCAGATTCCGTTATATGCCCCCAACGCTTAAAATTTTTTCAATGAACTTAGAACGTTATAAAACGATGTAGTTGAGTAACAGAACTAACATTCCATCAATCAACAAGCATTTCCAGATATTGCGGTCGGTATTGTTGTCGCTGTTACCTTATCTTTCCCGAGAATCCCGATTACGGCAGGCCGCGCGGCATCACATGATTATTTAAGTTTTTTACACGATACATAATTGCCTTTCCATTACAATTCAATTTATATTTCTGATCAGCCCCTCTAGAATTTGATATTTTACTGATAGGTACTATCTCGAGGGATGTTTTTCTTTCGTTGACATCATCCGGCGCTGTGGCCGGAGGCACTCTCAATTTGGGTGGCGGAGTGTGATCAAAAATAAAAACAAGTTTTGTGTGATTTTTTCAATAAAGAGTTTAGTTTTTGTTTGGTAATGTTTGTTTTTTGTTGAATTTTTGTTTTTGGAGAAATTTAGGGGTGTGGTTAATATAATACGTAAGTACTCTTTTTTTCTTAGCTTGTAACCAATTGTAATTCATTATAATTTTATCCGTAAATGAAAAATTAGCGTTGAGGGCATAATGTTAGTTCTGTTACTCAACTACATCGTTTTATAACGTTCTAAGTTAATTAAAAAAGTTTAAGCATTGGGGGCATATAACGGAATCTGACCTGGGCATTATAAAGTATTCTGTGAAAATATCAGCTCTCTAACAGTTATTGAAATAAAATGCTGGCATTTAGAAAAACTATGCTTTAAAAAACAGTATTTTTGGTTTTGTAAAATTATTTATTGTTTTATTCTAGAGAAATAAAGCATATCAATCAGAAAATTAGAAGATAACCTATTGAAAAACATACAATTACAGTCCACAATTATTCGAACTGTAATCCATCCACAGTGACACACTAATAAGAGCGCTTAACAAATGAATCGTAAACTTTTACAAAACATGCTGCGGTACCCGGAGAAGTTCCTTTTCAATTGATTGTTTTAATTCTTCATCATTATTGAAGCTACGAGTATAAACTTGTTCCTTTAAGTAACCCCATAGAAATAAATCACACACAGTTAAATCTGGGGATCGGGGTGGCCAATCTAAAAAATCACTTCCACGATCCATCCAACGGCCATGAAGGTTGTCATTTAGGTTTTAGGAGTTGAAAGTTACACAGAAAATGTTTAAAACCTATTTAAAGAATTGTGTAGAGTTTGAAAATGGTTGGTGGATAAATGGGTAAGTAATAAAAATCAAACGTTTAAATCTCTTCGTGGGACACACGGTACATTTTAAACAACGTGAAAAATCCAAATTTAATATTTTAAATGCTACAGTCACTTTTGATAAATTTGGAAAAAATTATAATTTTAATTAGCACTTACACACCGCTTCGCATTCAATTTCCTGCCAAATAATTTTAGGCATACTTTTTAGTGGTGTACCAAACGCTCTATAGATCAATTAGTGATAGCGATTGAAAAATATTCTAATCTCCTAAACCATACCAGACAGTTAAACTTAGAGTTTGAAGTGCAGTTATTTGGGCCCCTGAATTGAGAGTGAAACTAATTTTATAAATAGCCTACCAACCAAATACTAAGTCAAATTTCTCTGAATTCCTTGAATTTAATTGAATAGCCCCAACGATTTTAGTAA
Source organism: Homalodisca vitripennis (assembly GCF_021130785.1). NCBI lineage: Eukaryota > Metazoa > Arthropoda > Insecta > Hemiptera > Cicadellidae > Homalodisca > Homalodisca vitripennis. Next base: position 197,929,668 of record NC_060210.1, on the reverse strand, counting down.
CCTTTGATCGTTTTAAACCATAATGAGGAATCCTAAAGTCAAAGTACGTAGCTTTTTAGTGAAATCACTTATGATGTAATAATATGTAGTCATTTAATATTTTAAGTAGAAATAATTCCTGTGATGTATGAAACAGAAGTAGACATATACACACGACATTTCACAGTTCCATTCAATTTAACCTATAAAGTAAGTCGAAATACATTCTTTAAATTTCTGCCAAATGTAAGTATTATGCGGAGCTGATGAACACAAAAGTTACCGTAATTGTTTGTTATATATATTTCTTAGCAAGTTTCACATTCTGAAGATACATATTTATGACTCACAAGAGAGACTTTTGTAAACTGAATTAAAATAATGAAATAATATACTATTCATTAATTTCACAAATAATAAATTTATTGTAGTAGTCCTAATAAGTAAATAAATTTTGTTAAAATATCTATATGATAATAAATATTGTACTTTTACTGCAGGCAAAAAACAAATTAAACCTACTGAAATGTAATGCAAATGAAGAAAAACAGTCTTTATGATTGTTTTAATTGTTATTATATTACTTTATATTTTCGAACGGTCCGGCGCTGATCCAAGCCCAGCTGACCAGTTACTTGCAAGCCTGTTATCTTTATAGCGATAAGACGTTTGATTCGGGTAGTTTCACTGATAACGGCGTAAAACTGATTCTTAGTAGTCATTACCAGTGTAGGAATAGCTATATATAAATTCTTTATTAAAAATATACCTATTCATTACCTAAGCAATGCAAACGCACAATTTCTTCCAAATCTGTTTCGTGTCTTTGAGTATCAAACATAAAAATCCAAACATAATCACCAACTTTCACATGTATAATATGTATTTAGGATTAAAAACAATATTGTATACCTCAATAATTTATTTTATCTATATTATGTTTCATTTTCGCCACTGTCCATTGTTTAAAGTTACCAATAAAAAATTTATATTGTTTACGTTCGTTGATATTTTTTAAATTTTTTGTTAGAATAGATTATATTCTATACAGGGTGTTTGAAAAGTATGGGTACGGCTTAATATTTTAAAAACCATAGGAGATAACATCTATAAACTTTGCACAGTGTCATATGGCTATGTAAACTATTTTCCCTTGCTATTACCATGACATGCCAACCATGGGGGGACGACCCACAGAGGAAAACATGGAAATCTTATATTGAAGCATGGGTCGAGTGATACCTCATTTGAAAGAGCTCACTTAGTAGAGTTGAATGCCGCAAACCGCATCTCAAAAGGTTTATCCAATCAGAAATGGCGGCTTGTTTTAGGTACACATTGTGAAGTACATTATGCGCTGCCATTTCTGACTGGATCGTCGTATTCTGATGCGGTAGGCGGCGTTTCACTCTACTACCCAATGTGTTTTCACTGACTTTTATTAATTAGCAAATTATGTCATAAATTTATAACACAATAAATAAAACTAAAAAACATCGGTATTTATTGTGTTTTATTTATTGTGTTATAAATTTATGACATAATTTGCTAATTAAAAAAAGTTAGTGAAAACACATTGGTTAGTAGAGTGAAATGCCGCCTACCGCATCAGAATACGACGATCCAGTCAGAAATGGCAACGCATAAAGTACTTCACAATGTGTACCTAAAACAACCCGCCATTTCTGATTGGATAAACCTTTTGAGATGCGGTTTGCGGCATTCAACTCTACTAAGTGAGCTCTTTCAAATGAGGTATCACTCGACCCATGCTTCAATTTAAGATTTCGATGTTTTCCTCTGTGGGCTGCCCCCCCATGGTTGGCATGTCATGGTAATAGCAAGAAAAAATAATTTACATAGTCATATAACACTGTGCAAAGTTTATATATGTTATCTTCTATGGTTTTTAAAATATTAAGCCGTACCCATACTTTTCAAACACCCTGTTTACGTGTTTGGTAAACTAATTAATTAAACTCTGCCTACAATTAAAAAGGCGTATGCTTGTTTTAAAGTTGCAGTAATTTAAATGTTTCGAATTTGTTGAGTTGAAATTTTGTATTTTGGATCATAAACTTTGTTTGTGTCAAATATTACGGCGTTTATAAGCAGGTCATAAGCGTTAATTTCAAGAGAGATTCTTGAATAACTTAGCACATGATTATTCCAATGCGAATAAAATTAAATATGACAGGTTATTTTTAAATGTTTTTTTTTACTTAAAACACGTATTTAATATGGATCAAAATGTTTAATCTTTGCGTTTTATCTACCCTACAAGTTTTAATTATTATGTTCTTATGTACACGGTAGGCATTTTTATTTGAACGTGTTTTTTTATAAATGACAAAGTTTCTTAGCTACGTAGACATCTAATGTATTACTGTATTAATGTATTAATGTATATAGGCTACATTTAATTTTGTTTACTTACAAAATTAAATATAATTCCTAACTGGCTCAGGAAGCACTTTTAATAAGGTGTTTTATTGCGGTGCGGATACCAAAGTTACATTTTGTCAAATAAAGTGCGAATTAATTACTATTATTTCATCATGTGCTATGATCGATTCCCATATAGCATCTCATCATTACTGGATGTTACTAAAATATACGTAATACACAACGCCTATTATTTGGAGCACTTTTATATATTTTATTTGTATATATTCCCTACATTTTAAGTTGATTTGGAGTGTTTCCTAATGTTCTTATATTTTCTATGGTTTTATAACTGCAGATATTTAAACCATTAAAATTACAATAATAATTATTATTTATCTCTTCAATGAAGTACAGTATACACCAGAATGGATGTCATAAGTCCGAACGTTTCAAACAGGTTTTGCTTGATTTGGATCTCCATAGTTATCTCCATGGTTATTTCAGTTTTGATATTGACATTTTCCTCTATAAATCAACCGGTATGCACCTAAAGAGGTGTACTACACCGGGAGTTAGTGATCCATGATTTAATGCTGGTTTGGTATAAAAAATATTCCATTATACGTACTAAAAAGAGAGCTGAGCTGGAAATGTTGAACAAAAACAGTTTTTTTTTAGCACAGCGAGTGAATGTCACAACCAACGATTAAATTAACCACATTGATTTTATAGCTTGACTGCACACAACTTTGTCCATTCAATATTTTTTATTTTTTTGCTAAAAGGAGAAGCCAACCCCCTTTTAGAGCCTTACTCTGTCCGTCCTCATGGGCCACTGGCCTGTGCGAGGATCTTATCAAACAGAATGCAGGGGAGAGTCGATACAGTTCAAGGTCGATGGTACTGATAAAAAGTGCAACGGTCACAGACAGGATTCGAACCTGCGCTATCTCTAAACTCAGAACCAAAGTCCAACGTCTTAGACCGCTTGGACATCGGCATTCCCATCTGTGCTGTATCTCTTATACTTTCCAAGATACTTTCAGTGTGCAGAAACTTTGGAACACCCGATATAACAGACAACAACCGGCAATGGTTATCTCGTATCAATAATGCAATCAGGTCATTGTTGCAGTTGACTTGTCCTGTTGATACTGCAGCTAGAAAACACGCCTGTCCTCACAGATGATCGCACCTCAAGAGCAATCATCGGTCCAGTGTTCACACCGAGCCTGGACAATCGGCAACCCGAGATCTGCAACATGCCTCCACACGAGTGCCCTCGCTTCGTACTCCATTCTGCACAGACCCCCGCCACGCCTTTGTGTACTGCATGTTTACACGGGGACGGACAATGCGGGAGGAGCGGGGCGGCGCGGGCTGTTTTGCATCTAGGGTCGGTTCCATACATGTGAACACAGTAGGGACTCGATATTACACATATAATATACCCGAGCCAATCATTTGGTACTTTGATAGTCCCGGAAATAAAATTTGTCCGACTTATACCTTGATCATAATATTTGCGCAATGTGGTCACCAACTTTTCTCTGTGTCGTTATATTAGCTGTGGAGGTTGTGGTTATAGTTGAATTAGAGAAGGCTATTCTGAACGTCCTATATATATAAATATAAATATATATATATATATATATATATATATATATATATATATATATATATATATATATATATATATATATATACATTCTGTTTGTTCTTTATAGACTCAGAAAGTATTTGTATGTATCAATATAAAAATTTGTATGTATATGTATTTTTCAACGTAGAAGGTTTATATGTTACGACCATTGATGTAATTCATCACCAGGCGGCGCTGCAAAATATAAAAGTTATCAAAACGCCTGCATATTATAAACTGCAATTACGAGACAGTTACGTATATTAAATAGCCAAACACTATTTGAAGGGGCTAAGTTTTGATTTATATTTGTTTTTAAAATAAATTTATGATTGAACTTAAAGCTTTAGTGTTAGACAAATTTATTATAAAGTACATCTACGTGTACAATGGCTATAAACATACACTTTTGACAGATTTTCTTATTCATGGCAACAAGGTTAACTCTACATCGGTGTTGAAAATATACTTCACTTGAACCAGAAGTCCTCATACACGGGCAAAACATGTCGAAGCAGGTTTCTTAAGCAGGTCTTAAGAAAAGTGTGCGAAGCCGTGGGAAACAAGCTAGTAGGTAAATAAAAATGCCTTTATCATCGTAAGCGTACTTAAATTTTACAATTCTTTTCAAATTAACACTTTAACTAACATCAAACGATATAGCAAGCAAATGTTTGATAGTGCATAGTGAGACCACTTGTAAAGAATTGGTCAACTGAAAAGAAACTATACCTACAATATTCCCTGAGCATATTGTTTTCAGTGAAGTGTTTTTAAATAAAAGACAGTTTAATGATTGTATTATTTGTTCGAAGCTGTAGTGTAATCATTGATAAAACAGTCTCATTGACGGTGCTTATCATTATAATCTAATCAGATTACAGATATCTACACGTAGCGTAACTATGGTGGGAAGGGTTGATTCAATGTGAATGTTGAGTTTAGCTCCAGTTCCCCTTCCTCTCAGTGCAGCGTCTGGAATATGACGGTGTCACAGAATTGACTCCTGGAATCTGCAGTCATTGTCAGTCTGAAAAGATCCAAAAGAAGTCGGCGACGAAGAAGGTAAAAATGAACTCTTTAAATCGTCTCGTGTAAAGTGGAGAAAATTATTTGCCCTAGACAGGCACATTTACCTGCGGTACAGAAAACAAAAAAATATACAAAGATGCTAGTCGGTCTGCAGATATTCCACTCCTCATACTCTATGACCACTCGCTAAAAAAATTCAATCGCATTTTCATCGCCATTTTAAAATTTGCAAAAAATGAGTTAGTTTTTTCGTTTATTGTTTTTAATTTATTAATAAGTCATATTTAATCTTGAGTATATTTTAATATCAAATAATTCACTTGATAAAAACAATCGAAACATTTGATCAAAAGAACCGAATAGAATAGTCGATTGAACTAAAGGTCGATATTTGAAGTTCGATACAACCAACAAATTCTGTAATCGATGACAGATGTATTCCATCATGTAAACACTCTAAATCCTCTGATCACGGCACAATCTGTCCACTTGGCGGTCATCGTGGGGGGTGGCCCGGTAGTCTGGGGGGGGGGAGTGAGGTGTCGAAATCGCGTTGCGAATCGCAGTCAAGTGGACGTACGATTGGCGATATCACCGGTCTGCACCGGTTACTGTTCGAGTGTTCTTTACCGGTGACAGCTGTCACGTTCATCTGCACGTCCTTAGGCAACTAGTTACAAGTCAATGTGCAATTAAATAGGTCAATAACTGATGTGCTTCTCCCACAACTGAACCCAGCTGACCAATGTCTGACAAATAATTAAGAAAAAAATACTAGAACAATGCATGCAGTATAAAAAAATCCTCATTCATAAGAACACCTCGGTCAGATGGATTACTTTGAATAGAAAGTCCATAGGATATTTTAGTAAAAGCATGGGCCAAGATTTGTATAATTGTAAAAGAATCGAGGCCGGTAACTTTAGACAATTTAATTTTAATACAGATTTTTTTAAATATACAGAAACCCGAAGGTTAAAAGTGCCAACCATAAAGTAACAAAATACAATAAACCATAAATAAAACAACACATTTACAGTTAAAGTATATCAGTCTGTAAAAAGTTGAATATACAAATAATTGAACAAAATGAAGAACTATGCGTTGTAAGGAAGGTTTTTCTATTATTTACTGTACCATGCTTACTCTACTTTGGCATAATATAATGTATAAAACACCTTTTCAGCCCTATCATAACAAATAATATTTTAGCCAACAAAATCCCACATTTAGACCCATTTCTTTTTTTCTCACAAATTGTTGTACAGGTATGTGGATACAATTTTACATTGTTATTAAAATGAATTAGCAAGAGGCGATGTTTTTTTTTAGTTTAAATCGTAGTCTTAGTAGGTATTGAATTAGCACTTGTAGGTAAGAAGGCACTTGTATTGTAAATGTGACAGTAGCAGGTATTGAGTTAGCTAAATAAGGCACTTGATTTGAAAATGTAGATAACGAAATTAGGTTTGAGATGCTGTATTATTTTATTCTATTAGCTGCCTTTTAGTTAGGAATTGACTACATTCCAAGGCAACGCAGCCACAATGTACTTTTGTTTTAATCGGTCAATGTTAAGATTATTAGTAAGATTTTTGTATTCTATTGCATGATCTACATAATCGTGTTACCCTTCCAAAGCAGTCCTAGTTAATAATAATGCTCGTAAAAAATTGAAAGAACGTTTCCTTGGTAATATGTATTGTTCTAGGGAATATAATTAAGGCGTGTGCTCACAGATGGCGCGGAGACGAACTCGTAAATGTCAGTATCGCACCCCAGCTGACATTTCCCGCCTTCACCTCCCGCCAGCGCGGCAACCCTTTAACGCAACACTTGTCACCCTTTGCATTTTAATTTTACAGGAATTGAGGAAGGGTGGGTTTGAATGCTTTTTTAAAACCTGTCACGGGTGTCCGCCGATGGCCTCGCGGTTGAGCGGCCCGATTGGCTACAGAGGGGCGAACACTGTCGCTGAATGGGTGAAGAATCAGTGTCACTTTTTAACTAATTGATTTGATTCTTCTGGTTGGATGTTACCCTGACGAACCCTCCATTGTGCGAGGGTCGGCACAATCTGACGAAAGGATCAGGATCGAGGTCGACCTTCTGGAAGAGCGGCGAGTTCAAGTGCGTTAAAAGGTTTTTATAAAAGTTTTAGTTTCAATTTTGGTATATAATTTTTTTAATTTGCTGTTGATTTTCATAAAGAGTAAGTAACTTCGTAAATTCATACCAAAGACGGTGATCCATAACGAGTGACTGGACATACAGTCGTCCAAGACCGAAATAGTATTTAAAAAGTGACTTAAAAACTGGCCCAAAACATAAAATGGCATATAGTTGGACTCAGTTGGTTTATTCTTCGATTTTATTGTTGTTATCATAATTTACCTATCAGACTACTTAAAAATTTTGGATTTTATATTTGCCTTTAATTTTTGTTTCGAACCAAACATCAATAGAATTCCTCCTCGGACCAAGAAGAAGAACCTGTGTACCAAGTTTCAACTCTCTAGGGCCTTTCATAAGAAGTTATTGACATACTACCAAACTCTTCCCTCTTAGCCAAACTGTGTCTACATTGTAGACGCTGCTGCGTTAATGTCGAAAAGCGTTGGCGTCTCCGTGGTAGACCTCACGCTATTTTATATACATTGGCCAAGATGATTAATAATCTGGCTGCTACTGATATTTCATTCCACAACCTTTAGAATATCGATACTTTTATATTCGATTGCCGGTGACGAACCGCTTCTACTTTTAAAGTGAAATAAGTCAAATGTTATGTCGGCAATTACAGAAAAATGCATTTTTATGTAAAAAAACATATTATACTAATAAAAATATACCAAAACAAAAAATAGATTTTTCTTATATTATTTAATTATTCTTGTTTGATATAAAAAAGAATATTTCTAGGTTTACTAGATAATATTATTATTAATATTTGCATGGATGGAAATTTTTATATTTCATCAATTCTCTTTTATTTTTCAGTAATAATTGTAAAATATATTTGAAATTCGTTCTGTTTTTTTTAGCTTTACGATCGACTTGGTAAAAACAGACAAAACATAAAAAATTACTTTATGTTCAAATTTTATGTACAAATACAGAACACACATTTTTTTATGTAAAAGAAATTTTATACAAATAGAAATATACTAAAATGTAAAAATAATTTATTTTTATATTATACAATAATTCTTAATAAAGTAAAAAAATAACAAGGTAAGGTCTCAAGTAATAAAATTGTACATTTTTTGCCAAAACTCTTTCTTTCTGCATAAAATTACTTAGCATTTGGTTGTAACAAAGGAAGGACCCGTCCGGTCTTTAATAGTCAACAGCCTCCTGGAAGTAAAGAACAAACGTGAAAGAAAAGTATAAAGTTATGTTTAGTGATCAGCTGCACTACTCGTAAGACGAATGTAATTTATTCTGGGATAAGTTGTTCCTGAAAAATTTAAATTTGTTAGTTTTTTGTCTGATTTATTAGTTTTTTTTTCCAAAAATCAAAATCTTTGAAATGCTAAAAGGTCAGCGTCCTATCATCACACGTCATATTCAACACGTTACTAAAACAATGTATGTAGACCTACGCAAACGATGGTTGTTACAGTACAAAAAATTGTACTTAAACAACATTGAGTTTTTATTTTTCTGCAATCCATTAAATATAGTACTGTATAGTATTGTAATCTCTTTCAGTTTCAATTTGAAATATTTGATACATCCCATTTGTTTTATCCACATATTCCAAAAAATAATTATTATTTATGCTAATAATTCTTTGTAATTTTAAAAGGATTTAATCCTTATTTCAATAGCTCGGTAAAGATTAATTAATTTAGTACCGGTAGATAAAGAAACTGTAAAGACTACTTGGATATGACTTATCTATGTACAAAATAATAATGAATAACATTAAAATTTGTATTAATGTATCATATACAAAAAATGAATAATTCTAGATCTACTAGATAACTATTTATCTATCGGAATGTTAAATATCCTCAACAAAAGCTAAACAGTAATTATATATTTATACGCATAAAGTACACAATTAATTTATATTATTTTAAAAGTGAATATCCTTAAGAATTGTGTACCTTATATGAAACACGAATGTATTAATTTATTTTTAAAATTATTTAAAAAGAAGGCGTTATAGAGACATTTGTTTCTCAAAAAGTAGGCTTACTTAGGTAGACCTATTGTTACGTAGATTTGTGGAATAAATCTAAAATAAAAAAAACTATATACGATATCTTTCGGAAATTATTCAGGAATAGACGTTAAACTTATAAATATACGTAATTTGCATTATATTATTTTAATTAATAGAGGATGGCTTGTATTTTTCATTTAATACTATGTTACTATGAAGAATTCATTAATTAACGAATGATAATAATTGTTTGTGCCATTACCATGAAAACATTTGATTTCATGCGTTTTTTGCAATTTAAAATGGTGTTTCTTATATCCTTAGGAAGGACAGGATATGTTTCGTACACCGTGTGAAGAATCCGACTCCACGTCCTGTAACAATGCTGCTGTAAGTCTTTCTGACGATACCGTATTATCGGAGACAGAAGAAATGTCCGACCACTCGACTGTTTTTCATGACTCGAACGAGCAACTGATAAGGGCACTTAGGTCGCTCTAAGAGTGTCCACCTCTTGTGATCGTACTGCCGGGGGTCACGGACAAATACGTGTCCGTCTCCACCCTCTGAGCCGGGCTCTTGTAGCCGGGGGCCGTGGACATAACGACCCTCCTCGCTGACCGCTGAGAGCATCAGCCGGTCACTTCAAAGTCCTTCCCTCCCCGGACTTGAAGGATTCGCGTGGAGTTCGTGACTGGACTGAAAGAAGCGTTTCACAAGAGGTCTGCTTAATTACTGAGAGGCTTTCAGGACGATTGGGGATTCTCGTAATGAAGGTCCATTAGAGAACAGAGAGGATATGAAATACTGAGGGCAAAAACAATGTAAATCTACATTGGGAAATGTAATATCAACTAAGAAACATAAATTTTCCAATTGATAATAGGCTATGCATAACAATTCCATTTCATTATTTCTTTAACTTATTTTTACTTACGTCATAGGGTCTGTTATTTTAAAACAGTATAAGCAATATAACCCTAAGGCTGGAAAAGCTAAAGGTACTAAGGGCAATTTTTACAATTTATTACGGCTGCAGTGTAATAAGCGGCCACCATGACAATCAAATCATCGATTAGAAATACCTAAACTATTGAATACAAAACCATTTATTATTATAGCTATTTGTAATTAGTTAAAGATATCTGTTTTAAATGTATTATTAATCAATTTGCAATCAATTCAAACAATGTAAAACCATTCGTGTGGTAGTTGAGTAATGGCTGCAACTACAATGACAATGAACTTATTTATCCGTTATTTGTATCACAAGCTATCAGACACGCTCATCCTTCAAAATAGTAATAAGTAGGTTTTACACAGCTTTGTAGGTTACATTTAATAAAAACACATGTACAGCTTTAGTCATCATTAAATTATTACTTTTTAGATATAAAAACATAACTGAACTAAATCATAACGTGAAATACATAAAACGTAGTTCGGTTTGTCATTGTTCGGTAGTTTGGGTATCAAGGTATCGGTGATTCGGTTATCGTGGTGGCCGCTTATCATACTGCAGCCACTATTTCTCTGAGCAACAAGTGGCATCTTTCATTTGCGTCGATGAATTGCATGGTCTCATTTGTCCCAAAACACTTAAATTGTTTTCGTAAGATCAATACTAGTCTCACGCTGTTTAAAATACTCCATAGTATGGACTCTAAAGGATCTGACCTAACCATTATGTCTATTGTGATCTCTCCAGCATTGTCCTGGAGTTGACCGGGAGGATGAGAGGAAGGCGATGATGACCCGCATGTGATGCCCCTGATGTCCTGGAGAGGTCCAGATGTCCTGGACAAAGGAGCTCTCCAGTGTAGTAGCGGTGACCGCAACGTACACTAGACACTGGAGTCCATGCTGGCCTGTACACTGGAGCCTATTGTAACGATGGCCACTCAAGAGGTCCTCAAGACGAATAGCTGAGTACAGGCTATCCCGCTAAAATAGGTTTGAGGGTTTAGAGGGGCAAGTATGCTTGCAATAACTCATCTTTGTAACTGAAATATCCCAAGCGGCTTTTTCAAACTGTAAAGTCTTCCTTGGCACGAAGGACGTATGCACAAGAGATATGATGTATTTTTCAAATCCATTTACGACCCCAAATTCTAAACTATCCTAATTTTTTAAAAGAATAATAATTTTTAGTATTCGATAGTAATTATTTTCTTGTTGCTGTATAGATAACGGACGTACAACTAGTCATTCGGGCTTCGAACTCCAAATCATTGCTAACGACTGAAGAATCATTTTTAGTATTCGATAGTATTAGTGTTCTTATCTCTATAATAGATAACGGGGGGGGCGGGGGCTTTACAACTAGTCATTGGGGCTTGGAATTCTAAATCATTGCTAACGACTAAGAATCAATCTTTAGTATTCATAGTATTAGTGTTCTTATCTCTATATAGATAACGGGTTTACAAACTAGTCATTTGGGCTTGGAACTCCTAAATCATTGCTAACGACTAAGAATCATCTTTAGTATTCGATAGATTAGTGTTCTTAACATCCTCTATATAGATAACGGGTTTACAACTAGTCATTTGGGCTTGGAACTCTAAATCATTGCTAACGACTAAGAATCATCTTTTAGGTATCGATAGTATTAGTGTTCTTCATCTCTATATAGATAACGGGTTTACAACTAGTCATTTGGGCTTGGAACTCTAAATCATTGCTAACGACTAAGAATCATCTTTTAGTATTCGATAGTATTAGTGTTCTTATCTCTATATAGATAACGGGTTTACAACTAGTCATTTGGAGGCTTGGAACTCTAAAATCATTGCTAACGACTAAGAATCATCTTTAGTATTCGATAGTCATAGTGTTCTTATCTCTATATAGATACACGGCTTTACAACTAGTCATTTGGGCTTGGAACTCTAAATCATTGCTATCGACTAAGGAATCATCTTTAGTATTCGATAGTATTAGTGTTCTTAATCTCTATAATAGATAACGGCTTTACAACTAGTCATTTGGGCTTGGAACTCTAAATCATTGCTAACGACTAAGAATCATCTTTGTATTCGATAGTATTAGTGTTCTTATCTCTATATAGATAACGGGTTTTACAACTAGTCATTTGGGCTTGGAACTCTAAATCAATTGCTAACGACTAAGAATCATCTTTAGTTATATTCGATAGTATTAGTGTTCTTATCTCTATATAGATTAACGGTATACAACTAGTCATTTTGGGCTTGGAACTCTAAATCATTGCTAAACGACTAAGAATCATCTTTAGTATTCGATAGTATTAGTGTTCTTATCTCTATATAGATAACGGGTTTACAACTAGTCATTTGGGCTTGGAACTCTAAATCATTGCTAACGACTAAGAAATCATCTTTAGTATTCGATAGTATTAGTGTTCTTATCTCTATATAGATAACGGCTTTTACAACTAGTCCATTTGGGCTTGGAACTCTAAATTCCATTGCTAACGACTAAGAATCATCTTTAGTATTCGATACGTAATTAGTGTTCTTATCTCTATATAGATAACGGCTTTTACCAACTAGTCATTTGGGCTTGGAACTCTAAATCATTGCTAACGACTAAGAATCATCTTTAAGTATTCGATAGTATTAGTGTTCTTATCTCTATATAGATAACGGCTTTTTACAACTAGTCATTTTGGCTATGGAACACTCTAAATCATTGCTAACGACTAAAGAATCATCTTAGTATTCGATAGTATTTAGTGTTCATTATCTCTATATAGATAACGGGTTTACAACTGAAGTCATTTGGGCTTGGAACTCTAAATCATTGCTAACGACTAAGAATTCATCTTTAGTATTCGATAGTTATTAGTGTTCTTATCACTATATAGATAACGGCTTTACAAACTATCATTTGGGCTTTGGAACTCTAAATCATTGCTAACGACTAAGAATCATCTTAGTATTCGATAGTATTAGTGTTCCTTATCTCTATATAGATAACGGCTTTACAACTAGTCATTTGGGCTTGGAACTCTAAATCATTGTTAACGACTAAGAATCAATCTTGTAGTATTCGATAGTTATTAGTGTTCTTATCTCTATAATAGATAACGGCTTTACAACTAGTCATTTGGGCTTGGAACTCTAAATCATTGCTAACGACTAAGAATCATCTTTAGTATTCGATAGTATTAGTGTTCTTATCTCTATCTAGATAACCGGGTTTTACAACTAGTCATTTGGGCTTGGAACTCTAAATCATTGCTAACGACTAAGAATACACATCTTTAGTATTCGATAGTATTAGTGTTCTTATCTCTATATAGATAACGGGTTTACAACTAGTCATTTGGGCTTGGAACTCTAAATCATTGCTAACGACTAAGAATCATCTTTAGTATTCGAATAGTATTAGTGTTTCTTATCTCTATATAGATAACGGCTTTACAACTTTTTTAGTCATTTGGGGCTTGGAATCTCTAAATCATTGCTAACCGACTAAGAATCATCTTTAGTATTCGATAGTATTAGTGTTTCTTATCTCTATATAGATAACGGTCTTTACAACTAGTCATTTGGGCCTTTGGAACTCTAAATCATTGCTAACGACTAAGAATCATCTTTAGTATTCGATAGTATTAGTGTTTCTTGATCTCTATATAGATAACGGGTTTACAACTAGTCATTTGGGCTTGGAACTCTAAATCATTGCTAACGCCTAAGAATCATCTTTAGTATTCGATAGTATTAGTGTTCTTATCTCTATATTAGATAACGGCTTTACAACTAGTCATTTGGGCTTGGAACTCTAAATCATTGCTAACGACTAAAGAATCATCTTTAGTATTCGATAGTATTAGTGTTCTTATCTCTATATAGATAACGGCTTACAACTAGTCATTTGGGCTTGGAACTCTAAATCATTGCTAAACGACTAAGAATCATCTTTAGTATTCGATAGTATTAGTGTTCTTATCTCTATATAGATAACGGGTTTTACAACTAGTCATTTGGGCTTGGAACTCTAAATCATTGCTAGACGACTAAGAAAAAATAAATCATCTTATAGTATTCGATAGTATTAGTGTTTTTCTTATCTCTATATAGATAAACGGCTTTACAACTAGTCATTTGGGCTTGGAACTCTAAATCATTGCTAACGACTAAGAATAATTTTTTGTATTCGATAGTATTAGTGTTCTTATCTCTATATAGATAACGGCTTTACAACTAGTCATTTGGGCCTTGGTTGGAACTCTAAATCAATTGCTAACGACTAAGAATCATCTTTAGTATTCGATAGTATTAGTGTTCTTATCTCTATATAGATAACGGGTTTTACAACTAGTCATTTGGGCTTGGAAAAGAGAACTGTTATCTAAATCATTGCTAACGACTAAGAATCATCATTTTTGTATTCGATAGTATTAGTGTTCTTATCTCTATATAGATACAACGGCTTTACAATCTATCATTTGGGCTTGGAACTCTAAATCATTGCTAACGACTAAGAATCATTTTTAGTATTCGATAGTATTAGGAGTAGTTTTCTTATCGCTATATAGATAACGGACTTAAATTACTCAGTCCGGTTTGGAGTATTTTTTTTTACAGAATAATACACATTTTATAGGATGAGTGACATTCTACACATTTGTGATTAGACCATCTAGAATTTTCTTGTGTTACGTGACATATACTGTCTTGAAGCATGTTTTACGTTTGTCGTAAAATCCGGAAGCATAAACTACGGGTCTTTTTCGTTTAGGGGCCAGCACAAAAGACCCTAGCTTGCCTATTCAAAACTCAGATCACGCGATGCTTCCCGCTGCGCAGCGCTTAGCGCTGCTTGCTCTTTTAGAAAAAAATTAACTCGAGCTTGCAAAGTCCAAGCCCAGATCAACTCCTACGCTTTATTGAACAAGAAAAACTAAGTAAAACTCACAGAACTAACGCAGGTTTCATTACAGGCAAAAGATAAGCGGCGCGCGTTTATCACTGATAAGATAAGACGAGTTTATACTAGAAGTAGTACCTGGACTACTGCCCTACGAACTAATAACACAAAAAAAAAACGATTAAATGCACTGTCAGTCAGGTATAGTATGTTTGTAAGGTGCTGGCTCTTAAACGAAAAAGAACCCTAAACTACTTTAATTGCGAAAGCATTTTACAGTACAGACCTGTTTATAGGACATCATTGGGAGACCGCGAAATTGGAGACTCACCGGTGCTACAGTGGAAGAATTCGAATGATTGCTGGGATAAGTAAGTGTCGGATTTTATGTTGGAGAGAGATATTGATGGATGAATGTATGGAAAGGTTTTATACTTATAAATATATGACGATTGTCGTGCAATGTAAGGAATTGTTTGTAAGATTTAAAAACATTTTTTGTTTTACAAAAAAAGATCTTGAGGATGATATCCAATCTTAGAATTCAAATTCGAATTCAAACTTTGTATTCGAGAATAAATATTTGTTTACAATGCAGTCACTGTTTTATCCCCTCTAGCCGAAGCTATTTGAGAGGAAAATTTAAGAAAAAAAAAAAAAACACAAACACATACTACAACTATTAATTTAAAAATACAAACTTGTAGATGAAAATTCGTATCCAAAATTTAAACTCCAAATACATTGTATACATTAATGTCTTGCTAAACAAAAACAAAAACAATATATATACAGAGTGATTCAGAAATATGGTAAAATATTTTAAGACGTGATTGTAGTGCTAAAAATAAGAAAAAAATGTTATACAAAGGTAGGTCCGGAAACGCTCCATTAGTGAGTAATGGCTGGAAAAAGATTTTGCTTTGTTTTCAGTTCACATGGTGAAATTAAGTGATTCTGAAATGTTTTTTTCTTACTTTTTAACTCAAATAAGGTGGATTTATAAGGAAAATCACCTGAAAAATCAAATAAAACCACTCTAGAAGTTGTAGTGTGAACAGTTTTTGAGAAAATATCTTAATAATGGATCAATAACAATATATCAATAAATATTTTACATTTAAAAACATATAATTTTACATATTACAATTTGGTATATTAAATGTACATAACAGAAAACCCAAGGAAATAAGGCATGAAAATTTCAGAAATATACAGAGAAAACATTGATTTTAAAATTAAAAATTGATTAAAGTATTCGGCCATCTTCTTATATCATATTGTTATTGGATTGAGTATTATTTTACATACTTATGTGTAATGTACATTTCTCAATGTAATAATTGAAAAAACCAAATTTTAACAAAACAACATCACAGAAAAACACCCATTTTCATAACCACAACTATCAGATTAAATAAACAAGATAAATAATTATTCCCATAAATATATTAAGTGTTTGTACATTACATCAATTAAACATATAAAAAACGACACATAAACACGTAAATGCGGACTTGACTCTAAACATACTATGAATTTTACATGAATTTTGTACAAAATATATAAAATAAGCAATTATACGTATAATTTACAGAGCTCATTTTAAAATGGAAAATGTTATCCACATTGAGGGATATATCTGTTTTTCAGTGAAAGCAGTTGGTTACCTGTACGTCGTCGGTCGCCCCCCCCCACCCTAAACAGTGATAATGTCCATTATCTAATCAACATGTCCATTTATTATCAGTATAATATTGGTTATGTTTCATAATCCAAGTTATTCACTCGTTCTGCCTATTAGTTGTTTTAAATAAATTATTTTGATACTTGAATTTTTATATGATCCTTTTCTTTATTGTAAATCAGTGTTTTGTTGAGTGTTGCTGTGTATTCCTTATGTTTCGTTCCTACTGAATGTAACTACCATAAGTTCTCCTTTTGTCCTAAATGTATTATTGTGTTAAACGTGTTATCCGGTGTTTTAATCATATTGCTGTGTATTAGTGTTTTCCATCCCATTTCCCCTTGTATTTTTGTGTTTTAAAGTGTGTTAAAGTGGATTATTTTGAAATGACCCCTTTCTGATTTGTTTTCAATTCTGTTGGCCTACGTTCTATAACAGCCTCAGTCCGCTTGGTAAGTCATATGCTTGGACTATTCATTAATTATTGTTGTTTAATTTAGGACCCCAGATAAATATTAATCATAACTCTGATAGTTGGATAAAGTAATTTTTCAAGTTAATTTTTAAGTCTATTTAAGCTAGTCTCTCTAAGCAGCACTTCAGGTAAAGAGTTTAAAAGTGTAGGAATTCTACACTCTAAGGTGTTTGCTCCATAATTATTTGAATGCCTGTTCACAATATAAAGCCTTCTTCTCAAATTACACTCTATATTTTCAACTAGCCTAAATTCTTCATTTACAAAATGTCTTATTATAATCAGTACACTTAGTCAATTGGTCAAAAAGCATTATACCTATTAAAGTAGGTTATACGATTATGAAAGAGGACTTTATAAATTCTACATAAAATGTATTTTATGGGTAACAGTTTATAATTAGGGGCCTGATAATAGATATTGATCCCATAAGAGAACATTGACTGGACAAAACTAAAATATATTATTCTTTTTGTGTTTATAAGAAAATAATTACTGATTTTACTACATTTATAAAGTGACATCTTCAATAAATTGCTTAAGTAAGTTAAATGTGAATAGAACTTCATATTACTGTCAAATAAAATACCCAAATGTTTTATTGTTTGGTGGAATGTTAAATTTAAACACTTACATAGGCCCTACTAACCTATTATCATTATGTTGTCCAGGTCTCATACAATTGTGATCTGGAGGATGTTTTTTCAATGTTTTGTCAGAAAACATAAAGAAGTAACAAAATTCTCGATTGTTTAAATCTAAATTAAAATAAATTGTGACAAATAATGTGGACGAATTTATAAACTATCAAAAAATTCTAATTGAACTTAAATTGGTTTTAGTTTCAACACATTCATTATTTTTATTTAAGCAATACATCTATTAACAATTAATTAAAACTTCTGTAGGCCATACTCTAAAAGAAACTAAACTTTATTTTGTTATTTTTACATTATAATAGTATATTATTAACTTATTATAAAACATACAAAATTTCAAGTATTTATAACATTGCTACCAATAATATTGTTAATGCAATAAACCATTTATTATTCTTGTTAATATCAGACTGCTTGAAAATATCAATTCTTGTGCAAACAATCCATAAAAACTGTTTTCTTAGTTTTAATTATCATTCAGTAGGTTTACATCTATAGAAAAAGTGAACTCGTAAGATTTTGTATTA
Organism: Homalodisca vitripennis; assembly: GCF_021130785.1. Classification (NCBI taxonomy): domain Eukaryota; kingdom Metazoa; phylum Arthropoda; class Insecta; order Hemiptera; family Cicadellidae; genus Homalodisca; species Homalodisca vitripennis. The sequence goes on along the minus strand of NC_060210.1, from coordinate 197,911,249 downwards.
TATAACTGGAGTTTGAAAGTTTTTGGTAATATTTATCACAATATTTTTATTTAAACAATTTTTATTTCACAAAATAATGCTTTAGAAGTTTGACAAATTCAATATCTGCGAATTCCATCAATTCGAAAAAATGGATTAAACACACTTTGTCTATCTAACTTCATATAACTGAATATTTGGGAAATGTCACAATTTTGTAGAATTGACTGCATGCAAGGTTTGCAATTTCAAAATGTCTTGTTGAAACATTTGTCACACTGGGACGATTATTTAATTTAAAATAAAAATTAAAAGGAAACATCTGTTTTGATTGCATGGTAATGTTTAATTTAATGATTCTATTGTAGACATTTTCAGATATGTCACTTCCAAAACTAAACATCTTAACTGGATACGTTACTAACGTGCTAAGATCAACCGTTTAATTATGCCCATACTGTATTTTTTCAAGTCTTATCTCGAGTATTAAAATGTTAAGAAAATATGGATCTTCAGCCAATCATGATCCAGCTCCATCCCCTCCACTCCCTTTATAAGTGGCTGTGTATTATTGGCTTAGTAATTGTTGACTAAAGATACGGGTAGGGTACGATAAGCGGACCCGGTTTTTTATATCGAAGAATGTAATCATCGATACCTATTATTTGCATCTCAAATCCTACACTATCAATCGATATAAAAGTATCTGTAGTCCTCAATAAAAATCATATGTTTTAAATTAAAATATGAATTTAATATTTACAGTGATCAAACAAATTATTATAACCAAAATTAGGAAAACTGAAGACGACCATATTTGCTCTTCCTCTCACAGTTACAGTTGTTTCTTTCCCACAAATTTCACATAATGGGTTTTTCGGTACGAGTCCAACATGTTGAAGCCACGAAAAACATGTCTTGTCATCTTTCAAAGCAATGTCGTTTAGTTTTCTAAAATTGACTGTCATTTTTAATAATAAAATGTTACTTATAAATAATTGAAATATTACATTACGAGTATTATTTGAAAGTGTTTACAGCTGTTGATGTAGATTATTTAAGTTAATGGTTCAAAATAATTAATCAGTATCGATTGATTATATCGATGGTTATGATTAAGTAATATCTTTTGCCAATTTCGATATAAAAAACCGGGTCCGCTTATCGTACCCTACCCAAAGATACCTCTCCACAGTGAAATCTAAATATCTCAAGATTTTAATTTTTCTAACAAATTTACGACGTGTTTTGAGGTTAGAAATTAGGAACCTTTAACCTCAAAACACGTAGTTTTCAAATAATAAAAACAAAGATTAGAAATTGTTAAAAGATTACCAATAATGCAATCGTTATAGATTCTAATCAATTACAAAATATTACTGGTGGAAGACTATGTTCATACAGATTTGGAAAATATGGGTAGTCTACGGATTAAGATAAAATCTTAAATTCTAAACATATTTTTATAACATTTCAAATATTTGAATTTCCGTTATTCAAAACAGATTTGATATTGGTTGGAAGCAACCCCTTGAAGCAGTCTCTCGAGATTTGATATTCCCAGTAGGTTTTTATGCACATTTGTTTTTTGAAACCAATTTTTAAGTATTTCCAATAGATTTTTCATCGAATTGGATAAGAATTGATAACATTCCCAGTAGATTTTACAACATTCTCGATACTACATTTCCGATAAATTTTACGTTTATTTATACAAGATTTCACAACATTTCCAATATATTAGACATCGATTACTAGCAGATTTGGCAACATTGTAATAGATTTTCAAGCTTATGTTTTCATTGATTTCATCAAACTGTTTATCGATTCAAGCAGATTTTACATATTTCCGAGCAGATTTTCATTGATTTTAACTGAATGAAGATTCATTGATTCCAAGCAGATTTTTCAGCAGTTTTTAACAGATTTTTCTTTGATTTCAGGCAAACTTTGCAACATATTTTTAGTTGTTTTGAGAGAGAGTATTCAGTTGTTTTTCTAGCAGATTTTTATTACTTGTTAACAGATTCTCTATTTTTATTTTTGTGATATTTTACACAGAAATACATTTATTTATATATTTATCTATCTCAACGGCAAACGCCAATTTTATACAGTAATAACAAAAAATAATTATGGACAAGATGCACTAATGTTAACTTAGGAGCTAACAAGACAGAGAGCAAATAGTAACATACAACAAGGAGGCATGACCAGCAAACAACACAGGCAAACAGCTGTACAAGACTGGAAATTGTAAGGCTAGTACTAGGACTAGGACACTTTATAGCAATAGGACATAGAACATAGAGCCTAAGGAGAGCTATTAAAATAAGAAACAACAACAATTAATTAAATACTATGAAGAAAATACAGTAAATAAACTATATAAAAAGGACTAACATCAGTAAAGAATCTAAGATAACAGTAGGATAAACTAGAGTGGGATTGATTTTCGGTCTGTCCCAAAAGTGCGCTAGGAATCTTTCCTAATCCTAATCCCCTGCAATCGTCTGTAGAGTCTGTATGTGTGTGTGTGTGTGTGTGTGTGTGTGTGTGTGTGTGTGTGTGTGTGTGTGTGTGTGTGAAAACCTACATGAACCCATTCCTAATTTCTAATTGCTAATACTATAGGAGAATATAGAAATTTGCATCCGCTTTTCTTCGTTTGATACTATTTCTCTTCGTCAATAATCACGTCAGTTATAATAGCATCATGTTTGATTCCTAGTTGTGCTTACCGTAACTGAATAATTAGTTTCCACGGTTCTTGAAACAGATCTTTCAAGACTCTCAGACAGAATCTCCGAAGTCTGATCGGCCGCACCGTGCCTGAAGGTGGGGCAGAGGAGAGGCGGATACCCGGGGCTTCGACACCCGTCAAACTGTTACGACACCGGGCATCGGGGGTCGATCGTCCGATAAAACCGGGACATTCTACGGCGAGCCCGTCAATCAGATTTGATTGCACATAAGTGCATAAGGGGAGAACTGGTTGCAAAATATTACGTTGCTCGAAACATCGATAAAAGCAGAACCGCGCGACAGCTGTCTGGCGACAAAGAAACGGGTTGTGACGTCATCTCGGGCGGTTTTGGACAGGAGAAGGCGAAGTTAATATTTCCATATCCTCAGTGAACTCTGCATCTCAAATGTTATTGCGATATCTGTGTCAACCCTGTATCTCTGCACCCATCTGGAAAGGGTGGAGACAAAATATAATTAGAGGTCAGCAAATTTGCAGTCATGAATAACATCAAATGTACATTAAATACGGAACATTAGTTTGGTTCGTAAGTAGCCCGTACTCCACTCACGTAACAATGGTAGAACCCTGATTTGAGGTTAACGGTCCTATTTCTATCCTCAAAACGCGTCGTAGTAAAATTGTTAGAACAATTAAAACCTTGAGATATTTAGGTTTCACTATGGTGAGATACCCTTAGTCAACTATCGCTAACCCAAAACACAGCTGAGCCAATAATACACAACCACTTATAAAGGGAGTGGAGGGGGTGGAGCAGGGTCATGATTGGCTGAAAATCAGCCAATAAACGATCCATATTTTCTTAACTCAAACTTCTTATACTGGAGATTAAACTTGAAAAATAGTGAATGGACTCAATTAAACTGTTGTAACGTATCCTGTTGAGATGTTTAGTCATGGAAGTGACATTTCTGAAAATGTCCACTATAAAATGAATAAGCTAAAGGTTTCTGTACAATTAAAAAAGATCTTGTAATGGGTAGCGGTAGCAAGTTGTTTTAACGGTCCAAGTTTCTAAACTCTAAAGGCGTTTAATGCTGTTTCCTACTACCTAAAAAGTCTTTCCGGTATGATATTTAGGTTTCACAATGGAGAAGTACCCTTATTCAACTATTGCTAAGCCAAGAACAGCTGAGCCAATAATACACAGCTACTTATAAAGGGGGTGGAGGGGGTGGAGCAGGGTTATTATTGGCTGAAGATCAGCCAATCAACGATCCATATCTTCTTAGCGTTTTAATACTGGAGATTACACTCGAAAATAGGACATGGACTTAATTAAACGGTTTATTTGTGTTTGTAACTTATCCAGTAAGGATGTTTAGGTATGGAAGAGACATTTCTGAGAACCGTCAACCGTCTGCGCTAATGAGTGTGAGGGCGCGTGCGCGCGATACGACTGCATACCCTTCAATCAGTAACTGATAATACTATAGGTGTAGTGAATTAAGAAATCTGATGGCTGAGTGGTCTAAGACGTCAGACTGGATCTGAGTTAGAGATGGCACAGGCTTTAGTCAACAGATAACACATCTTTGGCTAAACCCATAACGGCAGAACCAATAATTAACATCCGCTTATAAAGGGAGTGGAAGGGATGGAGTTGGATCATGATAGGCTAAAAATCCGTATTTTCTTAACATTTTAATACTCGAAATCAGACTTGAAAAATAGTGTGAGAACTTAATGAAACGGTTGATCTGTTGTAACATTTGTAGCGTATCCAGGGAAGATGTTTAGTTATGGAAGTGAAATTTCTGAAAATTCTCTGAATAAAATTAGTTAAAGGTTTCCGTACAATCAAAACAGATCTTGTAATGTGTGGCGGTAGCAAGTTGTTTCTAGTTTCCAAACTCAGTGAGACTAAGGTTTGCAATGCCGTTTTCTTCAACCTAATAAGTCCTTTCCGGTATGAGAATTCCTGCCAGGATCATGTCTCATGAGAAGAAGATGGGCATAGTGCGGTCCCGAGGGTTGTTACCCCACAGAGACCATTACGGTCGGGTGACTCCCCTGGCACCCGGTCAGCTAGAAGTCCCATCCGCTTCTGTTAATAAGCGGACCAAACCTGACAAATTAGCATCCAGGCCACAAATCGACCGTTGTGGCTGATAATTGGTGACGGACGCACAGACAGATTGAGGCAGATTTGACGAGTTTATACAACTTGACACCGCAGCTTGACGAGTCACCCCTTGCCAACAACCCTCCTTGAAAAGTGAAATTGTGCAACTCTCAGCGATTAGCTGCCGAGGCGACTTTGACGTTTATGGGTCTGGACTGGCCAGAGATACGCACTTGTTTGTCGGCCGAAATCCACTCAATTAGGAGTACCCCACTTGAAATCCGGTTAAAATTGACACTCCCTTCTCAAATGTTTCTTGGAAACGCATCAACGATTCATCTTTTTGCGACCGGGATTGCTTCTCCCTCTTAAACTTGACTTGCGGAACATTTGATTTCACATTTGAAATCCTTGTTTGCGTTTAGTGATGAATTTATATATTTTATTATTTGAAATGTTATTAAGCACTACCAGCTAGGTATTTAATATAATTTCCTAAATATTGTTATACTGAACAGTGAAATGAACACAGCACGTATATCTCTGAACAAAATATTGCAAATCATAATATTTCAAAAAAAAAATGTTTACGATTGAATCAAACTTTTTCATCTGCATATAATGTAAAATGAAAATTCCTACTTGAGGATATACTTTATACGCAAGTAAAACCTTCAATATAAAATTATGTATTTTAAACACCCCAAGTATAAATCTACATAAAACTAGTGCTAAATCTCGCATCTTTAAAACATTGCGGCTCATTAGGTGCTAGAGCAGTCCAGACCAAAATAGCCTGTGACTTGTGGCAGTGTTGCCATATCTCTGCTGACCACAGGCTGTTTCGTCAGTGGCGCTCATTTTCAAGCAGTAAAATAATTAAAATTTGTAAAAATTTACACTATGCCTGTCCAGAATAAGTCCAGGAATATTAATAATCTCTTTTTAAATCAGAAAAGCAATGAGATATATCGTTGATATTATTGTGACTACCGTTAATAATATATCTACTATAAATCGACTTTAAAATGTATCCTTGAGTAAATTATACAATGAATGGATGAGATCTTTATTTTATGATAAGAAGTTAGCAACATTGGGTACTTTACGCAAACCTCAAAACCTCCCAACCTCAAAACCTCCTTTTGGGTTGTTCTCTTAACCTGCAAAAACATCCTTTACTTTGCTACTTAAAAATATGAGTATATAGGATTCAGCAGGTATATATTGAATTATATGTCTATATAATTATTATTGAACAGTTTACACAACAGTTATTTCATCTAATTTTACGTTTAAAAATGACAATTTGAGTAATAACTGCATAAAAATACATCAATAATAGTTTGTAAAAGACAAATTTGAAAATGAAATTAATGATCAAGAAAATGAAGGAATATATATATAAATAAAATAGTTTGAGAAATTAGAGAATGAATCAGCAAGCTAAGCTAATGCGGCTGTAAGCTACAAACTGAGAATTGGCTGTAGGATGAAAGAGTAGATAAAGGAAATTAAAGCAAGCAATGCTTCAACAAAACTCCTCTGGGGTTTATGTTCATTGTGTAACTGAATCCTTGCTTTGTTCAATAATACCTTTTGCTTCATTAATTCCTCATGTTAATACCATGTCTACACGTACCTTATGTGCATTATTTTTTATCGAAATACAAGAGTCCAAAGCATAAACATAAAATAATTGATATTATGTCTTTATTACAGGGTCGAGCTCGTATATATTAAGAATTAACATTGGCAGAAAAATTCTTCTATGCTTTGATTTAATACTTTTGAGTACTGAAAAGACATTTCCAAATTGTTAATTTCACACCTAATTGTTGAATTTCGAGTTCCTGTATCATAGTAACCTATAAGATGATTTGGAACATTTGCCATCGTTATGTTTACACAAGATATAACACAACGTTTTTTATGTACTAATACCCCCTACCACCTGACGAAGAGGATAGATTGAAATCCTCGAAACGTTGTGTTATACCTTTTGTAACCATAGCGATAGCAAATGTCCGAAATCCTGTTATCCTGTCAAACCTTCCATGGTCAACAACAAACTTTAAATAAAAAACAATAACCTATGTTAGTCACGTACGCATGTTAATGAGGAACCTTCTGAATTCATTGAGAAAGAGTTTATAACCGAAGTTGATGTTAGTGCTGTACTGTTTATCTAAGCAAATCCAAGTAAGAAGAAACCTTAAGGTTACAATATGTCCGTATTGTCCTGGGATGTCAGATTAAGTACACAAAAAACTTTGAAACGTCAATTCACTGCTCACAAATCGTACAACTCCCCCCACCCCACCCCCACCCCAATCACATTACGTCAATGGCCATCAACTAGTGACGTCAATCTGCCCCATTCACCCATCACTTCCAGATATCCGGCTATTGCAGTTTGCATGCTAAACATAGACGATAAAGTACGCACCACGTCAGTCATTCACAATTACATTCCATGAGTTTGAGTTGGGGCGACCTTAAAGTCATCTCAGACAGTTGACAACACATTACACTACACAGCTTACACTCTCTTTTAAGGGAATTTAGAAAAAGATGGAGATTTTTTCTAGAGTTTTAGGCTGGCTCTGTTTCTTCTCGCTTCGTACATTATTCAATATACTTTACAAATTTTATAGAATGAATGTAATACTACATTGTCTTCTTGCTTCGTACATTTTATTAATATTTTTTCAATAAAGACAATTTTGCACATTTTTAGAACAAAATTTTTGTCTAACTACTTTATTGTCTTCTTGTTTCTTTACATTCCATTAATATTTTTCAGTAAAGATAATTTTTCTAATTTTTAGACGAAACTTTTGTCTTAATGATTCATTTGTCTTCTTGCTTCGTACATTTGAATAGTTTTTCAATGTATGCTGAATAATTCATTATCTTCTTGTTTCTACATTTTAATAATGTTTTTCAATATACTTTGTTAGTTTTCTAGAACAAATTTTTTTCTGGCTATTTCATTTATCTTTTTGTTTTGTACATTTTATTAATATTTTTCAATATACTTTGTTAATTTTATAGGACCAAATTTTTGTCTGACTACATCATTGTCTTTTTGCTTCGTACATTTAATTAATAATTTTCCATTACAAGCTACTTTGGCAATTTTCTAGAAAAAAATTATTGTCTGACTACTTTATTGCCAACTTGCTTCTAACATTCTATTTATAGTTTTTTCAATATACTTTACCAATTTTCTAGAATGAAAGCCTCTTAATTTTCCTTTGTTACATCTTCCACTCTACTAAGCGAGATTAAATATAATACATAATTGTTTTTAATAAACGCTTCTGTTTCATTGCCTTCCCAATTTATTCATTTAATTTTTCAGTACGCTTTAGTAGTTTTCTTGAATGGACATTTCGTATGACTGAATTATTCTTTTCTAATTTTTTCATTGCTAGAAAGAAGACGTTGTCTGATTCTACTACCTCGTTTTGTTTCTTTTTCTATTTCATCAAAAGATTTATCAGTGCTGTACATTTTGGTGGATTTAACAAGGAAATAATGTTTCTTACTTCTTCTGATTGTGCAATGTTTTCTCACAATTTTCAAAAAAATTAGTAAACGTTAGTCAACGTAATTGTAGTTATACTATGACAAACATTTTAAATAGTGTAATTGTGTTACCAGTATGAAAAATAAATTTGTCACGACGTTCGATAAAACCATTTCAAGTTAATGAAAAAATATTCACAGTGCATGCGAAAACGAGATGGTTTCGTAGTTTCTGAAACATATGTGCTATTGAATTATCACGAAATCCGTACTGGGATTTCTGAAGCTGGACAAATATCGAGGAGTCCTTCTCACCCATTAGATCAGCACCCTCCCCGGAGTTACGACTCGACTGTAAGTCGCAAGGGTGTTACACTTCTCTTATCCGGAGCTGTAAACCAACCCTTTGACAATTAGTTAGCCAATGAAAATTAATGAGGCGGACGGATGTTGGACCGAATGGCCCTTGCTGATATCTACTCAGCTGCTGACTGCTGATATCTCCTCAGCTGTTGACTGCTGGTATCTCCTCAGCTGCCAACTGCTGATGTCTACTCAGCTGCCGACGGCTGCCATCTCCTCAGCTGCTGACTGCTGATATCTCCTCAGCTGCTAACTGCTGATATCTCCTCAGCTGTTAACTTCTGATATCTACTCAGCTGCTGACTGCTGATATCTCCTCAGCTGCCGACTGCTGATATCTCAGCTGCCGATTGCTAATATCTCCTCAGCTGCCGACTGCTGACATCTCCTCAGCTGCTTATTGCTGATATCTCCTCAGATTCCGACTGCTGACATCTCCTCAGCTGCTAACTGCTGACATCTCCCTAGCTGCTAACTGCTAATATCTACTCAGCTGCTGACGTCTGACATCTCCTCAGCTGCTGACTGCTGACATCTCCTAAGTTGCTGACTGCTGATATCTCCTCAGCTGCTGATATCTACTCAGCTGCTGACTGCTGATATCTCCTCAGATTCCGACTACTGACATCTCCTCAGCTGCTGACTTCTGCTATCTCCTCAGCTGCTGACTTCTTCTATCTCCTCAGCTGCTGATTGCTGATATCTACTCAGCTTCTAACTGCTGATGTCTACTCAGCTGCCCCGACTGCTGATATCTCTTCAGCTGCTGATTGCTGATATCTCCTCAGCTGCTAACTGCTGATATCTACTTAGCTGCTGACTTCTGGTATCTCCTCAGCTGCTGACTGCTGATATCTACTCAGCTGCTTACTGATGATATCTCCTCAGCTGCTGATTGCTTACGTCCGCTGTTACACGAAACTTTTCTTGTGTTACTAAACTCCTGTTCGTTGTTACACACGAGATATAATATTTCAATGTTTACTTAAAAGAGCAACATTAGGCCTACTGTAATGTAAAACGTAGGAGTACGCCTCATGATGTGTTATAACAGGCTTCACTGAGATTGCGTGCAAATTTTCAAACATATAGGCTAGCTCATTTTATTCTATAGATGCTCTCTGGACAGATAGACATACATACAACTATACAAAAAAATATATGAAAAAACGCATTCTAGTTCTTATTCTTGCAGAAATGCAGTTTCATGCAAAATATAAAGCTTATAGAGTTTGGCATTAAAAGGTGTGTAGAAAGATGACAGGAATGTATAAAGATACGTATGGCTGGAATGCAGGAAATAGAGCACAGAAAGGACGCTGGAGGATGAAATGCCTAATTCTGCTCTGTTGGTCATCATAGTCATCTTGCAGAATATTATTGGTATATTGTTAACTTATAGTTTGACATTAAAAGGAACATGGTGGATGGAGTACAAAGATAGAAAGACGTGAGGAATGTATGAAGATAAGTACGGTTGGAATGCAGGAAATAGAGCATAGAAAGGGCGCTGGAGGATGAAATGCCTAACTCAACTCTAGTGGTCCATCTTGCAGAATATTTTTGGTATAATGTTAGATTATAGAGTTTGATATTACAAGGAACATGGTGGATGGAATAGAAAAATGTCAGGAATCTATGAAGATGAATACGGTTTGCAATGCAGGAAATAGAGCATAGAAAAGATTCTGGAGGATGAAATGAATAATTCAGCTCTGGTGGTCATCATGATGCCAATAACCGGGTCATTCTTAAGACAGTGCAACATTCAGTAAGCTTAATTTCAAATACAAAAATCTGGATTCACTTGCGAAAGCACACTAGGTGTCTAGCAAAACGGAAATGTAGATGGTCCCAATCACTTGCACTTGTGTGTGTTGGGTGTGCGTGTGTGAGTGTGAGACTTCCTGGATCCCAGCCGTAATTCATATTTGGTAATATTATTGTTTTTGTCTTAGGACAAAAAGCTTATAAATTGCACTTAGCCATGTAAGAACCTTAGCGCTGCTTCAGGAGTGACAGGATATTCAGGATGGATAAGGTTAGGGAGTAGGGGCCGCCTCCAATCGAGATCCATGAGGAAGAATTAGTGCACTAATCCCAAACGCATGTCCCCCCGGAAGAAGGGGAGGCCAGCTCTGAACCAGCTTCTCCAGTCAAAGCAGGCTGGGGGTGGCACACCCTTGTTGAGGCTAGCAAGAACCTCTGACACTTAAGGAACGAACCCCAACTCCAACAGTCATCTCCCGCAGTAGACTAGACCTATCGAACTGCCCTTGCACCCCAGAATCTCGACATTTGAGGTTAGTGGTGTGCCGCTCCTGGACATCATAGGGTTGCCCAGATTTAAGTGACACATCGGTTTTTGCTGTGCCCAGTGTTAGGTTCAACTGGAAGGCATAAACCAGCCAGAAGTGATCTCTGCTGGGTTTTGGTAATACTATAGAAACAATAAGATTTTACCCACAGTTGTCTTACATGACGAAAATAAAATAATCTCATAGCTAGCTCCAACTTTTATCTTCATTTACAATCGACACTACATGCGTCCTCTGCATTCCACGCAGAACAGTTTATTGTTCACCAAGGCATTACAAAGTTATGAAGGATGACGAAGCGTGTTTCGACAGGTCCCCAAGTGGTGTCCTGTCCTGCAATTTGCATTCCTCTCCTGTGTGCAGTACAATTATCGCCATTCTGAACGGCTGAACGGCTGTCATTGAATGAAGTGGGCACTACTGCAGCTTGAGGTGGTCTATGACCTCCACTCCAGAGGCAGGTGACACAAGCGTGACACATTTCACTTAATTGCGAAGTAATGTAGTGGACGCCTCCTGTTAATTGGAGAGCCCCCATGTTCTTGGTCGAGCACCTTGCGCGTACCTTCCCGCAACTGGCCTCCTTCTAAGAGTGGAGGAGGGGAGGATCCTATAACCTCTGTATCCAGTGCGTTTAGCAATTGCCTGGCCATACTAAAATTTAATCTTTGTTAGTGAGAAAGAAAGCAAGAAAAGATTGTTTAGCTTTGTCTAGCAAGAAGTCCAAAATGTTGTATGAAAGTAGTATTTTGCGAAGCATTCAGTATCTGATAATATCAATTCATTGATAGCCTAATTTCTGGGTTAGGATTAATACCAAAATGAGCAAATTATGAAAATTGTATTAGTAATACAATTTTGATGAAATATAATTATCTAAATCTTTGTGTGGATATTTATTAAATTTGTTTAAGAGGCTTAAAATGGAAAAGTTAAAAAGTAAATAAAAATCCTTCTTTTACTAAGTTCCTGGTTTTGCTAACAGATTCAGTATTTGTTCAAATAATAGGAACCCCGTGACTCTACTAGAAGGACATTTATAAGTGTTCTGATTAGCTCCAGTTCACCTTCCTCTTAGAGCAGCGTCTAAAATCTGACGCTGTCACAGACTTGACTCCTGGAATCTGGAGTCATGTTCGTCTGAAGGCATCCAAAACGAAGAAGCACAAAAGAACGTTTCGCGTTGTATAGACATCAGAGATACATAAACTACAAAATATAGTGTAATCTAGGTGGAAAGGTATTTTCATTGTCTCATCAGGTGCACAATTGCGTGCACTACGATGAGACACGATCCCAAAGCACGGTGAAGCAACCGAGTTTTCTACACATTACGTAGCTATGGTGGGAAGGGTTGATTCAATATGAATGTTGAGTTCAGCTCCAATTCATCTTCCTGTTAGTGAGGTCAGTTAAATACTTGTACGTTATAGATATATTAAAAGATTTTAAACTCTGCCAATTTTGTTTAAAGAATGACAGTATTTTGACATTGTATTTTGTGTGTGCAAAGTATGTGAAGATTTGTTACACACTCTTGTGCCAATTCCACAGTGGTTACAGCGGTTACCGCGAGATAATCGAGTCAAGCAATGTAGAGCGTGACCGCCACTTTTTGCATGGGTGACCGCTGAACGATCAAGTTCAAACTTGCAAGCAGCCCACCTGCCCGCCCATTGATCGTCACCTCCATGCCGTCCTTAGGTTGTGTTACAAAGGGCTTTCTAGCCCGAATGTCATCTAATAAGATTAGACATCCTCTTTTTAAGATTTCAATTTATAAATTGAAATTAGTTAGGATTGACGTTCCAACAAGAAAAATGTAGGGGTACACCAGACCATGTGTTGTGTAACAAGCTGAACTGAGTTTCGAGGAATAGGGGGTTTCTTGGTGGCATCTTTAGGTAATACGGTTCATTGAATTGTCCGAAATCTGCCTTCACCTACCGCCAGAAAGGACTAAAAATTGCCTTGTAATCATGCCAGTACGATCCCTAACCCTTGGACCCTCGCTCTTTGGAGGAATACTCGATATGGGCTTTGATTTTAACTAGATCTTCTTGCTTATGTAGTAGTTAATTTTCATGTACAATTTTTAAATCTATGGCTCAATTTGTTCTAGAGTTATCCTGATGAAAGAAAGACAGAAAACCAGAAGTCGGTCCACTGAGTGGCTTCGCTGGCGCTCAGCCCAACAACGGTGACGTTGTTACCTATTTTAATTTTTTCGAAGGAAAAAAGAAACAATAACGTGTTTGAAACAAAACTGTGACATTTATTAATAGAAACTTATATTTGGTTTAACACATGGAAAAAAAAAATAATTCAAGTAAATAATTTATTTACATAAAATTGATACAGGTTAATAAAACTCGGAGAAATTTACAAATGTAGAACAAAATGAAACGAGGTATTACTTCAGTATCAGAATCATTTGGGAAATTTATACTGAAGAAGTAGTATTTCATTTTGAAAATGGAAAGAAATCTAATAATTATTAAATTTTGAATAATCGATGAAAGACAATATTTGCAAATAACGAGCTCAAGGATACTGACGATGTGGGAGAGCTACTCGTATTCGGAAGATGATGGATCCGATTCCTCAGATGGTGATATCCAATAGGATGCGACGTATGACGTGTCCTTTGGATGACGTGTAGACACGATAGGATGATCGAAGAGTTAATTGGGAGATATTTTATTAACTCCACACAAAAGAAGAATTATATATCTATCCAAATTATAATAAAGATCCTCGTAAAATTTTAAATAGTAATCTGAAAAATAAGACAAATCCGATTTAAAAAAATTAAAATATTAAATATAGATTACTAATAAAAATTACATTTAAATTTAACATATATTTAAATGGTCCAAATGTGTGTATTTAATTGTTTATTATTTATTTAGAAAGTCCTCCTCCGTAGACTAGTGGATACAGTCACGGCTCTCTAACTGAGAGACCATGGGTTCAAATCCCGGGTGGTCCAATCCTGATAGGAATAATATCTACAGTAACCCATATACAAGCCACCATAGCCTAAGAGCTGAGGCTTAAAAGAGAATAAAAAAATGTAAAGAAAATTATTTAGAGGTGAATGTACACTGATGATGGTTGAATACCGAAACACGTGTATGGCAATAATAGCATTTAAAAGGGGTTTAAGTTGAATTTTCATTATACTAATATTTATGGATAACATTTCATGAAATATTTCCCACCAATTTTAGTCGGGTTACAATTGAAGGGCTCAGGGAAGAAGGGGGCAAGTCAGCTTTTGTAGATTTTACAGGAAACTGATTTTTAAGTTTTAAGATCGAAATCTCTATATAAATTTGAGTTTTCTTAATTTTTTTAGATTCTTTATACAGTTTTATCTTAAATCTACAAAATTTTATAGGTTAGATTGTCTTACCTTCCTTGATTTTTTTTAAAAATAACATAAATTGTTTATAAACTCCATATTTACACGTTATAAAGGGGGTAAGTCATAGAAAAAATAAATGGATGTCCAGGGAAAAAAAAAGAGTTAAGTCATCTACTACACAAAGTGATTTTTTGTTAACACCTGTTTTAATTGTTAAAAAACTATTACAAACTAAATATTCATGACATTCTGCAAACTTTCTCAGCTTCTCTACTTGTATGGCAAGTTTTCTAAGTACTCTCTAGCTTCTCTTTCGCAGAACCTGGACAAGTGCTTCACATCTTCATACTTTGCCTTGGGTATCGGTATCAAATCTATAAATGTAACAAAAACTGTAATGTAGAGATGTAAATTAATTACAATTCAATTTATATAAATGAATACAATTAAATTACATTATTTTTTATTTTATACAATTTTTAATTTAACACTAACCCTTTACATTGAAAAATCAAATGAGTGGTTCAGAATGGTTTTCTAAATTATCCCCTCCCTCTCCATATCCTACTCTTTATAATTTCTTATTACAAGAAACATAGAAAAATACAGTTCATAAAAAAATAAAAATAATACTGTGTTAAATAGAATATTATTGTCGTTTTGTTGATTTAAAGCACGATAACATTAGAGCCTTCACTCAAACACTTATTCTAATACTAAGCTTCTTAAATTAATAACGTTATAAGACCTACCTTCATATAGATAATCTGGAAGAATGAATTCGTTGTCTGCCAAGTTCCTTCGTTTTTTCACTTGTCGGTTACAAACCACTGCAGAATCAAAATGCCCACTGTAGGAGCTTCGATGAAAGGTGAAACGAGGATGAGTTCCAGTTATCTTAAGTTCTCTTATTGGCCTGGATTTGAAGGGGCACTTGTTAACATACATGCTATTGAGAAGTCCAGACCAGTTCCGAAACATTGATTGCTTTACTTCTACAACGTCAAAGGGTCGAGGCTTAACCCTGGCTTGCCTGAACACATCTGCCCATTGGCTTGGTAGCTCGACTCTAGTCTTTTTGCTTAATAACTCCCATATTCTTATCTGTCTCCATGTAGGAGTGACCTCTTATGGGGAAACAAACAATGATTTCATCAAATCTGTGTTGCTCATGTACCAGTTGGTGAAGGAATCTAAAAACATTCCAGTTCTTGTTTTGCCCTCCACATGAATCGCAAAAAAATGCGCAGTCGTCTAACATTGGGATCTAGAAAGTTATATACAAAATCGTGAATCATGGAGCAAACCTCGTCACTGCCTTTGCTACCAAACAGTCTGTGGATACGTATAAAAAAACGCTGGTTCCAGTGGATAAAAATGTGAATGTTAAAGGTATAAACTGACAGCTGGCGTCTATAGTACACATCATTTGTCGACAAGTTGGGGACTGGCAGATTTTTCTGGAAATCAAAGCAAATTGCCTCAAGGTCTTCATTTTTTTCTGCTAATGAGCTTTGCAATCCTTTTTCGTTCATAGAACCTTTCAGCTTTTTTCTTATGAACTGTGTTCTTCAATACGCAAGCGTTTTAGTTCAGTATCCTTTTGCTCTATCTTGATCGGTGTCTGTATTTACATTTAAATGTAATTTTTCTGCTTCTAAGATTTTTGATTTTGCAATGTACTCATCGCATGTGCCACAAGTGTCCATGCGGGGATAGCCAAATGATATATTAAATTCTGTGGAGAAAATTGTACGGTATGTTTCATAGGACACTTTTATATTTTCATGCTTAATACAGAACATATCAAACATTTTTTTTATGTTTTAATTCTTCTGGTAAATATATTTTGTTGGACTGTGACAGGTTGTAGTGGCCTTTTCTGCCCTTGAAAGACCCTATATGTTCTACTATAGCTGTTTTGGCTTCTTCTGAAAGTTTATTAGGCCTTACATTGTGCTTACCTCGACCGTCTCGGGGGTGCCTTACCTTCTTTTTTAAGACCTCTTTGGAGGATTTGTAGTTTTTTCTTTCCAATTCCGTGAATTGAACGAAATGCTTGCTGGCAAACCTGTACTTCCTTTACTGTTTCATCACACAAAAATCTGACTCTGTAAGAATAGGTTGCATCACGAAAATTAGCTTCATCTTCAGCTAAACGAGGGCGCCTGTTTTGTATTTGTTGCACAGAAATAAGCCCACAAAGATAAGTATTTTGTTCGTCAACAGAATTCATTAAATTAAAAATTCAACAAAATACTTTTCCGGCAATGTTTGTGGGGACATTTTCAAAGCATTTGAGATGTTTACATTGGCAATCAGGCCCTGGAGTATGGCTCTGAAGGTTCAACTTCTTATTCGCATCACTTAAACGTCCAAATTGTTTTCTCTTCTTCGTATTTTTTCACTTCATTCACTGCACTATGCTCTTCATACTCACTTTCACTCTCCATTATTCACCACAAAAGATTTTAAAACTGCAAAGAACACTATTACAACAGCAGAACACATTAAAACATAATCTCAAAATCAACTACACTGACGGATCAATACTGGAGAACAATCAATATTACAGATACGAAAAGGCCTGCAGACGATTTCCTGTTTACTTCGCCAGCTGACTTGCCCCTTCTTAGCCTGAAGCGCTCAGACTTACCTCCTTTATAACCTGTATGGATATTTTTTAAATACGATTTTAAACTAACTAGCATCTTTCTTCTCCTGTATAATTTTAACACGAGGTAGCTACTTATCTGACCTATCCGCTGGTTATAGCAAACTAAAAAAAAAAAAATTGACTTGCCCCCTTCTTCCCCTGAGCCCTTCAATTGCAACTTTGATGCTATCCCAAATTTAAAATAGTAACATGATTGCATGCATAATTGCTGGTAGAATCTTCATCCTAAGAGTAGATTACTAAGGTGATACATGTAGGCAAGTTGATACAGACTTTCAACTGTGTCTGTACGAATAGCGAAATAGTTTATTTACTAACATGTTACAACTGATTAGGAAGTTCCGTAACAACTGGGTTGATGCCCCCGTTGTTTTCTTCAATTATACACTAGCTGTGTGTCTCGATACACAAATATGCAGGTGCAAATTGTGTATAGGGGCTAGACAAGTGGACTAAGACTTCCTGTGTCGGCACGTGTGCACTTGTGAGTCATCAGGGCTCCGCCCCGGCGGCGGCGGCTGTCTCAATGGTTCCCCGCCGCCCCTCTTTAGTTGCAGTGTGAGTCATAAGTCGGTTTGGCGGGAAACTCTGACCTGATGTATGTAGCAGGTGAGGTGAACGTGTTCCCTCCTACGTTAATCGACTCTACACCTTCTTGTAAACACAGGCTCGATTCTAACTCGCTATCCGTAAGAAGGTACGCATCTCCCTAAGGAGGGGCTCATTCGCGATTTCCCTTCTTTCCTGAACTCAAAGAAAATCTATCAAGAATTACATGGAAAGATTGTTTATCCATCTTGTAATGAGGTAGTTAAATAATTAATTGATAATGAATGAGGAGTTAAAATAGCTCACGGTGTTCCTCATGGTTCTATCCTCGAGCCTCTCCTGTTTTTTTATTTATGTCGGCGGATTGAATTCAGTTATCCAGCATGGAAAACTGGTTCAATATGCTAATGACACGACTCTTAGTTTTAAAACAACTGGAAATCACCTCTTTCATGGAATTAGCCGCTGGGATATTTGAGAGTTCTGGATCTGAGGTCAATTCGAGTGTCTTGAATGACTTTATAAATTGTGAGTATGAAGATTTGTGAATGTGTAGATAAAAAGTTCTTTTAATTTCCGAAATCTCGAAGATAGACTATGACAAGTTACTGCAGTGCACACGTAATGCCATGACATGTGAACTGCTGTTAGATTCAGTTGTATGTTGAGTGTTGTCTATAATAGTGTCACTGACTCACTGTTGTTTCTGTCCGCTCAGCTGCACTGGCGCTACTACCTCTTGATTTTACCTATTTATGTGTTATGAATGATAAGTTTTTATTATAATACGTTATATAATTTTCTGTTATAGTGATAAAGTCTGATATATGTCTGCGAGTATAGCTGTGAATAGTGTAGTGAATCAATGCAAGTATTTTACAAAATTTATTTTATTCAATCTTATGCGGCATACAAAATAGTAGCCTCAAAAAATTCTTTTATCCATCAATATATTCTTTTAAAATATTTAATTTTTTGATTAATATGCCGAAACAAATCCTATTCGAGTGTTTTTATTTGCATCATAATATGCTCAAATATAGCATTAATTTGTTTTTTTTTCAATAATGTATAGGCTAAATAATTTTTTTCGCAAAGATTATAAGAATATTTACAACTGTCCTCCTTTTTGCTTTAATGTCCTCTCTTTTCAAACCAAAAAGTCCTCCTTTTAAGAATTTGCGTCTAGTCACCCTCTAAAGGCAAATACTCGTATGTTTAAGTGTTATGTTGGTGGCACTGTGAGTAACTTCATGTAGAATCTTATTTATCACTGATTGGCGTTGAATCACATGAACATGTGTTTGGCGCATCATTCTTTTTTTCCGGCAGTGAAATTCCTTTGATCTATCCGTCTATTTTCTAAATCTGTCGCTTGGGTTTGGTACGTTTCCATCTTTTATGGAGCATGCTATTAAGCCGCTGTGCAAAAAAGGTAATGCAAGTTTAAGATAATTAGAGACCAATTTTTTTACTTACTATGTTTTCAAAAAGAGAGCGTAGCATTTTCCTCAACCTCTCACATTGTGCATCATGAGACCTAGTTTGTTGCACAAGCGAGTTTTGTCGTATTTAAGTGAGTTTTACGCTGCCATGAAAAATAGAATGCCTAATGAGGCCCCTCAGGAATCGATTCGTGGACCAGTTTAAGAACAAATTGAATTCATCGGTCTGAGTAATTATTCAGTATGCTGATCATACATACGCCTTTCAGATAAAACAACTCAGAATTTAGAAATCAAATAGTTTGTCGAACGAAATTCATGTAGGCAGCACTTTTCTGAATTAAAACTTAAAATCAAGGAATTCCAAGTCCTTTTTCATTAAATTTAGTCTTAGACAACGTGGACAAGAAATAAAACCATTTGTGTTTATGGGCGATACGCTCTTAGAGGAAACAGAATCCAGAATTTTTTGGAACGCTCGTGTATTGTGGTTCTATTGACATGTCTGTGTTAGAGTTTCCTCATACATATATATTTTACGTAATTTAGCACAGTATTTCTCCCTTGATATCTTGAAAATGGCTTACTCACATATGTAGTATGGTGTCAGACTCTGGAGAATGTATACACAGGAAAGGATGTTTAGATTCAAAAAAAGGTATTTCGAGTAATGCTTAAACTAAATTTTAGAGAGTCATGTATGAATGTATTCAAAGAAATAAAACTTCTGACTTTACTCTACGTCTATATGCTAGAGGTAGTTATGTACAGATGATCAAAATGTACTTTCGTACATGGCCCAGATTCCAAATAGAACACCATAGGATGGTAACATGTGCAATTTACCTTTTCAGTAGTGTTAAACTCTCTGAATGCATGAAACAAATTTAAACGCCAATTCGCCTTTGGGCTCTATTGAAGCCCCGTCTGGTGACAAATGCGTTTTTCTTAGTTGGCGAGTTCATGAAAAGTCGCTGGGTTAATTATTTGGTATTGACTTAAAATAAATCAGAATTCACAAGCAGTGTTAAGCATAATGGAATGAATGTACGTGTGTGTCATACTGTTTGTTTTTACTACATGTAACTGTTAATCTCATAGACAGTTTGGATTCCTAGAGTAGAAAAGTAAAGTGAATGCTACGTATCA
The DNA here is from genome assembly GCF_021130785.1 of Homalodisca vitripennis. Lineage (NCBI taxonomy): Eukaryota > Metazoa > Arthropoda > Insecta > Hemiptera > Cicadellidae > Homalodisca > Homalodisca vitripennis. Next base: position 197,891,033 of record NC_060210.1, on the reverse strand, counting down.
TATCATCAACAAAATACTCGAAGCTCTTGATCAAAGAAATCAAACATTAGGCCTGATTATTGATCTCAGTATGGAGTTTTAATGTCATAGGCCATTGATATCTAATATTAAAATTGGAGAGGAATTAATAGACTACATTTCTGAAAACAAACGCTTAAATCATATTTTGCTGCCCAGCTTGACTACCTGAGAAAACAACATTCGGAAGTGTATTTGAATGGTGGTTCCACAAGGTTCAGTCTGGAGACCGATATTATTCTTAATTTTTATCAACAATGTTACAGGCTATAAATATTATTCTTTAAAATCCAACCTTTCACCTCTCCTAATAAATTTTACCTGGAATTGAATGGATTTATTGAATTAAACGTTATGTTTTTATGGTGCACTGGAAATGACCTAGTGGTAAATTTTATGCGGATAAAACTTATCTTAACAATTTCAGAATCAGTCAGAGAGCTAAAGATCTGCAACTTTCCGTAGATGTAGATCTACAGCTCTAGTGAGATAATATAGACTTTATAAAATCACAAAATTAATGAGAATAATGAGAATAATGATTTATTCCATAATAACTAAACAATTAAATAACATTACAAAACCTCGGAATTACACTGCCACGATTTCCAGTTATGTGGCAGCGCAACTAAAAATATAATATATAAATAAACAAACAGAGTCCAGTCCCATTCACTTTAACTGCCATCTTCTGTGTAGCTTTAACTAAATAAAATACACCTTTAAAGATATAAGTCACCAAAACAAAGAACAAAAAAGTTTCCTTTTAAATATTGGAAAATCTTTCCACATACATACATAAACATATCCCTGTACATAAATATATACAAATCTATAAATAAAAACGTAATAATTTTGCTATTATACAAACCAAAAATAATTTGTTTTTTTTTATTAATGGTGTTTTACATTATTATAGGTTTAGGCTATATACAAAAGAAAAATTACAAACAAAAAGATACTAAATTAATATACTGTTTAAGAAATTAGAATCCTCCAACGAGAACAACCACCATTTAACAGATTTATCAAAACTATTAAATGAGTTACATAATTTTATTTCAAGCGGTAATTTGTTAAAGTACTTTGGACCAAGATAATTAAAGGATTGCCTAAATGAAGATCTGTTGACTTTAGGTGCTCGAAAGATGTTTCTGAAAATTACGTCTAGCACTATAAACTAATTCAAAAGTTCCAGTATTACCACATCTAATATAAAATACTCTTAGTACCTTATATACAAAAAGGTGCTGTATAGGGAGAATTTTTCAAATGACAATAAAGAGGATAGGAACTTTCTCTAATAGATTTTCCTAATATGATTCGAATAAAATTATTTTGTACAACTCGCAATTTTTCTACGTGGTATTTAAAAGTCCCGCCCCAACATTGAATTGCGTATTGCAACCTGGATTGTATTAAGGCGTAATATAAGATTCTTAATAACTTTTCGTCACAACAATTTTTTAAAAAAATAAAATTTTCTGATACAAGATTTTAATTTATTTTGTAAAAACAATATATGCTTATCCCAAGATAACTTTTCATCGAAAAAAACACCCAGATACTTAAATTGATCCACCTTTCCAATAGTCAAACAATTACAAAAATTTCCAGTACAGTTTTTGCTCGTGATATTTTAACTAATTCGTTAAAACTGAAACCAACAAAATCAAAATTCATAAATTTTGTTTTATTTACATTAATTTCCATTTTGTTTTCATCACACCACTTTCTCAAAACTCGTATATCGTCCATCATGTTGTTCCAAATTTGTTGAGGGTTCTTTTCAGAAATAAAACATGGCAAAATCGTCAGCAAAAACGCTTGGCTTTCCGTGAAACTCATCCTCTAACAAATCGTTAATAAAAAATTATGAAAAGGGTAGCAGACAAAACGGAACCCTGGGGGACCCCTGCTGAGACAGTCAGGGGAAAACTCAGAGCACCACATACTTTTACTCTTTGCTTACGATTTGTGAGAAAACTTCGAAACCAGTCTTGTGCTACTCCTCTTATACCAACTGCATGTAATTTATCTAAAAGTATTTCATGATTGACTAGGTCAAATGCCCTTTTAAAAATCAATAAAAAAGACCAGATGTTTTATTTTTACTGTTGAAACTTTTATAAATCAGATTTGAGCTATTTAACAAAGCGTTCTTCGGTAGATCTTCCTTTCCTAAATCCATATTGGTTATCACTAAAAAATTCAATCTATCTAAAAAAACTGTATTATGCGTAATTTCATGAGTTTTTCAATAATTTTTGAGAATATTGATAGAAGGCTTATTGGTCTTAGATTATCAAATTTAACTGATAACCCTTTTTTTAAAATTGGCACTATTATATTTGACTTCAATTTTTCAGGAAAAATTCCGTTTGTAAAACTTAAATTAATTATGTAAGTCAAAACGGAAGAAATTTCATTTACTATAGTTTTTATTAAAACAACATTGAAGCCATCAAAACCAGAAGATTTTTTATTTTTCAAACCATTAATAATGGAAATAACTTCATCTTCAGTTGTTGGATGAATGAAAAGCGAAACTGGCCTTTGCGGTAATGATAACGGTAGAGACCGGCCTTTATCGCAAGAGCCCGATTGTGCCGCGATTAGGTAATTGTTTATTGTTTCTGCTACACTTAATGGTCCGTTATAATTTCCCCATTATCTAATTCCAGCTTATCAAAACAGCTCTTCACTTCTCCACCACTTATCCTATTTATTACTCTCCATTGAAGAGAAATATCTCCTTGACAATTTTCAATTAATTTAGAAAAATATTGATTTTTTGCTGAGTCAATTTCATTTGATACATTTTCCGAGTATTTTTTATAGTAGTCTAAGTACTTGTTGTCATAAGGTCTCTGTTTGGAAATTTTATAAAGCTTTTTTCTCCTTTTAAATTTGTTTAACAGTTTTTGCAGTAATCCAAGGATTACGAGAAAATCGATTTACTTAACCAATTTTTATACTTACATTAAACTTACAACTATCAACAATATCAGATAAACAGTTCGTGAAATCTATCAAAACAGATGTTAACATCGCTCGATTCAATACAACTGCTCCAATCAAGAGCTTGTAACTTAGTTTTTAGTAAAACATAATTAATTTTTGAAAAATGTGGTTCCTGAATACTACTATTTAATTGGTTTATTTCTCGATTAGTTAAAAATTCTATTCTTAAACCTAAAACGCAGTGATCTGTGAGGTTAATATCAAAAACCTCGCTCTTAAATTGGTTTACGAATTTGTGTCTGATAAAGATATGGTCTATGCACGTTCGCGAGTCTTCTGTAATACGCGTTGGCTTATATACAAACTGAGTAAAACCATAGCTGTGCAAAAGAGTTAAATAGATTTGTGGGTTTTGTTTATCAGAGAGTATGTTAATATTTAAGTCACCTATGATGACTGTATTGTGGTATAATTGAGGTAATTTCACAGAAAGCTCGTTAATAAAGTCATGTTCCTGAAAACTTTGTAATCTATATAAACAGAGGAGGTTTAAAAAACGAATTTTGAAAAATCAGTTTAATTAATAATGAATCTGCTGTTTGGAATTCTAATTTTAATTGAACTGTGTTTATCTCTTCTGCAACATAACACATTACACCGCCTGCTCTGTAAGTTTCATTACAATAATGAAACACTTTATATCCCGGTATACTATATAAATTTACCTCCTCACTTTTTATCCATATTTCGCTGAAAACAATAAAGCTGATTTTACTACCTATTTGATGGAATTCTAAAAGAAATGAATTAAAATTTTTTGTCAAGCTCCTGATGTTGGCATAAATTAAGTTTAAGCTACTCCCATTATTTACATTGTTGAAAAAATATTCCAAATTATTTACATTATTTTCTACATTAAAACCTGACATATTTGTTGAATAAAATAAAAATCTAATGTAGGCCTATTTATTTTTGAAGTTTACTGCGATAAAAAAAAACAAAGAAATAAAAACCTGTATAAAGTCTATAATGTATGACAACGAAAATGATTAACAATTAAGGTAAATGCCATTTGTACCATATTTAGAAAATTATAGTTAGAACTAAGTAATAAAAATCTTGACGTGTAAAATAAAAATAATAAAAGAGCCATTTCAGTTGCATATTACATTTTTCTATTGTACTTAACAGGTTTAAAAAGAATACAGAAAAATTATAGACAAAAATAATACGCATTAATACGCTATCGTAACTTAAGCTATTCAAAACTGTTAATTGCATGTAGACTTGAAATATTTTACTCATACGGGCAAAATAATCAGTACAATCACTCTTAGCGTTTTTGCTTCACATAAGTTATGTATATATTACTTAAAATAAACAATTTTACAAACAATTCATTTCTCATTACGTTGCATTACAGATGATTTTATCCTGATCTGGTATAGGATGTTCATTTATGAGGGTTTAGTTGCTATAAAACAAAATATCTGTTCAAGCTATTGGTATTGCTATATTTAAAAGTACTATTGGAATTATATTTAATCTATAAAAGGATTAAAAAACACAGTCTTGAAAAGAATTTTTTATTTTCAAGTATATATCTCATCTTTGATTATGTGTCACTTTATCCCAATGCTAAAATCTGTTCCACTTGAAACTTTGTGGTTGTACACTGTCTAGTGGCAAACACGAGAAACAATGATTGTAAAAACCTCCTGTGGCTGAGAGTACTTATTAATTCAAACAAATTTTTCCTGTAAACATAGTTCCAGAAATGTGTATTTTAGCCGCTAGCCACTAATTTGTATTTTTTATAAAAAATTAATATCTCTAGAAATCGTAAAGCTACATATACCAAATTTTCCACGTAGGTTCTAATAAATGAGTTCATTTCTGAAAAGATTGTATATCTTAAGAACTTAACGGAGACTTTATTTAATGAATCATGCAAATATTATATGGTTAGGTGCTTTACATTTTAGTCACTTAATTAAAATTTTACTTATTTTTATCATGTAAATATGACTAGATGTTTATATTTTCGGATGACTTTTTATTAAATATAATAATAGTTTATATTGTTTTATTGAGCACATCATAAAAGGAAACGAAGAAGAGTAAAGGAGTTTAGTGAAAAAGAACTCATCATTATTTACACATTTTTTATAGGAGCTCAGGTATTATGATTAAGATAAGTAAATGAATAATAAGATATTATCTTTGAGTTCATTCCAAAATACTCCCTGCATTATGATTTGCAGTATATTTTATGGAAATTGACGAGTAAGATGACTTTACGTTGACGCCTCAGAATCAGGACTGGCGAATGCTCGGCTAACTTTACCAGTTACCGGCTAGCACGGCGTACAGTTCACTTATGAGTCGAAGCATCCTCATGATCTGCCAACGTTATTAATTATTATTGTATTTTTATGAGTTCTCGTACAATCCTACGGAAAACAATACAGCACAGTGGTAGCAAGGACCTACTTTTCAAAACCCAATTAATTAGGAAAAGACTCACAGGATGTGAGCTGGTATTTATAACACTATAACACTGCACCTTGTTTAATTCACCGAATTGTCACAACAAAGTATGGCCATTTATTCCTGAAGCCATTTTGAGTACTTGGGACGCTATTACTTCTAAGTCACTAAGATCAAAGATGGTCTAGAAACTCCAAATCTCAGATCGGCAAGTGGTCGTGCTAGTTTTTTTTCCATTTTTTGGCCTAACTCAAGAACGTAGCTAGCGAGGTGGTCCAAGGGGTCCGGAGCCCCCAAATTTTCAATTACTATTCTAGTAACGATGATTATTTTTTAAATAATTCAGTAATATTTATATGTACTGCTGAAAGATCGATCTCAACAAAGAAACGGGCTAAGAACTTTTTAAGGAACAAAATGGAGCCTTACTCTCTGTCCACTATGGGAAAAAATATCTGTTGTCTCGACCCCCTTCCCCAAAAACCTCTCTTCCTGACGACGTTCTTGGACTGACTTGATATATTTTTTCCACATTCCATCTTGGATCCTTACTTACTAGCTGATACGCTGGTCATATCGGGCACCCTTTCTGGTATCCTTTCTAAATTCCAACTTCTGCTCTGTTTGCATTTTTTATTCTTGCGGGAAAGGATACGCCTCTTAGTGATAGGAAATGTATGTTATATAATTTGACTAATAGACACGTGTAGGAGTACAGGCATGGGGTCGAGCCGTCTGCCGTGAGTCATCTCGTGAGTCAGACAAGCAGGTGAGGTCTGACTCATGGTTTATGGCATAACTCGACACAACTGTGTCTACAGCCTCCACACGTATTCTCCCGCCTTTGTGCTCAAGCAAGACGAGGCTGAACCATCGGTTCCGGATGAGTGCTGCCGGTGAGGAAGTGTAAGGGACTCATCGACATAAGCTTAGCACTTTTAGGTCACAACCGTTGCTCTGATTCATTGGCTGAGCTTTAGCGAAGCCAATCAATCTAGAGGCTGGAGAATACTTGAAATTTCGTATGAAAAATAATTTCTATACAGGCAACACTGAATTCGATGATGGTGTATGTCACTCCATTGGATTTTGGCTGAGCAGAATCATTTAAAATTTGAACTTGTGACATTTTTATTTATGGGATAAAACGAAAAAATAATACAGTAAAAAAAACAATTTTAAAAGACGGTAACAAGAATTGATTTCAACACACTCTTGCGTTAGAGTACCCTACCTAGCTTACCGAAACTTTTAGTATTTGAATACTGCTATGAAACCTAAATTAATGAAGAAAAATGTGATTGCATTATGTGGCAAGATACCCCGAGAAGGTTTTATCCAAAGGCTATACATTTTTGGATGAGACTTCTTTCTACATAGACAAAAAAGTGTTCTGTGATGGTGCATGTCCAAACATGGAATTTTCCTGAGCGTAATTTTGTGTTAATTAATGTTTTTTAGGTGTGTATATTTGCTTGCAGAATATTTCTAGAATGATATGAGTTATAGATTTGAAATTTGCATGCAACCGCAGTGAATCACTTGCTACACGACCAGTATGGTATGCCCTACTCCTACTTTTTTAGTTTCACGAATATAAAATCCATAATTTTTATTCATAAAACTTTTTCAGTTTGCTAGATTGATAAATTATTGAGCTAGTTATGGAATCATAATGCAGAGTTTTAGCGTATGATAGTCTTTTCGTCATGCCTCTGGCAGAATTCAGGGATATGTATCCAAAAATTCTTAGACACTTCTGTGATAACTGCACTAAGATTATCTATTGAGTACATTTTAGTGCACTTAAGAGTGCTTTAGCAAGAAGAAATCCTTACATATCCTTACGGTGTATGTAAGGATATTTCGTCTTACACACGCGCATACGTGACCTGCTTACAATGTACATTATATTTCACAAGTTGTCTATTTAAACGTTGATACTTATAATGATAATAGATAATTTTAATAGTTTATCACACGAAAGTGTTAAAGCTTGTTAGACATAAGATCAACAATTTTTGTATTTCCTTTGTAAGTTTATAATGTGAAAATCGTTGAGTACGGGGTGTCACAAGCAAGAATCTTCTTTCTGAACCTGAGAGCATCAGTGGATTTTGAAAAAGTAAACTTATTACCGTCCGCCCAAGGGAAAACATTTAATAACCAAAATGATCAATCAGATCAATATTAATATTGCTGTTTTATCATAGACTCCCGGCTTTTCGGACAGTTTCGTATTATGTTTCTCTACAATATGACCAAGTATGTCTCCATATTTTGTCTAATTACTTGATAAAAACTATCATAGATTCAGGGATTCAATATTTGTATAGAATCATTAAATCTATAAAATATAGTAGAGAAGTAATTGAATATAATATTGTGTCTCTATGGTGATTGGACGAAATGTAACGAATCTACGATCAATATGACAAATACGGATTCTTTATCGTTGATGTCTGTTTTTAATAGCCTGATGACTGAATTTGAAATAATGTATCCAAATAAGTGAATGTTGAGTTAAGTTCCAGTTCACCTATCTTCTGGAAGCAGCGTCTGGGAACTGACGATGTCACAGACTTGACCCCTGGAATATGCAGTCATGTTCGTCAAAGAGACTCAATGAAAAGTCCTTGACGAACAAGCTCTAAATACATTCTGTAAATAGTTTTCAACATCAGAGACACCTATACTACGGAATACAGTGTAATGGAGGTGAAGAAGTATTTTCATTGTTTCATCAGGTACATACTCGAGTGCACTACGATGTGATAGACACGATCTCTAAGCACGGTGGAGCAACCGAGCTTTCCTACATACAACTTAGCTATGGTGGGAAGGATTGATTCAATGCTAATATTAATTTACAGTTCTTCTTCTAGTGCAGCGTCTGGTAACTGACGCTGTCTCACACTTGACTCCTTGAATCTGGAGCCATGATCGTCTGAAGAGATCTAATAAAAGTTAAAAGTATGGGATGAAGATGCTAAAATGAACTTTGCAATTCGTTTCGACAGTCTTTATTCCCAGAATCTGGAACCGATGTTCGTCTGAAGAGATCTAATAAAAAGTTAAAAAGTATGGGATGAAGATGCTCAAATGAACTTTGCACATCGTTTCGACAGTCTTTTTTCCTAGAATCTGGAACCATGTTCGTCTGAAGAGATCTAATAAAAGTTAAAAGTATGGGATGAAGATGCTCAAATGAACTTTTTGCACATCGTTTCGACAGTCTTTATTCCCAGAATCTGGAACCATGTTCGTCTGAAGAGATCTAATAAAAGTTAAAAAGTATGCGACGAAAGATGCTCAAAATGAAACTTCGCACATCGTTTCGACAGTCTTTATTCCTAGAATCTGGAGCCATGTTCGTCTGAAAAGATCCTAATAAAAGTTAAAAGTATGGGATGAAGATGCTCAAAAATGAACTTTGCGAATCGTTTCGACAGACTTTATTCCTAGAATCTGGAGCCATGTTCGTCTGAAGAGATCCAATAAAAGTTAAAACTATGGGACAAAAGATGCTCAAAATGAACTTTGCACATCGTTTGGACCGACTTTATTCCTAGAATCTGGAGCCATGTTCGTCTGAAGAGATCCAATAAAAGTTAAAACTATGGGACAAAGATGCTCAAGATGAACTTTGCACATCGTTTTTCGACCGACTTTTATTCCTAGAATCTGGAGCCATGTTCGTCTTAATTGTCTTAATTTATTCCCATGCTGTATAAAGAACGTGACTTCCTCACGCGACATCGCTTTGTATTATATTTCAATGAAAAATAACTGGTAGCTAAACCACTTTGACAACGAAGGTAATCTAGATTGTCTAACATTTTTTTGTTCTTTAAAATCGGTACCTAATGTAAAAGTATAGCTATAGTGATAATACCAAATATAAATGTCCTAATCAGTGCAACCCATCCTAAGTAAATGTCGAGTTAGGTAACTTATTAATAATAAAAAAGTTTGCTGAAAACTACTGATTCGTTACTATTACCCCCCGTTCGCACTGTAGACCCTCTCGAGCTGTGCAAAAATATTATAATGTCAGAGAGATTTTTTTATTAACTTTTCTTATTCTTTAATAGCTCTCTTCTTATTACATTCTAAATTAATAATTCTTCCAAATATTTAACGTCGTTAATTGATGTCCAGTTAACAATGAGTCCAATGGATATATCAATCCTTTTCTAATGAGTTAATAATAATAAATAATAAATGCGCAATTAAGAAGAGTACAACTGGTAAGGTTAACAATTATTATTGTAAGAAGGTAGGTCATAGTTATTTAATAAGGAGTTGACGAACCATAAAATTCCCACTTTTCATTCGTGCAGGTGTGACGTGTGATTGTGTTTTCTCGTACTCGTGACTTGTGCTCTGGACTTACTCTGCAGTGACAAACTCCTGGACTAGACCTTAAGCAGCCTTTGGGTATGTTTGAACCCGTTTCTTTCCCCTCTTTTTTTCTTCTTCTGCTCTTTATCTTTGTATGTACTAATACCTCTCCCACCAGACAAAAGAAGATAGATTCCAATCCTCGAAACGTTGTATTGGCACCTTTTGTACCCAATAACGATGGCAAATGTCCGACATCCTGTTATTTCCTGTCAGAGACAAGTAGTTAGCAGCAAAAGTTATGCAAATCATCTATTTCTTGATTTCTCTAAAGTATCCGTAGAAGATTCCGAGTAGAAGTATATCCTAAATTACACTTTCTTCCACTTTACTTGTATAATACTTCTGTGGACTTTATAAAATCAATGGTATTGAAAAATGTAGGAACAAACCATTAGGGATTGAAACCCAATGGTCCAAATCTTAAAATAAATATGTAATTTTTACTAGTTTAAAGATTAGTAAAATGAATCACAATTTTCTCACACGGTCCAGTCCATGTATTGTATACTACTGAATTTGAAGTTCTTGATGTACAATTACATTTTTAGTTTTAAATTATTTTAAATTCATATTGCTGTGAAAATCGGACTTAATACCTTACTGTGATTACGTGGAAATATCTATATTTTAGTTTATAGCATGAACGACTATAATAACTTTAAATAAATCAGTGAAACTAGTTTTACGGGTTTTAAAATGTTTCAGCGATTCTTTTCTCTCTAATTGCGCGCCTGTGAAACGTTCTGTAAAACGCAAGCAGTAGATACAGTTCAACTCTTCGTCACTAGGTGGCAGGACCAGTACTCAAAATACACAATCTTCGAAGCTTGCACCAGATAAAAGAACTGATATGCCTAAACCTCCTAAATTGTAAACTATTAAAAAATGGATCCTGCCACCCTTAGGTAAAATGGAGAAATATTTTATTTAGCGTGTTTAATAAACACAGCACAGCCAAGAAGTTACTTTTATAATTTAAACTTCTGTATTGATTTAAAAAGTAGTATTTTTGTCATCATCATGGATTAACCAAAAATGTAATAAATCCGTCTACACTTGATAATTCAATGTAGTTTACGATTTATCTTTGATTTTTCTTAATTGTAACTTTACAATGTCAACAATATTGCCACCTGTTCTACAGGAAAACAACCGACTGCTTTAATTTTATGTCATAGGAGTTTGGATGGCTTTGATTTTAAAAATTGTTGAATGAATCCGAGTTCCCATGTTTTTACTTTTCATTTATTCCCGTTTAAACATTAGTTTGCTTTTGTAATTTATGAAATAAATAAACATGACACAAAAACATGATTTGTAAACATGCACTCAAAAATATCTTACGAAGGAGATAATTCAAAATTGATCATTATTTACCATTTGTTTACCATGGAAGAAAATGGTCACTTTACTGCCAGAATAAAATCGACCAAAGGAATATATGCGTGACCACTACCCAGACTCATCTCAGATGGTGACTTGAACTTTTTTCCCGTGATGCACTTAAGGTCTCCCCTCACTGTGATTTTAATAAATACATTCAAGCTTATATTCTAATGTACTATCTTTTGTAAATAACATTATATTTACATAACCCAAATAGTCTACACGATAAGCACACAGATACGGGTTTTTTTAAGTCGTTAAGGAAATTTATCTTAAGGAAAAAGTATATCGTCAGCTACGCCAATTTTGGTGGAAGCTGATATGGAAAGGTATCTAAAAGGTTTAAAATATCAAAGGATATTTTTTCTCAGATCGTAAATTTTTTCTTTGACTGATAAACTAAAACGGACTGTTAAGCATGTAAATAGTAGTTGTTTTCACCGTCAGAAAATATAAAAGAACTGAAATTCGCCACTTGAATACAGTCTGCACCTAATTTGGTTTTTTTTTAGTGATGACGCTTTCATTTAACATTATTAGAAGTTAATGACGTCAGTGACTGACGTAAATAAAAATTAATACAGCTCCTAAAAATCGAGCCTTGAGTTACCATTGCCGTTGATTTCCTAGATGAAAGTTAATACTCTCCTTGGTTTCCTTCCAATAAGGTATGAAAGATGCTCTACTTCACATCACGCAGTGATGTAAATTTGTGTAAGGGAGGAGCATGATCAATGCCGTTAACTCCACACTTTAGAGAGATTACGTGAACATCTCCTCTCTATTGATTGCTGTAATGGATTTACATGAATGAAGAACCGAATCGATGATTGGGACATTGCGAGAGCGAAATCCAAATTGAATCTCAGTAATGAAGAATTCAGGTCACAAATTATTCTCAAAAGAAAATATTGTTTAATATTTAGAAAAATACTCAATAATGGATTTATTTGGACGGTAGTTTTTTACATATTTGATTTACATTGGTTCCGTTTACTGGTTCGACAAAAGTATATTCCAAAATTTCTAGCCATTTAACACTTTCAAAAGAAACATATATAATTTTGGGCTGGTACAGGCTTTTACAACAGCTGTTGGTCCCACACAGATGACTGTAGTTTTAAGTGACAAAATTATCTTGGGTACTTCTGTATCAGTGATAATTAAAACACTTGTGGTACGTCAGCTATCGTCCTTACAGCTGTAATAGTAAAACAGATGTTTTATCTACTAAGATAAAGTTACTCGTGGAAGTAGATATTTTCTGTAAGACGTTCAGAGCTACTTTGCGTAGTAATAATTAGGAAACAATACCATATACCCAAAATAAGATATTTACAATTTCTCCCATAATTCGAACACAACGAAACTCAAGGTCGTGCCAGTACAGATGGCAGTTCTTCACTGTAGGCTATATTGGGTTTTTCTTCAAGGTTTTCTACAGATGCCGGCATGTAGAGACTTGTCCAGCGATAACGCTTATCTTTCTGATAACTCTCCTCAGTGGATCAACGCTTCATTTGACCCTCACGTTTTTTACGAAATTGCCCATTAATTTTATTTTTTAAGTTACTTTGTCTCTAAAATACACCTAATCGTATTTTTCGAATCAGAGAGAACCAAAATATTGCTAAACTATTTGATTAATCCGAATCGATATTTTATTTTTCCCAACCGCCATCATTGTTATTAATTCATCTAATATTGACCACTTATACGAATAAATCGTCCACTATGATTATGGAATTTCCTTTTGGGTACTTTGCATTGTTGTAATTGCTCCACTGGAGCACCGCTGTGACATTTACTGTAGAAATTAATTGAACGCAAAATCGTACTCGAAATAGACTCTGCCATTTCGTCTAACCAGGTGTTACTATTTAAGACACGATTGTTTCTTTCATGAGTAACTCAATCAAGTATCAATGTGGACTGGAAAATAATACATAGTAACAAAATAAACCCAAAAATAATGTAGGAACACCTAAAAGTGATCTGAACTCTTCTGATAGAAATTTTAGTAGCGTCTTAAACTTAGTATAGGTTCTCCTCATGGTCTAAAGAAGAGCTCTATTCATTTTGATGTAAAAAAACCAGTTCAAACACTTACCCTATCTGCTTGAGAACTCTTGATAGAATGGTCTTTAGCGACTTTCTTTTTAAAATATGCAAAATTTGTTCCTTGAAGATCAATGAAGAGCTCTATTGATTTTTGATGTCAAAAACCAGTCAATCACTTACCCTTCTGCTTGAGAACTCTTGATAGAAAGGTCTCTTAGCGACTTAAAATATGGAAAATGTGTTCCTTGAAGATCAATGAAGAGCTCTATTGATTTTGATGTACAAAAACTAGTCAATCACTTACCCTTCTGCTTGAGAACTCTTGATAAAATGGTCTTAGACGACTTTTAAAATATGGGCTGGGAAAATTTGTTCCTTGAAGATCAATGAAGAGCTCTATTGATTTTTGATGTCAAAAACCAGTCAAATCAACTTACCCTTCTGCTGCTTGAGAACTCTTGATAGAATGGTCTTAGCGACTTAAAATATGGAAAATTTGTTCCTTGAAGATCAATGAAGAGCTCTATTGGATTTTGATGTCAAAAACCAGTCAGTCAATCACTTACCCTTCTGCTTGAGAACTCTTGATAGAAAGGTCTTAGCGACTTAAAATATGGAAAATTTGTTCCTTGAAGATCAATGAAGAGCTCTATTTGGATTTTGATGTCAAAAACCAGTCAATCACTTACCCTTCTGCTTGAGAACTCTTGATAGAAAGGTCTTAGCGACTTAAAATATGGAAAATTTGTTCCTTGAAGATCAATGAAGAGCGCCTCTATTGATTTTGATGTCAAAAACCAGTCAATCACTTAACCCTTCTGCTTGAGAACTCTTGATAGAAAGGTCTTAGCGACTTAAAATATGGAAAATTTGTGTTCCTTGAAGATCAAATGAAGAGCTTCTATTGATTTTGATGGTCAAAAAAAACCAGTCAAAATCAATTGCCCTTCTGCTTGAGAACTCTTGATAGAATGGTCTTAGCGACTTAAAATATGGGAAAATTTGTTCCTTGAAGATCAAATGAAGGAGCTCTATTGATTTTGATGTCAAAAGGTAAAAAAGGTCCGTCTGTGAGATAACTCTTTCGTTACTGTTAGGTCTTTTAATACTCTGTAGCATCGCGATTTTTTTTTCTATTTATATTTGCAAGGTTACAAATGTGGATGTCTGTCTTTTGTTTCTACTAGTTTGATACATTACGAACATCCTGTTGTAGCATTTCATCCCTTGTTGATATCCCTCAACTAATTTTGTACAAGTTACTCTGCCATTATAACGCGGTGTAAATTAACCTTGATACGTCTCAGCTGCTTGGCTTACTAAGAATAGATAAGGAATAAACAACGCACAATCCACTGCGATGTGTTGACCATGTCAACTGCAGATAAGCCCGTGCTATCTACCAATAGCTGCGACGTTCTCTAAGTGGTGATAAGGTAACAGAGTTTAACTAGTCTTTACTGACTCACGCTTTGATATTATTATCAGCGTTACTCATATGCTTCAAAAACAAAAACAGTGTAGCGGTTTTTGTTTTAGGTAGAGTTTTTCTAGAAATCTATCTATTTTTAAATGTAAAACCCATTTTCAGGTAGTAATCCAGCGTCATACCCAGTAGAATGTTGGTAGTTTAAAGGGCAATACCATTCTTAGAAAACGGTGTTTTAAAACAAATGTTAATTCATACAATTTTGTCTACTTCTTAATCGACCACTCCTTTATACTTTAATCCCTTTATATCAATCATTACAATAACGTTTGAATTTTTTCCAAAATTATTAGTAAGTTTATTGCCTATTAGAAAATGTGTCCTGAAGAAAACCCCAAACCTTATATGTGATTAATAATAATTTAACTCTTTTAAACCTTAAATTCACGTGTTTATGTCATGTCCGTTTAGTGGATGAAAACTCATATGCAGTGTAGGATGTAGTGTCCAATATCACACAACTATCAAAGATCACAATTTCTTCATCATTGTCCAAATTGATTACCTTTTAAATAATGGTGCTACTTGACCGATGCTTTTTTAAAGATGTTCCACAAGAAGTCATTTTGGTAAGTAGACGTCTTGCGTACGTTAACATGTGTTCAGAATCACATATCTACGGACTGTATTGGGTTAGATTTGGGTGCGATTATACCAATCCATGTGTCGCGTAACAGTGAAACTTGGCTTCGCTAAGTTTCGAGGCTAAGTCCATTATATCTCAACGACATTTTATGGGATATGGTTCGCCTTCATTGTCTTTAAAAGCTACCTTTACCTAACTATCACCGAAAAGTAGTAAAGGTTTGCCTGTAAATCTTCCCCAAGCGAACTGCTGTCCCTCAGAACTTCCCCTCCTAAGTTGGGCTTATGAAAGAATTATCGAAAGTTTCAATCCAAATTCTATGACTATTTTTGTTGACAGGATTTCCCCGCTATACAAAAAAATCGGTATAAATGTATGACCATAAATGTAATTTGCTGTACACGTTTCCCCAGAACGATAAACCTTCATCACAATTCAGCCAAATCTCATAGACCACACGCATCAAGATTAAACTCGATTTTCCTTACTTATAATTGAAATTCCTTATGAAATGTCACGACTAGAGCACACTGCGCAAGATAAATTCCAGAAAACAGATAGACAGACAGACATTAAGAAGAACTGTAACAGCTGTTTAGTGGTAGCAAAAACGAAGAATTCTACGTCTCATTCCGTGTTTAATTATATCCTGCGCAAAGTTAGCCTCCGTTGGCTTTTCACTGGAGGGTCATGCACTACCATTGAACTGTGTGATGCCTATATAGAAATTAAGCTTAATAAAAAAAGTAAATTACCGTAAATTGGTTTTTATTCGAGATATCGTGCGGACAGACAGACAGAAGTGAAATTTTGAAACCCCTCTAGTTAATAGGCATTGCTAATGAAAGTAGCAGAAAAAATAAACGTCGCTAAAATAACAAGAACACAGAGGACAGCGCTAGCCCTGCACATTACCGCTGGTAAACACCGCTATGTCCTTGTTCGTATGCTAATATACCACCCGGGCTGGCACGGGTTTTACTTCCTAGACGAGGATCTTTATTTCAAGACTCTGGCGCGCTTTCACCGTACAGACCCCACGCGTACGAACGATTAACATTCATTATCTCACCTCCTTGTCTTTTACTTCGTTTTGAAACATCAGTTTATGTCGCTTGGTGATGTTCCTCGAGATTTTAGAAGCAGTTCAAACCCAGGGCTATTACAAATATCTCTTCTTTACCTTATCTTATCTCTGCTGATAAACACCTGAGCAGTTTCCGGACTCCGGATTTTATCTGACTTACTTGCATAGTTACCAATCACTAGTTCGTTTTGAGAATGTATTTTGTTCCTTACGCTTCAATGATTCAACTGGATTTTGATGTCAGCCTACATAAACAGTGCAGCTTCTAAGTTCAATTATATCAAAGAAACTTGCAAGAACGCTTATCTTCTGAACGCTCAAAAATACCATTATGTTGGTATAAAGACCATTATGTAGAATTTAATTTAATAAGTAGGGAAACATATATACAAACACCAGAAATAAAAACCTTATTGATGAACAATTTGTACGTCTAAATAAGATGAAAATAAGTTTGCATACGTATTGACATAAAGCTTTTTAACAAATTACCTCTAAATGTAAAGTCTTTGTTTGTAAATATTTTTAAATTAGTTCTTAAGAAATAGTTAAAAAAGCTTTGTATTGTTTTAGACGAATTCTACAATGTTTCATTACATAACATAATATTTTAGGTGTAATATTTATTTTATATATCATAAATCATTTTTATATTTTGTTATTTTTTATATTTGTTGGTTTTATTAATTGTTATGTTTGTTAATTTTTATAATTTGTTAATTGTTACATTTTGTTCATTGTTATAGTTAGATTAAAATACATTTGATAAACAACAAAATATCTTACATCATCAAATTTACACTGAATTAAATTACTACTGTCCTATTATTTAATTTATGTCATTGTGCTACCATTTAATTTATTTATGTGACAAAGCCTATTGTAACTTATATGTTATTTAACGGCACTAAACGAATTGAATTGAATGGAATACTCAAGGTTGTTTCAAAAATCGCGCAGAGACCCAGTCATGTAATGGCGGTTTGTAAAAAACAGTGCTTAAAGTGGTTAGAAACGGTGTTCATCTCTCTTTAACCCAAGTAAGTTTACCTTTATAGAGTAAATCCATACCGAAGAATTCTACACGTCAGTTTCAAATGCCTTCATTACAAAATCCAAACATGCATCAAAGCGGGAACTGAACACTTAGATGAGATAACGCATCTATAATCTATAACGCCAAAGATTTCACAACACGAAAGTGTTAAAGCTTGTTTGACATAAGATCAAAAGTTTTTGTATTTCCTTAAACTTGTAAGTGTAAGTTATAATTCGAAAACCGTTGAGTGCGAGGTGTCACAAACAAGAATTTTCTTTCTGAATCTGAGAGCATCAGTGGATTTTGAAAAAGTAAACTTATTCCGTCCACCCAGGGGAAAAACATTTAATGACCAATATGATCAATCAGATATTAATATAGCTATTTTATCATAGACTCCTTATCATAGACTCCCGGCTTTTCGACAATTTCGTATTGTGTTCTATAATAATGTGTCTCCATATTTTGTTTGATAACATGATAAAATCTATCATAAATCAGGGATTCAACATCTGTATAGAAGCAATAAATCTGTAATATATAGTAGAAAAGTGATTGAATGTAATATTGAGTCTCTATGCTGATATGAAGAAATTCAACGAATTTACGATCAATATGGCAAATCGGTGATACGTACGATTTCTTTATCGCCATGATGCTGATTTGAAATAATGTATCCATACATGTGAATGCTGAGTTAGGTTCCAGTTCACCTTGTTCTTAGTGCAGCGTCTGGATTTTGGTTTGGTGATGTCACAGACGTGACTCCTAGAATCTGGAGTCATGTTCGTCTGAAGAGATCGATAAAAGTCTGCGACGAATAAACGCCAAATGAACTCTGTACATCGTTTCAACATCAGAGTCGCCTAGACTACGGAATATAGTGTACAGTAATGAAGGTGAAGAAGTATTCTCATTGTCTCATCAGGTGCACGATTGAGTGCACTATGATGTTTTTGACACGATCTCAAAGCATGGTGGGTCAACCGAGTTTTCTACACACAACACTGCTATGGTGAGAAGAGTAATTCAATGTGAATGTTGAGTTTAGTTCCAGTACACTTTCCTCTTAGTGCAGCTTCTGGAATCTGACGATGTCACAGTTTTAACTCCTAGAATCTAGAGCCATGTTCGTATCAAGAGATCAATAAGAGCCTGCGATGAAGAAGTTCAAGATGAAACTCTACACATCGTTTCGACAGACTTGACTCCTAGAATCTGGAGTTATGCTCGTCTGAAGAGATCCAATAAAAGTCTACGACGAAGAAGCTTAGAATGGACTCTGCAAATAGTTTTTACAGGCTTGACTCCTAGAATCTGGAGTTATGCTCGTCTGAAGAGATCCAACAAAAGTCTACGACGAAGAAGCTTAGAATGAACTCTGCAAATAGTTTTTACAGGCTTGACTCCTAGAATCTGGAGTTATGCTCGTCTGAAGAGATCCAATAAAAGTCTACGACGAAGAAGCTTAGAATGAACTCTGCAAATAGTTTTTACTCTTGACTCCTAGAATCTGGAGTCTGGAGTTATGCTCGTCTGAAGAGATCCAACAAAAGTCTACGACGAAGAAGCTTAGAATGAACTCTGCAAATAGTTTTTACAGGCTTGACTCCTAGAATCTGGAGTTATGCTCGTCTGAAGAGATCCAATAAAAGTCTACGACGAAGAAGCTTAGAATGAACTCTGCAAATAGTTTTTACAGGCTTGACTCCTAGAATCTGGAGTTATGCTCGTCTGAAGAGATCCAATAAAAGTCTACGACGAAAAAGCTTAGAATGAACTCTGCAAATAGTTTTTACAGGCTTGACTCCTAGAATCTGGAGTTATGCTCGTCTGAAGAGATAAAATAAACGTCTACGACGAAGAAGCTCAAAATGAACTCCTCACATCGTTTTGACGGAATTTACTCCTAGAATCTGGGGTCTGTTTGTCTTAAGTTTCATAATTTATTTGCGTGCTGTATAAAGAACGTCACTTCCTCATGTGACATCATTTCAAATTATATTTCAATGAAAGATAAATGTTAGCTAAGTCACTTTGACAACAAAGATAATGTAGATTCTCTAACAGCTATTGTTTTTAAAATCGGTTTTGGAAAACTAGAACGTAGTCTGGAAAATATTTGGGGGGGGGGGTGGTCCAGACAACTAATATTTTCCCGTAATGGACAGAAAGGCCCCATTTTGTTCCTTAAAAAGTTCTTGGTCCGTTTCTTTGTTGAGAACGATCTTTCAGATGTACATGCCAGTAATAACTTACTTACATTAAAACATAAAACCAATATTTAATACTTTTATTATTTTGTGAGGCCTTTCGATATCAAAGATATCTTCTTCAGACACTTTTGTGATGTACCTGAAGATGGAATCAATGATTCCGAAATGTACATAGTAAGAAAAATAAAAGTTTAAAAGTCTTAAAAGTTTATTCATATTATGTTATTTATAATAAAAGTATTAATTAAATATTGGTTTTTATGTTTTAATGTAAGTAAGTTATCAGTACCAATACAAGCTCCATCTAAAACATGCCAGTAATACTACATTATTTAAATAATAATAATGGTTTACTAAAAAAAAGTAGTTACAAATTTGAGAGGGTGTGTCTGGATCACCTTGGACCTCGATGGCTACGTCATTGTTGTCATTGTTGGAAAAGTATAACTATAATAGTAATACCAAAATAATTGCCCTAATTAGTGCGACGCATCCTAACTAATGTCGAGTAAGGTAACTGATTAATAATAATAAGTATGCTGAAACTACTGATTCGTTACTATTGCCCCGTTCGCATTATAGACCCTCTCGAGCTGTGCAAAAATATTATAATGTTAGAGAGATTTTTTATTACCTTTTCTTATTCCTAATAGCTCTTTATTATTACATTCTAAATTAATAATTCTTCAAATATTAAACGTCGTTAATTAATGCCCAGTTAACAATGAGTCCAATGCCATATTATATCAATCCTTTTCTAATGAGTTAATAATAATAATAAATACCCAATTAAGAAGAGTACAACTGGTAGGTTAACAATTATTATTGTAGAAGGTAGGTCATAGTTATTTATTAAGTAGTTGACAAACCATAAAATTCCCACTTTCATTCGTGCAGGTGTGATGTGTGATTGTGTTTCTCGTACTCGTGACTTGTGCTCGGGACTTGTTCTGCAGTGACAACGCCTGGAATAGACCCTAAACAGCATTTGGGTATATTTTTGTTCTTTATTTTTGTATGTACTAATACCTCTCCCACCAGACAAAGAGGATAGATTCCAATCCTCGAAACGTTGTGTTATACCTTTTGTTCTCACAACGATGCCAAATGTCCGACATCCTGTTATCTTGCCAGAGTTACGTAGTTTTAAGCAGCAAAGATCTGCGAACTATCTATTTCTAGATTTTTCTAAAGAACGAATATAACTGAATAGTTTCTTAATTTGAATAAAAGTAGAAGTATATCCTAAACTACACTTTCTTCCATTTTACTTGTGCTTTATAAAATCAACGGAGGCAATGGTATTCAAAATATAGAAACAAACCATTAGTTATTGAAACCCAATGGTCCAAATCCTAAATAAAAAAATATGTAATTTTTACTAGTCACATTAAAGATTATTGAAATGAATTACAATTTTCTCACACGGTTCAGTCGATGTATTGTATACTACTGTATTTGAAGTTCTTGATGCACAATTACATTTTTAGTTTTAAATTATTTAAATTCACATTGTTGTGAAAATCGGACTTAATACCTTACTGCGATTACGTGGAAATATTCTATATTTTAGTTTATAGCATGACGACTATAATAACTTTAAATAAATCAGTGAAACTAGTTTTATGGGTTGTAAAATGTTTCAGCGATTCTTTTCTTTCTATTGCGTGCCTTGTGAAACATTCTGTAAAACGCAAGCAGTAGAGACAGTTCAACTCTTCGTCACTAGGTAGCAGCACTAGTACTCAAAATGCACAATCTTTGAAGCTTGCACCCGATAAAAGAATTAATATGCCCCCAGCTCCTAAATTGTAGACTATTAAAACATGGGTATTGCCACCCTTAGGTAAAATGGAGAAATATTTATTTAGCGTGTTTAATAAACACCGTCAAGAAGTTACTTTTATAATTTAAACTTCTGTATTGATTTAAAAAGTAGTATTTTTGTCATCATCATGGATTAACCAAAATGTAATAAATCGTCTACACTTGATAATTCAATGTAGTTTACGATTTATCTTTGATTTTTCTTAATTGTAACTTTACAATGTCAACAATATTGCCACCTGTTCTACAGGAAAACAACCGACTGCTTTAATTTTATGTCATAGGAGTTTGGATGGCTTTGATTTTAAAATTGTTGAATGAATCCGAGTTCCCATGTTTTTACTTTTCATTTATTCACGTTTAACATTAGTTGCTTTTGTAATTTATGAAATAAATATACATGACACAAAAACATGATTTGTAAACATGCACTCAAAAATATCTTACGAAGGAGATAATTCAAAATTGATCATTATTTACCATTTGTTTACCATGGAAGAAAATGGTCACTTTACTGCCAGATAAAATCGACCAAAGGAATATATCGTGACCAAGACTCTCGATGGTGACTTGAACTTTTTTCCCGTGATGCACTTAAGGTCTCCCCTCACTGTGATTTTAATAAATACATTGCACATTCAAGCTTATATTCTAATGTACTATCTTTTGTAAAAAACATTTATTTTTACATAACCCAAATAGTCTACACGATAAGCACACAGATCGGGTTTTTTAAGTCGTTAAGGAAATTTCTCTTAAGGAAAAAGTATATCGTCAGCTACGCCAATTTTGGTGGAAGCTGATATGGAAAGGTATCTAAAAGGTTTAAAATATCAAAGGATATTTTTTCTCAGATCGTATTTTTCTTTGACTGATAAACTAAAACGGACTGTTAAGCATGTAAATAGTAGTTGTTTCACCGTCAGAAAATATAAAAGAACTGAAATTCGCCACTTTAATACAGTCTGCAAATTTGGTTAGATGACGCTCATTTAACATTATTAGAAGTTAATGACGTCAGTGACTGACGTAAATAAAAAATAATACAGCTCCTAAAATCGAGCCTTGAGGTTACCATTGCCGTTGATTTCCTAGATGAAAGTTAATACTCTCCTTGGTTTCCTTCCAATAAGGTATGAAAGATGCTCTACTTCACATCACGCAGTGATGTAATTTGTGTAAGGGAGGAGCATGATCAATGCCGTTAACCCCTTTAGAGAGATTACGTGAACATCTCCTCTCTATTGATTGCTGTATGATTTACACGAATGAAGAACCGAATCGATGATTGGACATTGAGAGCGAAATCCAAATTGAATCTCAGTAATGACGAATTCAGGTCACAAATTATTCAAAAGAAAAAATTGTTTAATATTTAGAAAAATACTCAATAATGGATATTGGACGGTAGTTTTACATATTTGATTTACATTGGTTCCGTTTACTGGTTCGACAAAAGCATATTCCAAAATTTCTAGCCATTTAACACTTTGAAAAGAAACATATATAATTTTGGCTGGCACAGGCTTTTACAACAGCTGTTGGTCCCACACAGATGACTGTATGTTTTAAGTGACTAAATTATCTTGGGTATTTCTGTATCAGTGATAATTAAAACACTTGTGGTACGTCAGCTATCGTCCTTACAGCTGTAATAGTAAAACAGATGTTTTATCTACTAAGATAAAGTTACTCGTGGAAGTAGATATTTTCTGTAAGACGTTCAGAGCTACTTTGCGTAGTAAGTAGGAAACAATACCCTATACCCAAAATAAGATATTTACAATTTCTCCCATAATTCGAACACAACGAAACTCAAGGTCGTGCCAGTACAGATGGCAGCTCTTCACTGTAGGCTATATTGGGTTTTCTTCAAGGTTTTCTACAGATGCCGGCATGTAGAGACTTGTCCAGCGATAACGCTTATCTTTCTGATAACTCTCTCAGTGGATCAACGCTTCATTGACCTCACGTTTTTTACGAATTGCGCATTAATTTTATTTTTAAGTTACTTTGTCTCTAAAATAAACCTAATCATATTTTTCGAATCAGAGAGAACCAAAATATTGCTAAACTATTTGATTAATCCGAATCGATATTTTATTTTTCCCAACCGCCATCATTGTTATTAATTCATCTAATCTTGACCACTTATACGAATAAATCGTCCACTATGATTGGAATTTCCTTTTGGGTACTTTGCATTGTTGTAATTGCTCCACTGGAGGACCGCTGTGACATTTACTGTAGAAATTAATTGAACGCAAAATCGTACTCGAAATAGACTCTGCCATTTCGTCTAACCAGGTGTTACTATTTAAGACACGATTGTTTCTTTCATGAGTAACTCAATCAAGTATCAGTGTGGACTGGAAAATAATACATAGTACAAAATAAACCAAAAATAATATAGGAAACTAAAAGTGATCTGAACTCTTCTTGAGAGAATTGTAGTGGCGTCTTAAACTTAGTATAGGTTCTCCTCATGGTCTAAAGAAGAGCTCTATTCATTGGTTGATGTCAAAAACCAGTCAATCACTTACCCTTCTGCTTGAGAACTCTTGATAGAATGGTCTTAGCGACTTAAAATATGGAAACTTTGTTCCTTGAAGATCAATGAAGAGCTCTATTGATTTTGATGTCAAAAACCAGTCAATCACTTACCCTTCTGCTTGAGAACTCTTGATAGAATGGTCTTAGCGACTTAAAATATGGAAACTTTGTTCCTTGAAGATCAATGAAGAGCTCTATTGATTTTGATGTCAAAAACCAGTCAATCACTTACCCTTCTGCTTGAGAACTCTTGATAGAATGGTCTTAGCGACTTAAAATATGGAAAATTTGTTCCTTGAAGATCAATGAAGAGCTCTATTGATTTTGATGTCAAAAACCAGTCAATCACTTACCCTTCTGCTTGAGAACTCTTGATAGAATGGTCTTAGCGACTTAAAATATGGAAAATTTGTTCCTTGAAGATCAATGAAGAGCTCTATTGATTTTGATGTCAAAAACCAGTCAATCACTTACCCTTCTGCTTGAGAACTCTTGATAGAATGGTCTTAGCGACTTAAAATATGGAAAATTTGTTCCTTGAAGATCAATGAAGAGCTCTATTGATTTTGATGTCAAAAGGTAAAAAGGTCCGTCTGTGAGATAACTCTTTCGTTACTGTTAGGTCTTTTAATACTCTGTAGCATCGGTTTATTTATATTTGCAAGGTTACAAATGTGGATGTCTGTCTTTTGTTTCTACTAGTTGATACATTACGAACATCCTGTTGTACATTTCATCCTTGTTGATATCCCTCAACTAATTTTGTACAAGTTACTCTGCCATTATACGCGGTGTAAATTAACCTTGATACGTCTCAGCTGCTTGGCTTACTAAGAATAGATAAGGAATAAACAACGCACAATCCACTGCGATGTGTTGACCATGTCAACTGCAGATAAGCCCGTGCTATCTACCAATAGCTGCGACGTTCTCTAAGTGGTGATAAGGTAACAGAGTTTAAGTAGTCTTTACTGACTCACGCTTTGATATTATTATCAGCGTTACTCATATGCTTCAAAAACAAAACAGTGTAGCGGTTTTTGTTTTAGGTAGAGTTTCTAGAAATCTGTCTATTTTTAAATGTAAAACCCATTTTCAGGTAGTAATCCAGCGTCCTACCACGTTTCAATACCATTCTTAGAAAACGTGTTTTAAACAAATGTTAATTCAGTACAATTTTGTCTACTTCTTAATCGACCACTCCTTTATACTTTAATCCCTTTATATCATCATTACAATAACGTTTGCACTTTTTCAAAATTATTAGTAAGTTATTGCCTATTAGAAAATGTGTCCTGAAGAAAACCCCAAACCTTATATGTGATTAATAATAATTTAACTCTTTAACCTTAAATTCACGTGTTATGTCATGTCCATTTGTGGATGAAACTCATATGCAGTGTACGAATGTAGTGTCCAATATCACACAACTATCAAAGATCACAATTTCTTCATCATTGTCCAAATTGATTACCTTTTAAATAATGTGCTACTTGTCCGATGCTTTTTTTAAGATTTTCCACAAGACGTCATTTTGATAAGTAGGCTAGACATCTTGTGAACGTTAACATCTGTTCAGAATCACGTATCTAAGGGTTGTATTGGGTTAGATTTTGGTAGGAGTATACCAATCCATGTGTTCGCGTAACAGTGAAACTTGGCTTCGCTAAGTTTCGAGGCTAGGTCCATTATATCTCAATGACATTTTATGGGATATGGTTCGCCTCATTGTCTTTCAAGCTACCTTTACAGTACGCGCGCTGAATGTTCGGCCCTGTCGTTGCCCTACTAACCAAATAAAAACATTGACTGTCCAATGATCCGTCACGGACGGCAATGTTTAATTCTCGCTCGACAATCAACTTATGGTTAGACCAACTTCCTGTACAAATAAAATTCTGAAACTTCGCAGATCTATTTTTCTGTTTATGCCAATGCTAATGGATGTATTAAGTTTCAATGTTTTATTACTTTTCTTCAATAAAATATATTTTAAAATTAACCGTGCCAAAATTGTGATACAAAAAAAAGTTTGTATGTGAGGATTTTTTTTATTATTTGGTCAGGAAACTTTCACCAGCGGGAAAGTTTTTCTGAATGAACTGAAGTTAATTTTAGATTTAACTTTTTTCAGATACATAGTTTAGGTTAGCCGTAACTTAGTCTGAAGTGGAATGTATCACCGACACCGCTGCCCTACAGTATAGCCCATTCACGTAAATGCAACACGGCAATACCATTTGAAAGTTTAACATTGAATCACTTTGCAATAGTTTATTTCTGAAAAAAAAAAACACTCTGGGCCATAGTGGTGATCTGTGATAAACTAAAAGTTTAAACTTTAATGAAATTATGTTGAATTTCATTGTATTATATTCGAATTGAAAGTGTTTTGGGGTGTATTGTTTATACACTAATTTTATGACAGATGAATGAATACGAAACACTGATGTATAAAGAATCCTGAGAACAGGGACAATAAATATTCAGACTGCAGCGGGCCAAACATTGGCGGATGTCTGCAGAACAGTTCTTTATATCGGGCAATCCACCCGTCCCCCGCCATAGTCCGCTCGGTTGACTCGGAGCCGAACCTTCAGCGCGCGTACTGTACCTAAGTATCACCGAAAAGTAGTAAAGGTTGCCTGTAAATCTTCCCAAGCGAACTGCTGTCCCTCGGAACTTCCCCTCCTAAGTTGGGCTTATGAAAGAATATCGAAAGTTTCATCCAAATTCCATGACTATTTTTTGTTGACAGGATTTCCCCGCTATACAAAAAATCGGTATAAATGTATGACCATAAATGTATTTGCTGTACACATTCCCCAGAATGATAAACCTTCATCACAATTCAGCCAAATCTCATAGACCACACGCATCAAGATTAAACTCGATTTTCCTTACTTATAATTGAAATTTCTTACGAAATGTCACGACTAGAGCACACTGCGCAAGATAAATTGCAGAAAACAGATCTACAGACAGACATAAGAAGAACTGTAACAGCTGTTTAGTAGTAGCAAAGATGAAAACACATTCCCAGTCTACACTTCTTTTCGTTCTTAATATTTTGCGCAAAGTTAGCCTTCGTTGGCTTTTCTTCACTGGAGGGTCATGCACTACCATTGAACTTTGTGATGCTTCTATAGAAATTAAGCTTCATAGAAAAAAGTAAATACCTAGATTGGTTTTCGAGATATCGTGCGGACAGACAGACAGAAGTGAAATTTTTAAAGCCCTCTCTAGTAATAGGCATTGCTAATGAAAGTAGCAGAAAAAATAAACGTCGCTAAAATAACAAGAACACAGAGGACAGCGCTAGCCCTGCACATTACCGCTGGTAAACACCGCTATGTCCTTGTTCGTATGCTAATATACCACCCGGGGCTGGCACGGGTTTACTTCCTAGACGGGGATCTTTATTTCAAGGACTCTGGCGCGCTTTCACCGTACAGACCCACGCGTACGAACGATTAACATTCATTATCTCACCTCCTTGTCTTTTACTTCGTTTTGAAACATCAGTTTATGTCGCTTGGTGATGTTCCTCGAGATTTTAGAAGCAGTTCAACCCAGGGCTATTACAAATATCCAAACTTATCTCTTCTTTACCTTATCTTATCTCTGCTGATAAACACCTGAGCAGTTTCGGACTCCGGATTTTATCTGACCTACTTGCATAGTTACCAATCACTAGTTCGTTGAAAATATTATTTTGTTCCTTACGCTTCAATGATTCAACTCGATTTTGATGTGAGCCTAAATAAACAGTGCAGTTTCCAGTTCAATTATGTCAAAGAAACTTGCAAGAACGCTTATCTTCTGAATGCTCTAGAATATCATTATGTTGGTATTAAAGACCATTATGTAGAATTTAATTTAAGAAGTAGTAAACATATATTATACAACATCAGAGATATAAACCTTATTGGTGAACAATTTGTACGTCTAAATAAGATGAAAAGAAGTTACATACATATTGGCATAAAGCTTTTTAACAAATTACCTCTGAATGTAAAGTCTTTGTTTGTAAATAGTTTTAAATTGGTTCTTAATAAATAGTTTAAAAAAGCGTTTTATTGTTTAGACGAATTCTACAATGTTTCATTATATAACATAATATTTTAGCTGTAATAATTATTTATATATCATAAATCATTCTTATATTTTGTTATTTTTTATATTTCTTGGTTTTATTAATTGTTATGTTTGTTAATTTTTATATTTGTTAATTGTTACATATTGTTCATTGTTATAGTTAGATTAAAACACATTTAATAGACAACAAATTATCTTATAACATCAAATTTACACTGAATTAAATTACTGACTATTATTTTATTTATGTCATTGTGCTACCATTTAATTTATTTATGTGACAAAGCTTATTGTAACTTATATTTTATTTAACGACAGTAAACGAATTGAACTGAATGGAATACTCAAGGTTTCAAAAATCGCACAGAGACCCAGTCATGTAATGGCAGTTGCAACAGTGCTTAAAGTGGTTAGAATGGTGTTCATCTCTCTTTAACCCAAGTAAGTTTACCTTTATGGAGTAAATCCATACTGGAGAATTCTACACGTCAGTTTCAAATGCCTTCATTACAAAATCCAAAGATGCATCAAAGCGGGAACTGAATACTTAGATATGATAACGCATCTATAATCTAGAACGCAAGATTCCACAACTTTTCTATCAATTTTTGTCAGAACATATTAATAATTGTGTTTTATACTTTTAAATACCTGATATAATTTTATAACAAAATAAAACAATATCAGTTCTTTTGATTACTTCATGTAATTCTTCTTGTGACTCTACTCTTCCTCAAATTCAAACTAAACGATGCATGTCTCAAAATGTTGCAGAGGCGAAATGCTTTGATCAATGGAAAAAATGCTAGACCTAGAGCGTAACAGCACAAAAAACCTACTTCAAAGGAATAAATATAAAAATTTTAAGTCAAAATTACATAGGCGTATTTGAAATATTTGAAAACTATATGGCAAACCCTAAGGTATAATTCAGCGATTAAAAAATTAGCAATATTTTATAAAATTAACTTCAACTCTCCTTGGTCCTATTCTGTTGAGAGGAATTGAACTTCAACTAGTGCCCGACATGATGGTTGCCGTCCTTATAGATTCTCTATAATGTTCATCTATGAACATTCCTTGGATAGACCAGTGAGTGGTCTTGTATTTGAAAAAAACTGTCTGCCGAGCCATTGAGATCGGGAATCATATTTCATGTTGTTGATCGCGGAGAAGGCTTTTCAGTTCTTGCTGAATACCTTCTTCAGCGTCAAGTTTGTCACCGTCACAACGCTGCGTGGGCGTTGGAGTGTAGGAGGATCCGGGTGACTCCCAGAGACCGACGCTGATTGCGGATGACGGGTTGCTGCAGACTGCGAGTTGCATGGTGACAGCCCAGCCATGATTGCACTATACGGGCGGCTGGGGCTCACACTGCAGCCATAAACATTGCAATGGGCCAAGGCCGAGTCATATCGTGCTCCAAGGTCAGTGGTGCCCTCGGGCTGAGTTATGTAGGTCTCACTTTTCTTTTGTTGCAGATCGTAGTCCGCGACAGCAAACACAACTTGTAGTCTGTCCGCCTGCACGCGAACAGTACGGGTTGGAAAGCTACTCAACAAAGTTAATGAGCAAAATGTAAGGAAAACCGATATGTCACTTAAATCTGGGAAACCTTGCTGATGTCCAGGAGCGGAACGTCCCTAACTGCAAATTTCGAGATTCTGGGGTTTCAAGGGCAATTCGATAGGTCTAGTCTGCTGCGTGAGATGACTGTTGGAGTTTGTGAGGTTTTTCCCTAGCCAAGAGTGTGTCACTCCCTGCCTACTTTGACTGGAGAGGCTAGTCCAGAGCTGGCCTCCCCTTCTTCCGGGGGGACATGACTTTGAGATTAGTGCCCTAATTCTTCCTCGTGGATCTCGACAGGAAGCGGTCCCTACCCCCTAACATTACCCATCCTGAATATCCTGTCACTCCGGAAGCAGAGCTAAGGTTCTTATAGGACTAAGTGCAATTTATAAGCCTCTTGTCCTAAGAGAACAAAATAAGGAAGGAAAATGGGTTTGAATAAGTATGATTGGGAAACTGAAAAAATTATTTAAACTACAGAAAATGATAAAGAATAATAATATCAAAATATTATTATTTGCTCGTGAGTCATAACAAAATATGCTCTACAAGAAGAAATGTTTATCCGATTCCTGAAGGTGGATACCTCCGAACACCTGCAAGGGCGTAGCCAGCGAGGGAATCCGAGTGTTCCAGACCCCCCAAATGTTTAATTGTTTCAATTACTTTTTTAGTAAACGATTATTATTATTTAAATTATTCAGTATTACTAAAATTAACTACTGAAAGATCTTCCATAACAAGAATTTTTAAGGAACAAAATGGGGCCCCACTTTTTGTCCACTTTGGGACAGTATCAGTAGTCTTGAACCTCCCCCCCCCCCCACCAATGTTTCCCTGACTACGTTATTGAACATGTGCACATCCCGCTGCTCTAGCGGCCACCTTATTCTATCCACTTCAGTTCCTTGGAAATTGTGGAGAAATTTAATCAGTAAACATTTAAAATCAGAATTGAAGAACTGAATTTATTCCAGCAACAATATGTACAGTTATCATCAAGATACAATCTTTGGAAAGACTGACCACTTTTACAAGTAGCGTGGCCAGTGAGAGTACTTAAATTACAAGTATCTTATCTGCGTCCAGATAAAAGTTCAATTGTTTCAGCCGGGCTGCTCTTTGTGGCGTCCACATCAGGCACAGCTAGCTGATAAGGCTTATCACTACTATTGCTTTAAAACACTACCAACTTAAACTTAAAACTAAAACTGAACTTAACACATTGAAGTACAACTTGTACATTTTACTCTAAAAATACTTTAATTTATTTGCTCATAACTACTTTTCATTTAGATATATCATAAAATAAGTTTCTATGTTGAAAATGTACTACATGGACTAAAAATAAAACTCGGTTAGCATTTTAAATGAAATTATAATAAACTTTATACACAAAAATTATTCAAATTAAATAATACAATTATATTAATTAAATAAACAGTCGGGATGTTGGGTCAAACTTTTTAACTGTACTGCCGAAAGATTCAATCAAATCCAAACTGATTGAATGTACATATCATGAAGGCTGAAGTAGCTTTGTTTTAGGAGGAACAAAATCAAGTACAGTCATAAGATTTTGTTCCCTTCGGCTTTCTCTTTATGTGGGATCCTAGATGCACCGTAGCTCTATACCCACTACAGGTATATCTTTTCATATCATCAAGCAGCTAATGGGAAAAGCTTGGTCGTATCTTTTTAGGAAGCACAACGATAGGAGTCATCGAACTTCTTGCACTGTAAATGCAGCGCCAATCATAGTGTAATCACCATCTTCTATAGCAGCTCTTATATGCAGAAGTATAATTTCCATACTGTTCCAAAGGGAAGAAGAAAATATTAACTAACAAAAATTAACTAAAACTTTCATTCTCGAAGATGACCGAATTCTGCGGTAACTTGCTTGTCCGACGAGATGGTGATCTACAGCTCAAAATTAAAATTGTGTGACAAAGCTCTGACTGGTTTTGGAAATTTAATGTGGATATTTTTAGCTGGATGTAATCTTTATTTTAATTTGGCGATATGTAATCTTACTTTATTAGTTAACTCTTCATTATATTTCAATAGTTTGATCTGGGTGCATGTATTTACCATATTTTATTTAATGTTGAGGTATTTATGTAAAAGTAACATATATAGATCTCGCCATACCCATTACTTTGACTGTATTGGAAGCAATATTTTGGACAATTCTGATATACTTTTTCAAATGGTGATATTGGTAAGATTATATTCTAATCTTATTAATTGTAAACATCTTGAATAGGCAGGAACGTCCATAATTTCTAAAATCTTTGCAAATTCTGTATATACTTTTGTTAATGACTATTATTTAAATTACACTTGGCATTTCCAAAATTAAATGAAAGAATTTCATGGCATTGCCATAAAATGCTGAAAATGATCATAAACCATAATAAACATAGAAAAACCTCTTCATAGTTGTGTAAATTTTGGATGAAGGCATGTGTAATACTGTACAACACAGTAGATTCTTCATAATGTATCTTAGAATAAATTAAAGAATCCCTCAAGAAAAGTCTTCCTAGGCTATAGCTTCAGTTTATCCTTACAAAAAAAAAAAAAAAACACACATTCATGTCTTCTAAACTAATGAACTTTACATCAATTCATGTGTTTTGTTTACAGTGCGTGAACTTATTCGAATTATTCTACACATCCAAAAATGGAGAAAATACTTTGTATAATCTACGTTTCAACACAGCTGCTTGCAGGGTTTTCGTGGTTGGGAAGGGGTTTCTAGTCTCGCTAAGAAATTTTTCATTTCGAAAAAAATGATAAATGTCTGTTCAGAACGGTGGCATTTATGTTGGAAAATTCACAAAATCAAATGCCAAGGGAATTTAGTAACCTTTTCTAAAGCTGGTACAATGTTTTGAGTGAATTCGCAAACCTATTTTATGTGCAGACTATTGTCACAAGATGAGAAGTTTGGAGTTGCCATATGTGCTATTAGTTTTAAAACCTCAAATCCATCTCTTGGAAAAGCATTTACACAAAACATAAATAATATCATCCAAAGACTGAACATTCGCTGATCTTGCTTGAAGACTACAGACCCTTAGATGATTCACACTGCGAAGGTCCGTGCTAAACCAATCCAAGAGTTGGAGGCTCTAACACAATCACGGTGTTGCTTGTTAGTGTGCAGGAAGGAAGGAAATCGGATCTGACCAACTGTACGCACGTATGGTCCGTAGCTAACGTCCGCAGAATCCAATAAAGAAGCCCTAGTCCGTAGTTTCGCGCGTTTCACGGCTATGTGGTCGCAAGGAAACCCAATGTGAGGCTTTCCTTTGTTACTTCTCCGTAGGCTTCGGCTCTCTAAACAAGAGGTCACGGATTAGATTTCCGAGAGGTCAATAAATATCTGCGAGTAGGTCGGGACCGTCTTTCTTAAAAAAGTGTTGTATCATCTATTAAAATGAGTTTTGTGTAGAAATAACCGCGAAAAAGAAGTTAAATTGTCAAACTGTGTTAATATATGGCGAACAACAACAACAACAATATGGTGATTCAATTTCCATTGCATAAAACCTAAATTTTTATATTTATTGGCCAGTTTGCCATTAATTTGCTTTAACAACACTTTGTTTCTATGTATTATATGGATTGTGTACACTATGAGTTACTTCTCGTTGGTAAATCGTGTCCTTATTGGTAGAAAGGTTTGCTGGAACCTATCCTATTTGTTGTCTAGTATGGTCGTGGACGAATCATTTATGTGTGGAGTAAAATAGTTTACTTATTTATTTAACATATCTAAAAATACCAACATACTTAAAGAAAAAAGGCAATACAAACCTAGATGTCTACTACCAGTCGACAGATTTCTCTTGTGTCGCAAGAGAATTTATTAACGGTTGTACTAGGAGTGTCCATCGGATCGCGCTGTGCAGTTCCAAAAAGACTTCTATGTTTTCCCTTTTCTCTACCAATGACTATCTTACTTCTGCCCGAGTGCTTTTCGTTCGTTGCCATTAGATTTAAAATCGAAAAAAAAAAACGCTTGAAAACGAAATTGCAATTTTTTTGGATAATTTAAAATTTTGTGTGCCCACTTTACGATTGGAATCGAACAATTGCCCATGCCTATAATGTAAAACGATTTTCATGCCTCAGTTGTGAAATGGACAAAATCCCACAAGAAGAGGACGATGCATGAATCAAACCTAACCTCAAACTCGAGTTCATTATTTTTCTAAGTGTTGTCTTTCTCATGCAGTTTTCATAATCCTAGTGGGTTGGACCGTAGAGAGGAAATAACGAGTTATTTCAGGACCCAAAATTGTTGCAGACAATGTACGGACGGGTCCGTAGTGAATCCGATGTCAGTTGGAAGTTTCCCGAATAGAGAAGAGGAGCAAAACGAGGCCAGTTGGGCGCTCCTGGGCCACAGAACCAGTTGTTGTCATGACGTGAGCCGTGGCTATCTAGCGCGGTGCTTGTCGCTGTCACGGCCAATTGCCTTGGCTATAAGCTGAAAATCAGCCTCAGACGCGACTGCTTCAAATCAGACGTGGCATTTGAAAATGTTCTTCGGTGTAAATTGAGTTGGACAACCTGTAGCGCGATTTTAGGCTAATGCACAGAGTGGCAATGGCGGCGACTTTGCAGAACATCAGATCATGCTTTGAAAAATTCCACCCTTGAACATAGTTTTGGATTGTTAATGAATTTGGGGTCTATTTTGTTGTCCATGCACCAAAATTCTGCGGAAGTACAATTTACCTTGTTTTACAAGAATGGGGTCGGGTAAAGTTTTTATCTCGTCTTATTTTTTCTACTAATACTTCAGCCATCAGTAAGGTGCAGTTCTGCTCTAATGGCAACGAAAGAAAAACATCCCTCTAGACATTTTATGTAACAGCACACAATTAAAGAAGCATCTGATCACAAGACTGAGAGGGCAATTAATATTGAATGTATGTGGGCTAGCTACAAAAATGTCACGAAAATATAAAATTAATAACGTTGTTGCTATTGCTACATTCCTTCGAAATGGATTGTACATTTTAAAGTTGATTGAGCTAAAATCTTCAGTTGCTTCCTTTGTGAATGTGGTCTAAATTTCACAAAATCTGATGCCGAACTAATTTACTGATGTTTTATCGTAAGTGAATCTAACAGTTTTATGAATTCAGAACTAACAGTTTTAATTATAACACCAACAAATTTATAGCGGCAAAATAAGACATAAAAAATGTAAGTCCGAATAGCATTTAAGAGAATTTCAAATCAGGAAAGTTACATAAGTATATAATCCCTTGATAATGCCAGTGTGCAAATAGTTGAGCTTGTGTGATTTGGGTTATTTGTGTTGTTTTCTAATCTTATCCTTATCCTCCTCTTTCTGTTTAAAGTCTAGTATAGTAGCGTGTTTGAGATTGACTCTCGACCTATCTATTGTGATTGACTTCATTGATGTTAGTTTGGGCAAGATTTGTTTTTGTAATCTTCTTATCCTCCCTCTTGGTTGTATAAAGTGGTAGTGATGTTTGAGATCGACACTCAACGTTCTGTTGTGATTGACTTCAGTCATGTTAGTTTGGGCAAGATTCGTTTTTGTAATCTTCTTATCGTCCCTCTTGGTTGTATAGAGTAGTAGTGATGTTTGAGATCAACTCTCAACTTTCTATTGTAATTGATTTTAGCTCATGTTGCTTTGGGCAAGATTTGTTTTTGTAATCTTCTTATCCTCCCTCTTGGTTGTATAAAGTGGTAGTGATGTTTGAGATCGACCCTTGACTTTCTATTGTGATTGACTTCAGCTCATGTTGGTTTTGGACAAGATGAGTTTTTGTAATCTTATCCTCCCTCTTGGTTGTATAAAGTGGTAGTGATGTTTGAGAATAACTCTTATCTTATCTTAGCAATAGAGACCGATAAGTATTTGGTTTTCGCCAAGACCAAACTGCCAGCAAGAGATTAGGATTTTATTCCTGGCATTTCTCCCGTGCATCCAAGACCTTCCAGAATGCACATCAGGCTGACTGGCTGGAGAGAAAGGATAACCAACGTTGCTTGTATTGTTGCGCAGTACGGCAGCTACTGTACGAGTAGATAGTTCTGCAGCAGAGACATCGTGAGCTGCGGTGTGATGGAAGCATTGCGTGCTAGGACGGCGGGAGAGATCACGGCCGGGTGAGGAGGGGGAGGGGGGGCAACAGCTGGTCTGACGTCACGAACCACGTGTCCCAGTCCAAGGCCACTTTTACGAGTATAGTAGGAGTACAAGTTGGGACCAGCTGAGCTGCAGCGTCTTCGTCTTGTTTGTTTTTGTCGGGGGCAACGTCCTCGCTGCGGCTGCACCTAGCTCACGACACCCCCCCCCTCCTACTCCCCCCCTGACCCGATCGACTCCTGGTGTCAGGCCTGCGGCCCCGGAGTACGCTCGAACTGAACCGGTAATGGACCAATCCTCACTTCTCGCTGCCCGCTCGTTCGCTACTACTCGTTCGCAATAATAGCACAAGCACTGGTGAACTAACACTTTAAATTAGTGTGGTCACGTTTACATTGTCCGTACTGAAATAGAAAGAAATCAAAGAATTGTATATGTTGTATCCATTCCCCCTGCCCAATTTTATTTGCAATTTTTCGGATTAAACCCACTTACGCTGAGATGTTTATTAGGGTTTATTAAAATGTTTGGTACATTACTTTACATCGTAGTCCTTAGGCTTATGTGTCCAGAGCCATCAATATCATTAACGTTTTCCACCTTACACCGTGTCGAATTGCTAAGATCTTTTAACTCGAGATATTTCAACCCCGACGTGCAAAGGCATCTTCAGACAAGAAATGTCTAACCAAAGGTCATCTTTGTTTGGCATCTGCTGAGAAGATGGTTTTTCATTTCGAGCCTGAAAGATCTTGCTTGAGGTTTTACTTGTGTTTGTGAGTGAGTATTATCGGACGTTAACTGCAAAAGTAGCAGTGCTGTAAGTAGGAGTTGGATTTTGGGGCAGGGAATCTTATTAAAGAGCACACCTCATTGCAAGGACGTAGCCAGCGAGGGGATCCAAGGGGTCCGGATCCTCCCCAAATTTTCATTATATTAATTACTCTTTTAGTAAACGATTATTATTATTGAAATAATTCAGTATTCCTGACATGTACTGCTGAAAGATCCTTCTCAACAAAGAAACGGGTCAAGAACTTTTTAAGGGAAAAAAATGGGGCCTTACTCTCTGTCCACCACGGGAAAAAATTCAGTGGTCTCGACCTCCCCATAAGTTTTTTCCTGGCCTACGTTCTTGTCTCACTGGATGTGGAATCTATGGAAATGTTGGTATCCATAAAGTTCGGATTTCATCTTAGAATTTCGGAATACACTGCTGTTTTATTGAAAATGTTATCTCCACTCTATCATATACCACGATACATTAAATTTGCTTCTATCCATAGTGTGGTGAGTAGGGCCACTTCAAGAAAGCTTAGTTCTTCGATATATAGTGTCAACAATTCGGTATCCATAAATCATTCGAACAATGACCTTGTCTTGAGGACTGAAAACTATATTTATCACAGGAGTTGCGCAGTTGGAGCAGGTATAAGGACTACACAAGGATAACGACTCTGACAGGTCTGGTAGAGTCTACAAGAGGCATGACAGATCATGGATGGAACCTTGGAAGCGGTTAAGGTTACACTCCTGTGTGGATGACTATGAGTACTAGGATTACATTAGAGTCATTCTCATCATACTTCTGCGTCCTGCTGATTTGAAGGGGAATTGCAACAAGCAAACACAGACTTTGAGATCAGACAAAGGAGAGGGGTGAACAATGTATCGGTATACCTTCAGGTATATTCTATACGAGGTAGAAGGACCCCACAGGACCCCACACCACTGGTCGTAAGAGGCATCGCTGAGGTTGCATGCAAAATTTTAAATTAGGTCTAGTAGTTAATTTAATTCTCGAGTTATGTTATTAACTCCACACTATAGGGTTATTTTTATGTTAGAATAATGAAACGTGAACTAAAACCCTTTTTGAAAATTATTTTATTTCAGACACGTCTTTCGGTACAAACCATCTTCAATGTGAACATTAACCACTAACTAATAATAAACAAACAATTATATAACCATGTGGACCATTTAAACAGATGTTATATTTATATGACACAGTTGTAATTTTGATTAGTACAGTATTCTGTGTTTAATATTTTTTCAAAGATAGGGATTGTCTTATTTTTTAGATTGTAGTGACTGTGAAAGCTAGTCTATTTGACAAACTGACAGAAATTTAATAAAAGGTTTAAAGAACATATACAAGCTTTGAAAACAAATAACATGTCTACAATAAAATCAAGTTTCGCTGAACATTAAATAGAAACTGGACATAACTACAAAAATATTGAAAAGAACAAGGAAATTTTGGATATCGAAAGGAAAGGAGAAATATTAAGCACAAAAAAAAAATTACATACTTATCTAAATTATAACAAAGATCCTCACAACATATTGAACAGCAATCTAAAAAATAAGACAAAATATTAAACACATAATATTAATCAAAATTACAACTGTATCATATAAATTTAACGTCTGTTTAAATGGTCCACATGTGTATATTAAGTTGTTTCTTTATTATTAGTTACAGGTTAATGTTCAAACTGAAGATGGTTTATAACGAAACACATGTCTGTAAATAAAATAATTTTCAAAAAGGGTTTTAGTTCACGTTTCCTTATTTTAATTCCCGAGATTTACTCCTCTTCGATTCGTAGGTGTTTTAATATGTTACACGCCACTTCGTAAACAAGCAATGCCTTGACATATGTAGTTCTCTCGCCAATAGCGTTGGAACAAGACATGACCTGTGTGCAGATACACAATGTCGCTTAGCATTATTCAGTTCCTTACAGACTTTGTCCATATTTCCGCTATCCTTGATCTTATACCAAGTATGAGTGAAAATGCTTTAAACAATAGGATAACGGTATCCGGCACAGAATTGTCTGTAGATTGTTTTGAGGAGTTGTGAACTAAGGTAACTGTCGTCCTTGCTCTTGTACCAAGTATGAGTGAAAATGCTTTAAACAATGGATAACGGTATCCGGCACAGAATTGTCTGTAGATTGTTTTGAGGAGTTGTGAACTAAGGTAACTGTCGTCCTTGCTCTTGTACCAAGTATGAGTGAAAATGCTTTAAACAATGGATAACGGTATCCGGCACAGAATTGTCTGTAGATTGTTTTGAGGAGTTGTGAACTAAGGTAACTGTCGTCCTTGCTCTTGTACCAAGTATGAGTGAAAATGCTTTAAACAATAGGATAACGGTATCCGGCACAGAATTGTCTGTAGATTGTTTTGAGGAGTTGTGAACTAAGGTAACTGTCGTCCTTGCTCTTGTACCAAGTATGAGTGAAAATGCTTTAAACAATAGGATAACGGTATCCGGCACAGAATTGTCTGTAGATTGTTTTGAGGAGTTGTGAACTAAGGTAACTGTCGTCCTTGCTCTTGTACCAAGTATGAGTGAAAATGCTTTAAACAATAGGATAACGGTATCCGGCACAGAATTGTCTGTAGATTGTTTTGAGGAGTTGTGAACTAAGGTAACTGTCGTCCTTGCTCTTGTACCAAGTATGAGTGAAAATGTTTTAAACAATAGGATAACGGTATCCGGCACAGAATTGTCTGTAGATTGTTTTGAGGAGTTGTGAACTAAGGTAACTGTCGTCCTTGCTCTTGTACTAAGTATACGTGAAAATGCTTTAAACAATAGGATAACGGTATCCGGCACAGAATTGTCTGTAGATTGTTTGAGGAGTTGGGAAACTAACTGTCGTCCTTGCTCTTGTACTAAGTATGACGTGAAAATGCTTTAAACAATAGGATAACGGTATCCGGCACAGAATTGTCTGTAGATTGTTTTGAGGAGTTGGGAACTAAGGTAACTGTCGTCCTTGCTCTTGTACCAAGTATGAGTGAAAATGTTTTAAACAATAGGATAACGGTATCCGGCACAGAATTGTCTGTAGATTGTTTTGAGGAGTTGTGAACTAAGGTAACTGTCGTCCTTGCTCTTGTACCAAGTATGAGTGAAAATGTTTTAAACAATGGATAACGGTATCCGGCACAGAATTGTCTGTAGATTGTTTTGAGGAGTTGTGAACTAAGGTAACTGTCGTCCTTGCTCTTGTACCAAGTATGAGTGAAAATGTTTTAAACAATAGGATAACGGTATCCGGCACAGAATTGTCTGTAGATTGTTTTGAGGAGTTGGGAACTAAGGTAACTGTCGTCCTTGCTCTTGTACCAAGTATACGTGAAAATGCTTTAAACAATAGGATAACGGTATCCGGCACAGAATTGTCTGTAGATTGTTTTGAGGAGTTGTGAACTAAGGTAACTGTCGTCCTTGCTCTTGTACCAAGTATGAGTGAAAATGTTTAAACAATGGATAACGGTATCCGGCACAGAATTGTCTGTAGATTGTTTTGAGGAGTTGTGAACTAAGGTAACTGTCGTCCTTGCTCTTGTACTAAGTATACGTGAAAATGCTTTAAACAATAGGATAACGGTATCCGGCACAGAATTGTCTGTAGATTGTTTAGAGGATTTGTGAACTTAGGTAACTGTCGTCCTTGCTCTTGTACCAGGTATGAGTGAAAATGTTTTAAAAAAATAGGATAACGGTAGCAGCATTGAGTTCTCTGTATACTGTAATTATGATTGTGTAATAAAGTGAATGTCGTTCTTGAACTATAGGAGATTTTTAAAGGAGGTAGCCGGCACTGAAATCCGTGTATTTTTATGGATTCAGCGAACTTCATTCTGGTTTTAGTAAATGGTTTATTAAACAATATGGTAATGGGAGCCGCCACTGAGTTATGTGTGTGTGTCTGGACTCTAGTGGTAATCATTCTTGTTTTAGTACCAGGTTTATTAAACAATACGGTAATGAGAGCTGGCAGTGAGTTCTGTGTGTGAGAAGGTTGTCTGGACTCTAGTGGTAATCATTCTTGTTTTAGTACCAGGTTTATTAAACAATACGGTAATGAGAGCTGGCAGTGAGTTCTGTGTGAGAGATAAGGTTGTCTGGACTCTAGTGGTAATCATTCTTGTTTTAGTACCAGGTTTATTAAACAATACGGTAATGAGAGCTGGCAGTGAGTTCTGTGTGTGATAAGGTTGTCTGGACTCTAGTGACCATCATTCTTGTTTTAGTACCAGGTTTATTAAACAATACGGTAATGGGAGCTGGCACTGAGTTCTGTGTGTGATAAGGTTGTCTGGACTCTAGTGGTAATCATTCTTGTTTTAGTACCAGGTTTATTAAACAATACGGTAATGGGAGCTGGCACTGAGTTCTGTGTGTGATAAGGTTGTCTGGACTCTAGTGGTAATCATTATTCTTGTTTTAGTACCAGGTTTATTAAACAATACGGTAATGGGAGCTGGCACTGAGTTCTGTGTGTGATAAGGTTGTCTGGACTCTAATGGTAATCATTCTTGTTTTAGTACCAGGTTTATTAAACAATACGGTAATGGGAGCTGGCACCGAGTTTTGTGGCGATTGTGTTGTGGTGAGGTGTTGTGGACTCTGGCGGTCTAGCGACTGTCGGCCTTGCTCCCCCCCTCCCCCCACCCGGGCACCTAGCGCAGGTGTTGAGTGGCTAGCCCCCGCACTGTTGCCAAGTCTCCGCTCATCAAATCAAAATAATTAGAAATAATGATAGGAGCTTATATACGATATCTAGTTCGTCTATTAGTGGAGGAAACAGGAATTCTCCGGACATTTGCCATCGTTCAGTGATACAAAAAAATCAGTAACACTACGTACGTTTCGAGATCTGCACTCTGATCTCTTCTTCAGGTAAATAACTAACCTAAGCCATAATTACAAAATGCAGATTTAGAAACGTTGTGTTACTGATTTTTTATCACTGAACAATGGCAAATGTCCGGAAAAATTCTGTCTCCTTCACAAAAGTTTCTTGTACATTTTAAAAACTGTTTTAATATCTATTTTGGATGCTTTCGAGAATGTTGTTGAATTCTCTCTCGATCAGGGGTTTTTACCTATTAGGTCACCTAGAATCACCTATTAGGTCATTCAAAGAGCTATACTCGAAACTGAACTGCGCTAAAGACAATTAATTATTGTCACTAATAACATTTAGGCTTCAGTGTTGTTAACTTGTGAATATCCATAACTTAGGGTCAGTATGGTTTAGTTCCCTAGGCTGGATATTATCTGCCCATAAGAAATTAATTGATAATATTGACAAATCTCCAAATTGGTGTTTTGTTTCTTATTTCACAACTATAAGCTATTGATCGCAATATTGTATTGACTTAATATAATCTTAATACCACTGACAAACTATAAAAGTAATTGAATTTAATATCTAAATTTGATAATTTTAAAAAGATTCCTCACAATAATTATATATACTCATTCAAACACGATATCTCATACAAAATTATGTTTTACATAAAAAATACTAAATAATCGTTATCTTTATTTACCCATTAGTCCAGATTATCAGATTTCAAAACTTACACTTATAAGCAAATACGTTATACAGCACTTTGTCAAGTACAGATGACAACAATTACTCAGGACCTATTTTCAGATATTCCTGCTGAAAACGCATTCTATCTTTCCTTCAAGCCTCAAATGTTTTGAAAACAAACCAAGGTATTGAACATTTGAAATTTACTTAAAATACGACTCATCCGATATGTTGGATTGATAATCATGCAATATTTCCAATGCCA
Organism: Homalodisca vitripennis; assembly: GCF_021130785.1. NCBI lineage: Eukaryota > Metazoa > Arthropoda > Insecta > Hemiptera > Cicadellidae > Homalodisca > Homalodisca vitripennis. The sequence goes on along the minus strand of NC_060210.1, from coordinate 197,848,477 downwards.
GTGTGATAATCGTCATTTGTCTATTTAGCCTAAACCAGTGTGTTTCCTTCTGCTGTCTTACCTAACCTAACCTAACCCAACGTAACCTCACCTAACCAAACCAAACCTAACCTTACCGTAATTGCGTCACGTCTTGGAGACTTTGTTATATTCAGAAATAAGTGGAATTCTCATTCTGATTCGTATTGAATTGCATGTTAATACGTAAAGATTAATGAGTCTACTCTGGAAAACTCAGTAAGTTTTGAGTCTATTTAAATGTAGGATTTTAGATCAGACTGTGAACTTTCTACACATTAGCCAGTCCCTTGACAAAACACTTCGTAAATATGTAAAGATAATTGTAATAGAGGAGTTATGTCCATCGCGTTTAAGCCCATGCAGTAATCATTCTAAAAATGTTATGGAGGTTTTGTGATCTTAGGCATCTTCAATCACCAGGGATAACAAACTGAGATTCACAAATAAGGTGGTTGAAGCAGTGGCTGCCCTGACAGTCCTGAGTACTCTTGAATCCACTGTATATCATACAGCATAGTAATAGTGAATCCACTTTAAATCGTACTGCTATTACTCGTCTAATTCACTGTATAGTGATACGTAGACTCACGAATCACTTTGATTGTGCTGCGTAGTACTCGACAATCCACTATATGTGTATCATGTTGCGTAGTAATCGTCAATCCACTGTATAAAATGTTACGTGGTAATCGTTAACCCACTTCTTATCGTGCTGCTAGTGTCAATCCACTGTATAAAATGTTACGTGGTAATCGTTAACCCACTTCTTATCGTGCTGCTAGTCAATCCACTGTATAAAGTGTTATGTGGTAATCGTTAACCCACTTCTTATCATGCTGCTAGTCAATCCACTGTATAAAGTGTTATGTGGTAATCGTTAACCCAATTCTTATCGTGCTGCTAGTACTCGTCAATCCACTGTATAAAGTGTTATGTGGTAATCGTTAACCCAATTCTTATCGTGCTGTACTAGTCAATCCACTGTATAAAGTGTTATGTGGTAATCGTTAACCCACTTCTTATCGTGCTGCTAGTCAATCCACTGTATAAAGTGTTATGTGGTAATCGTTAATCCCAATTCTTATCGTGCTGCTAGTACTCGTCAATCCACTGTTATAACGTGCTACGTGGCAATCGTTAACCCACTTCTTATCGTGCTGTACTAGTCAATCCACTGTATAACGTGCTATTTGGTAATCGTTAACCCACTGCTTATCGTGCTGCTAGTCAATCCACTGTATAACGTGCTACGTGGTAATCGTTAACCCACTTTCTTAGTCGTGCTGCTAGTACTCGTCAATCCACTGTATAAAGTGTTACGTGGTAATCGTTAATCCACTTCATAGTGTGCTGCTAGTACTCGTCAATCCACTGTATACAGTGCTACGTGGTAATCGTTAATCCACTTCATAGTGTGCTGCTAGCACTCGTCTATCCACTGTTTACAGTGCTACGTGGTAATCGTTAATCCACTTCATAGTGTGCTGCTAGTACTCGTCAATCCACTGTATACAGTGCTACGTGGTAATCGTTAATCCACTTCATAGTGTGCTGCTAGTACTCGTCAATCCACTGTATACAGTGCTATGTGGTAATCGTTAATCCACTTCATAGTGTGCTGCTAGTATTCGTCAATCCACTGTATACAGTGCTACGTGGTAATCGTTAACCCACTTCTTATCGTGCTGCTAGTCAATCCACTGTATACAGTGTTACGTGGTAATCGTTAACCCACTTCTTATCGTGCTGCTAGTACTCGTCAATCCACTGTATAACAGTGCTACGTGGTAATCGTTAACCCACTTCTTATCGTGTGCTGCTAGTACTCGTCAATCCACTGTTTTACAGTGCTACGTGGTAATCGTTAACCCCACTTCTTATCGTGCTGCTAGTACTCGTCAATCCACTGTATACAGTGTTACGTGGTAATCGTTAACCCACTTTCTTATCGTGCTGCTAGTCAATCCACTGTATACAGTGCTACGTGGTAATCGTTACCCACTTCTTATCGTGCTGCTAGTGTCAATCCACTGTATACAGTGTTACGTGGTAATCGTTAATCCACTTCATAGTGTGCTGCTAGTACTCGTTAATCCACTGTATGCAGTGGTACGGTGGTAATCGTTAATCCACTTCATAGTGTGCTGCTAGTACTCGTCAATCCACTGTTTAGAGTGCTACGTGGTAATCGTTAATCCACTTAATAGTGTGCTGCTAGCACTCGTCAATCCACTGTATACAGTGGTACGTGGTAATCGTTAACCCACTTCATATCGTGCTGCTAGTACTCGTCAATCCACTGTATACAGTGCTACGTGGTAATCGTTAATCCACTTCATATCGTGCTGCTAGTACTCGTCAATCCACTGTATACAGTGCTACGTGGTAATCGTTAATCCACTTCTTATCGTGCTGCTAGTACTCGTCAATCCACTGTATACAGTGCTACGTGGTAATCGTTAACCCACTTCATATCGTGCTGCTAGTACTCGTCAATCCACTGTTTACAGTGAGTGCTACGTGGTAATCGTTAACCCACTTCTTATCGTGCTGCTAGTACTCGTCAATCCACTGTATACAGTGCTACGTGGTAATCGTTAACCCACTTCTTATCGTGCTGCTAGTCAATCCACTGTATAACGTGCTACGTGGTAATCGTTAACCCACTTCTTATCGTGCTGCTAGTCAATCCACTGTATACAGTGCTACGTGGTAATCGTTAACCCACTTCTTATCGTGCTGCTAGTACTCGTCTATCCACTGTTTACAGTGCTACGTGGTAATCGTTAACCCACTTCTTATCGTGCTGCTAGTCAATCCACTGTATAACGTGCTACGTGGTAATCGTTAACCCACTGCTTATCGTGCTGCTAGTCAATCCACTGTATAACGTGCTACGTGGTAATCGTTAACCCACTGCTTATCGTGCTGCTAGTGTCAATCCACTGTATAACGTGCTACGTGGTAATCGTTAATCCACTTCTTATCGTGCTGCTAGTACTCGTCAATCCACTGTATACAGTGTTACGTGGTAATCGTTAATCCACTTTTTAGTGTGCTGCTAGTACTCGTCAATCCACTGTATACAGTGCTACGTGGTAATCGTTAATCCACTTCATAGTGTGCTGCTAGCAATCTCGTCCAATCCACTGTATAGCATGCTGTGTATAAATCGTGAATCAACATTATACCGGGCTACGTATTAATGTTAATCCTCTTTATATCGTACTGGGTACTAATCATAGATCCATTCTACACCGAAAGTGGATTACTTGTCAAACAGTTGTCTGTGTTCATAAAAGGCAAAGGTAAAGGTGTAGACTTGGAAGATTAATGATGATCATCTAATAGTAAAACTAAAATTGGTAAATTAAACCTAGGAAATTATATTACTGTTTCGCGCAATGCCATACAAATTAAACAATGTGGCAAATGTAACATGTTTGCATGTTTAAAATGTACAGGTAGAATTAACCGAATTTGGAACGTGGAAACGTAATCACTGATCTCCATCGCTGCTGTGACTAACGCTCAAAAAGAATACCACGTCCAAAGGTTGAAATTTTCTGTTTGTACTCATCCACAAAAAGGGATATGATTTGAATTCTTAGCCTACCGTTAACAACTCACTGACTACTGTAGGTATATGTTTTTATCACTAAGAGGAATTAAATTACAAACATTTAAGTAATCATTTTAGACAATTAATTGTCGAACAGGCTCAATGTAAACGGCTGAATAAAAGAATGTACCCTTTTTTTAATATAGAATTATATTCTAAGGAAATAACATGGTTATTACTGAAAATTAGATCGTCAAATACCACTGCCAAAATGCATATCCTTCATTCTTCATTCAATTTTATGTAGTCTTGACTTAAGAAAACCAAAATTATTACTTTAAAAATTACTTTTTTCTGGGACCCCCCTCTCACAGTTTCAGAGCAAATACGTGTGTCGCTGTGGCATCCGTTTATTTTGTTTTACGGAAAGTCCATATAGCAAAAAATGACAAACCGGAAATAAACAATAAATCAAGCAATCTCACCCCGTCGCCTACACTTTGTCCATACTCGGAAACACGTGTAGAGTTTTAATTTACAGCGTGTTTTAATTACGATAAATTACGGCCTTGTAAAGAAATAAAAGTGCCGTGGCGTTACGGTCGCGAGCGACTGTAAAACAATAAATTAACCCGCGCTTGAGGGCGGCAGTGGTCAGTTTGGCGGGAACGCGGCAACGTTGCATGCAAGAGGTAGTCGACCACAGCGCATGCGCAGCAGATCTCAATCAGATCCGTCTGTCTATCTGTCGGAGTCGCGAGAGCTGCCCGTGTGCACAGAAGATTAAGAAATAGTTGCGTAGTGATGGGAGAATCGAATACTTTAAATAATCGAATAAGGTTTATTCAAAGCCACCCTTGTATTCGAGTATAAGTATTCAAATACATTTTCTAACAGACAAGTTTGGACTTGTCATACTTCTTTTCCTCCGTAATCCAATGTTTCTTGATTATTTGGAATTGCCCTGCCAAAAAGGTGAGAAAATCCTTTGCCTTTTTGTGCCTCCTGCAAATATGTCATACCCACGATTTATGAACTCCAGAAAAAATATATTTGTTTACTGACTACTTTAGTTCCGTCTGACTGATTCTTTTCTACTGCAGGTTTTGTCACTAATGAGCGTAGAAATTGATTGAAGCCAAAAATCTCAATCATATTTTGCTTTTACATCAACATGAAATAAACATTAATTTTTGTCTTTATTGTTTACAAATGTATTTATTAAATGAATATTTGTACAATTATACAATTTTGTCAGGGTTGAAACTGTTTAATTACTTATTCCAAATTATGAATCTTTCCTTAATTATTCTTTTTATAGTCTAGATATATATTCATCTAAAACCCTCCAATCAATACATGTATATGAATACGAATACAGTTCTTGAATATTTTATTTGAATACTATTAGTCCTAACGAATTAATACTGTAGGTTTGAACTCGATTCTTCAGAGACATTATATTCATTTCAAAAGTATTCTAATTAATTTTAACCCGTTATATCCCAAATTATTAAAGTTTTATATTTTTTTTTTTATTTTGTAAGTAATTTTATATTAGTATGTGTTTATTGTATGATTATACACCAATAAAATTATTATTCTATGAATAATCATGCCAGAACAAGTTGTTGCCATATGGCAACACTAGGACACTGCACTACCTTACACTACGCGTTACTGTACAGGAATAGGTAAGTAAATAAAACAGAAATTTCCAAAAACATTTTTATCAGTCTATAATGAACAAAACATTGTTACTTCTCTAAAAGAAAAAAAAATTATTAACAATATTAATATGCAACCTCATGGAACATTGCAAAGCACTCGATACATAGTCCTACATTGAACTTTTTGCACATAGTGCGAATTATCGATGCACACCCTTCTCCAGCACACCTTTTTTTCTTTTTTTCTGGTGTTGCTATCACCAAATGGTCTAGTCCATCGTATCGTAAGTCATCTGAAACTCGGCTATAGCTTAGAGATCTTTTGGAAGCCACGGGTCTTCCCGGTCCGTTGCTAGGCACACCATATCTGGTAATGTAGCACTGCACTAATTCTCTTCGGAAGTCAAGCTGTGGTTGGTTGTTTCCAGCATTTCTTCTCAAATTGCCATGCATTCTGCACGCTTACATCTATTAACCAAGTTAAAATTGACCAGTACCATTTTTTTGATCTGACGCTGATTCTGTAGTTTCCAACATGTTCATCCATTTTATCTGTCCCACCCATATTCCGGTTGTACTCTCCAAATACTGCTGGCTGCTGCACTTGTAACAAATCTTTTGTGTTCTTGGGAGTATCGCCTTACGGTAGTTACAGGCTCAACTCCATAACAGTTGGATGCTATACTGACAACACCGTTGTCATGCCATTTACAAATCAAAATGCCATCATCTTTGCATAGTGATGACTCAAAATGACCTCTAGGCATTTCTTTCATTTCCTTTTTTGCAGTAAGCTTGCAGCTTTTAGGAAGACGATCCTCTCTTATTGTGCCTACTCCAGTAAACCCTAAACCTTGAAGATACTTCAAAAGATAAGTGTTTGTGAAGATATTGTCAAAGAAAAATCTATATGGCAATATAACTTTGTCGTCAGGCAATTCATCAATCAACATAGCTAAGGGAGACGAAGATTTCCCAAATAAGACTTCATATTCTGTAGGCATACCCAAGGATTTTCCTTGGTTATACATCAAAGTTGACCAGATATCCACAGACAGTGTTGACGCACCACACTTTGAACCCAAAATCGTATTGGTTTTCCTTTGATATGTTTGTTTGTTTGCAGCCATGTCCTTCCCGATATACTGGATCATGCTATCGTCGTAGGACAGGTTTTTGTATGGGAACAAAGTGTTTGATGCAGTTTCCTTTTATTTTATTTAGTAGAGGCCTCAAGTTTCCACAGTTTGTCTTTAACATCTATTATGTTATTATCTGAGCAGTGGATGAATCTCATTACGGTTTCAAATCTATTTCCTCCTCATGGCGTTTTGAAATAAAATCGATATGAACATCTGGCTGTGAAGCCCAATAATAACGTTTGCCTGGAAGTGTGTGGTTAGCCTGTAAAATAATAGTATGCCAATAAAACATTTAATTTCGTTTTTTGTGATTATTGGATCTGGGCAGTTTCTGAACAGTGCATAGTTGGCAGTCTCTCGGAGAAATATATCAAACATCTCAATATAAAAAAAAAAACAGTTCAAATAATTCAGTGGCAGAAACGTCTCTATATTTCAGAAAGTCTGCTTGTGAAATCTGGACTGCAGAGTCTTCTAGGTTCCCCATCAAACCCAAGTCTTATGAATTGGTGTTTTTTTTCTTTTTTGATTTTACTTCTTCTTTTTTCAGCCATCACAGTGGAAAGTAAGATTGATTTATTTACATTTTTGATAATACGAGCCCCCGTTGGCTGTTGATTCTCTATAGTATTAGGTGTATCTTTCTTGTTTGTAGGGCTATTATTCCCCAAATCTGATTGAATGTTTCCAGTTTACTGTATTATTTATCAAACAATCATTACTCTGACCAGGTACTCTCATCTTCCATATTAGTGGTAGGACCTAGTGGACCATCATTACAATGTATACAAACCTACAGAACAGTTTTAGAGGTTTGGTGTGGGCTAACAAAATGAACCCCAAAATTTGTATTCTTTTAACTCAAACGTAGTATATCATATAAACTACATATTTTTCAGATCAGCAATATCATAAACCATTTTACGTAAGCGTTTAAATTATGACTGATATTGTAACGGGATAAAAACAATTATTTGTTACACATTATTGTCTATTTTATTTATTATTTCTATTAATTTCACTACGGTATTCAATGTCTCCTCACTGTAAAAGTAAGCATCGCCTGTTTGTGAATGTGTGTAAAGTTGGGAAACCGTTAAGCAAGTAATATTTACGTTATATAATTAAATATACAAGTATTATTTTTAATACATAAACTGTACTTTATCACATTTATAAAGATAATAACGCTTTCTTACAGAGGGATGCATGTTTGTCAGCGGTAGTATCAGTTAGTTTTACAGTGCCAGTGATTACGTTTGACTACTATAAGACGTAGAAGTGTTTCCACTAAGGTGGAAACTCATCACATCACGGGAAGGTACTGCCCTGGGACAACTTCAGGTTGTGACGTTACGAGAAGGCTCTGCTCTCGGATAACTTCAGGTTGTGACGTTACGGGAAGGTACTACTCTCGGACAACTTCAGGTTGTGACGTCACGTGAAGGCGCTGCCCTGGGACAACTTCAGGTTGTGACGTCACGTGAAGGCGCTGCACTGGGACAACTTCAGGTTGTGACGTTACGAGAAGGCTCTGCTCTCGGATAACTTCAGGTTGTGACGTTACGGGAAGGCACTACTCTCGGACAACTTCAGGTTGTGACGTCACGTGAAGGCGCTGCCCTGGGACAACTTCAGGTTGTGACGTCACGTGAAGGCGCTGCCCTGGGACAACTTCAGGTTGTGACGTTACGAGAAGGCTCTGCTCTCGGATAACTTCAGGTTGTGACGTTACGGGAAGGCACTACTCTCGGACAACTTCAGGTTGTGACGTCACGAGAAGGCTCTGCTCTCGGATAACTTCAGGTTGTGACGTTACGGGAAGGCACTACTCTCGGACAACTTCAGGTTGTGACGTCACGTGAAGGCGCTGCCCTGGGACAACTTCAGGTTGTGACGTCACGTGAAGGCATTGCCCTGGGACAACTTCAGGTTGTGACGTTACGAGAAGGCTCTGCTCTCGGATAACTTCAGGTTGTGACGTTACGAGAAGGCTCTGCTCTCGGATAACTTCAGGTTGTGACGTTACGAGAAGGCTCTGCTCTCGGATAACTTCAGGTTGTGACGTTACGGGAAGGCACTACTCTCGGACAACTTCAGGTTGTGACGTTACGGGAAGGCACTACTCTCGGATAACTTCAGGTTGTGACGTTACGAGAAGGCTCTGCTCTCGGATAACTTCAGGTTGTGACGTTACGGGAAGGCACTACTCTCGGACAACTTCAGGTTGTGACGTCACGTGAAGGCGCTGCCCTGGGACAACTTCAGGTTGTGACGTCACGTGAAGGCACTGCCCTGGGACAACTTCAGGTTGTGACGTTACGAGAAGGCTCTGCTCTCAGATAACTTTAGGTTGTGACGTCACGGGAAGGCGTCCTGGGATAACTTCAGGTTGTGACGTTACGAGAAGGCTCTGCTCTCGGATAACTTCAGGTTGTGACGTCACCGGAAGGCACTGCCCTGGGACAACTTCAGGTTGTGACGCCACAATCTGATTCGACCTTGAGGTGTCATTGAACTATGTGGCACCGACACTTGCACAACATTTACACGACCCGGCACGTAACATTCCTTGCTTCGCTCGTCGACAAGAGGCTTTCTTCGTCCTGACTTAACATGCAAGTCGTAATCAAGATGGCTCCAAGCAAATGTAGTTCATAGCCTATTAGAACAATTTCTATACGAAACTAAACAATGTAGGAGTAGCACACCACGTGTTGCATAACAAGCTTCGCTGAGATTGCATAAACAATTTCAAATCTATAGATTATTTTAATCTCGAGATACCCTTCGGACATAAATATAGTAATCCATTACTTCAGAAAATGTATAAAACGATGGCAAATGTCCGTATTTCGATTATTCCTTCCATCGTCAATATAAAACTTTAAACGAAGAAAGCGGAAACACAGGATTCAGCCACTCTTTGATAGCTCATGGGTTTTGCATATAATTGCCGCTTTATACACGGTGTAAAAAAGTCTTCAAAGTGTAATGTAAGATGTACATTAAGTGAAGTCCAAAGCCCAACCTAAACATAGGAAATTTCTATTATAATAACTGATACTATGTTTTTCCTCTAATCATTCATTTCTGATGTACATTTTCAGCTATGCCTACGTTAAATTTTTTCCAAACTCCTTATAGACCACCCTTCACTGGGCGCGATGAATCACTAACTACCTTAAAAACTATTTCTCAAGCCGAGTATCCATTTACTAACTTTACATTGTACAACTTGAGCCAATACAAGAGTATTAAACCATCTAGAACAGGACCTACATTGTAAATGTTTCAAACTTTAAACCAGCGTAACTTTTTAATGGAAGAATCTTTTTGGGTTGGATTTGTGGCATTGTACTCTACTAATAAAGACCTTTAATTTGATGTACTACTCGACCTATGCTCTCATTTAAGATTTCCTTCTGACTCCTTAAGGGCCATCCTCCTGACTTGACAAAAATATTGTGGTTACTTGAAAAAGAAGATTTATAGGTCCAGAGTAATGATCCTCCCAACACAAAGCCCAACCTAAAAATAATAACTTTCTATTATAATAAATGATTCGTTCTTCCTTTTATCATTCATCTCTGATGTACATCTTCAGCTCTGCTTACGTTATTTTTTTTTGTCGTACCGGTACCCTTGTAGACCATCCTTCGCTGGGTGTGAAGAGTACTAACCACCTTAAAAACTATTTCTTAAGTCCAGTATTCATTTACTAACTTTAAATTTTACAACATGGCCCGAGACAAGAGTATTAAACCATCTAGAACAGGACCTACATTGTAAATGTTTCAAACTTTAAACCAGTGTAACTTTTTAATGGGAGAATCTTTTTGGGTTGGATTTGCTGCATTGTACTCTACTAATAAAGACCTTTAATTTAATGTACTACTCGACCTGTGCTCTCATTTAAGACTTCCTTCTGACTCCTTGCGTGCCATCCCTTCGACTTGGCAAAAAATTGTAGTTACTTCAAAAAGAAAAGCAGTAATGATCCTCCCAAAGCTACTTTTCAAAAATAAATATGTTCATCAATAAATCCCCTAAATTACTTCGATGAGAAACATTCAAAAAGGGATTGAATCATCTATTGAGTTATCCAAACAGGCGATGAGGTCATGTATGGTCGCGGTCTGAACGAAGTCCCAGGACTCCTGTGACCCAGGAGCGATCAGTCTTCTGCTAGCTGGTGGCCTTACTGGCCTGTGTTGTGATTGTGACTCTCTATAACATTCCTGTGGCCGATAACCTGACAGCATCATCCGACCACCTCTTTGTCAGAGATGATCAAGATAAATCTTTTCAAAACGAAACCCTCCTTTATGCCAGTGTCACATTCTTCCTGGGCCGAACTGTGGAGAGCAGGGCGGCCGCCGCGGCGTGTCCCGGACGGGATTAAGGTGACAGGTTCGAATGTTTACCTTCGCATTACAATGCAAGGATTAGGAGCAATTAATACAGACGCAGGACGAGGGTCTTCGTGTCTCGCCGTGTCGCCGCACACCGGCGGGTCGACGACACCTAGCCGAAGGTCAGAACTGTACGGTAATTCAAGGTCACTTCGTTTTGTCATAAACTACACAAGAGTGGTTTCACAATAGTAATTCTTTTCAGGTATGGTTCATTTTAGTTGTCAGGCCCAAAAGTGCTCCTTCTCTCCAAACATAATTTTGTACCTAAGATTCTTTCACATTTGCAATTTCTGTCTGTCCCTCTTGTTCTAAGGCTACATTTAAATCTAATTCAAAACGTATTCGGCTCGATCAGCATTAGTAATTCTCGCATTAATAAGACTATAGAAGTAGTTGGAAAACCCAGAAATGGCTTATTTTGGGGGTGAAAGCTGAAATTATGATTTTTCTTGAGGAATAGTACATACAGTTTTTCATTTTTCTGAATTAATTTGTATATTAGTGTTAATTAAACTTTTAAAACCCCATATTATTTATGGCATTTTGTTTTTGAAAAATGTTTAGGTTTTGGGATAAATTTACGAGAACAATAATTACAAATATTCGACATCCAACATTTTTTATGATTGATTAAGACGAATTGAAGAGCATAAAAATCAAGGGTTTTAGCAAATTTTACAACTTTTACATTTATATTTTGTAATGACGGATAGGCTACATCTATGAACTGACTGTGCCTTCTTCACTGTTATTGAGATTTAGACAGTTTTATAGAGTAAGTTTGGACAGTTAAATATCGATGTACATTTTGTATACATTTACCATTTTATCGATAGTTGAAGAATTGGCACTAAAAATGCTCATTCTTAATAATTTAAATATATATACATGCGTAAAATTAAGAGCATGAGTTAAGAATAACACACTGTTTTGCTTTAAATTGAGTCAAACATGAATGAGATGCAATGTTTTATTATAAATATATGACGAGTAATGGAAAGAGACATTATTTTAAAAATAAACGCGGGTTGAAGAAAAAGTAGACAGTCCCAGATATTTTGGGGTTATTTGGACAAAATTAACCTTCAAGTAGTTTTCACAATAACATACGGTAACTGGTGTTTGCAGGCCTTTAACGTATCAGCCTGACAACCGTGGTTGTAAAAAAAATGGTTGATAATGCTGTCTAGATTATTTTATCTACAAATGCAAATCAGTAGGTGGTAGCGTCCTCTATCAGACCGGAAAATGGAACGATGCAGCTGCAGCGGCGGAAGTGCACTCTGACGTCATCACTGCAGGAGATAACAACGCCACAGATAATGACACAGACTGACAGGAATGTGTCATGTGACACGTTGGTTGATGGACCTGTCAAAATCTAATTTCGCATTTATAGCTTTTACTTATGGAAAACAAAATCAATGTGCCTTTACAATAATACATATTGAACTATGTAACGTCCTAATTCGTGTTTACGTAAAATAATGTCTCTTTGTATTTTTGGTTGTGGGAGAATATGTGTGTATGAAAAACAGGCTTTTTTGTTGGCCCATACGAAACCACTCATTGTATACAATCTAGTAACTGATTGCTATCTCAGGCATTTGTGATCAGACCCTCTAGAATTGTATTGTTACGTGATAGCCACTATCTCGAAGGTTCTTTCGACGCCATCAGTGTGGGACAACATCAAAGCCTTATTCAGCACTGATGGCCGGAGACCAGGCCAGAGTAGATAAGATAAGAAGGGCGATTACCTGATCCCTATTCTTGTAAAACGATATTAATTATACTTCCTCGGAATATAAAAGCTCATTAATAACGATTACAGAGTGACGGTTTCATATCTACAAGGTTTAGTGTGGACTAACAAAATAGACCCAGAACGGAAACTGAATGTATAAAGTGATATGTGAACAATACGATAGGGATGATATCGCAAATTGTTTTTTACGTGTTTCAATAAATTGCTCTGAAAAATACCAAACTTTCCGCTAATTTTGTTACAGTAATCTGAAATATTCAGTAAGGATGTTTTGGTATAATAGATGACTGCTAAGGTTTTAAGTGCGTTCGTGTATAACGGAAGAAGTATAACAAAAAACAAACATACCAAAAGTATATTTGCATGCAAATTGTCTCATTTTATCTCAGAGCTAATTCCATGGCATGGAAAAATTAAATACAACTTTTTATAGCTAGTTTCGCTGGATGTGTCGACTTAAATGACTTTGAAATCCCAGTAAGTAAAAGAAATCTACGAGAGCGCTCACCCTTATAGGGGAAGAATAAGAACACGCTACTAATATTAAAACATTGATATGCACATATTATGAGGATTTCACAAAAGTATCGATAAGGTTGTACAGCTTTTAAATTGACATTAAATTCCGTTCTCCGCCTACAGGTACATCTGATATAAATAAATATTCTGCGGGCTAAAAATCCAATCATATTATAAAATGTATTATTTATATTATTATGAAAAGAGATGAAATAAATGTTTCGTATGGTGCACGTGAACTGTGAATATTATATATGAGTATGTTTTAGTTGTTATGTTCTTTATGTTGAGAGGAACAAATTAAAAGACTAATAACTAGGCGACTACCGAGGGACTGTTTAATTTGATACGTTTATTAATAATCACACAAGAGAAGGTGTGAGACTGGCGTAGGTGACGTTATGTACAGTGTTACTTGTTCTGTACAGTGACATCGATTCATTTTCACCAGCCTTGACTTCATACTTTTGTTGTATGTATTAGGATTTGTTACACTTGACGAAGAGGGTAGATTTCAATCCTCGAAACGTCGTAGTCTTGTAACGTGTAATGTTGGTAAATTTCCGAAAACAAAGAATTGTTTGTACTGTTCTGTATATATCATTACGTAAAATATAATCAGCATACCCAAAAATATAGCAATTTTCAATTTTTTTTTAAGTCCATGTAAGTATATTGCGATCAAAAGAGAGCCTATTTCACTGTTATTTTTTTAGTAAGCCATATTTTGTTTGCACCTCTTAAATCATTGAAAGTTACTTAAGTTATTAAATGGTACTAAGTATTGATAAAACAATACTTTCCAATATGGTTTATTTTTTGGAGGAGGCCTTTCGAAACCAATTTGTGGAGTTGCCTGATGATGAAACCTTGGGTTTCGAAAGGCCTCGTCCAAATAATAATCCATATTGGTAAGTATTGACAGTACTATTTAAAATATTTTCCCATTGCTCCAAGTCTTCAATTATTTATGTTACTCACGCTTCAACAATTAATTTTCAGTTATCTAAGTATGTTTATGTTTATGTTTTATGTACCATTCCTATGTTATAGAGATCAGTTATTATTATTTTATTGTGCCCAATCTTCTAGAATGCAAAATCATGTAATGTATGTACAGAATGTAACCTGAAAGGCATAATGTTTTGGGTATATTGATTAATTTTCTCAACCCCTTTTCGGTGGTGGAATTTTTATGAATCATTACCTGTCACTTAGTAAAACACTGTATAAAATAGAAAACAAACATATCATAAAATAGTTAAAATAAAATGTTAAACTAATTGTAAGGACCAAAAACTAATAAATTATAAAAGTATTATGTAGAAAAATATGGATTGTAATTCATCATTTTTGAATGGATTTCTTCTTTTACTAATGGTAGAAAAATGTCACTGAAATTTACAGAAGGTTAGGAAATACATTTATTTTTCGAAACCGTCATACATGCACTTTCTATTTTGTTTATTTTGTAGTCCAGGAAGATTCTTTCTGATTTTCCTTTATAGCATGTTCAACTAATTCAGATTTTTCAATGTTTTATTTTTTATAATTATAAATAAAATAAAAATATTTACAATGCGGATAAAATAAGTGACAGTTTGTTCTGAAATCACGTCTCTCTTTTATTCTTACTTCATTGTCAATTTGCATAGCGAATTCCTCTTGTAAAACTAATATATCAGTGTTTATTTACAAAGTTGGCACCACCACTAACACAGCCCACCTCGGCGACGCTTATTTCTGTAAGACCCCACGCCAGAGACGGATGTTCTTGTGACACCGAGACTCGCCGGGTTCGAGGCTTTGTCCGGCGACAATGTCCTTGTCTGTGTCAAAGTCACCTTGCTAATTAACTGTGGAACATAAAACTCCTATTTCACTGGGAACTAACAACCTCCTCGCTCTCGTTCTGAAGGCTTGGTGACGTTGAAGAGTTGAGCAGTTGCTGTGGAAGGGCTCAAAGGGAACGAGAACGGACTAGACCCCCCCAACCCCCTGGGGGTTTTTGTAAATGAGACCTTAAAATTCCTCTTCTTAGGATGTCAACATTTCTGGATTATGGAGATACATTTTTGACGATGCCATTCATGAATTTTCTAAATCTGCAAGAAGCTGATTATGCTTTTTTCAATACAATTTAACTAATTGTTTCCATTACTGTGTGGACTGCAGGGACGGATTTAAGGGGGGTTTATTTGGGTGATGGTAGCCCCCTAAATATTTTCGAAAACATATATTTTTTGGAATTTTGTTTTATACAAAAATATGAGAAAAATGTGTTGTATTACAAATTTTCCTGGGAACCCAAATCCCCTCCCTCATTCTTTGAGGGTAGTGACCCCTTCCCAAACCCTTATGCCCCCAAATATTAAATCCTTGAGAGGCTACTTTAATATTATACAATTCCTTGCATTGATTTGTACTACAAAACTTACCTTGATCTTAACCGATGCATTTACTTTAATGTCATGAAATCACCACAATAGTCAGATCTTTACTATTCGACTTTGTAAATGAACTTTTTAAAGGTCCAAATGATTATTATTAGCTTGTGAAAATTCCTTGAGTCGCAAACTACTAAATTATCATTTCCCATCTAAGAATTACGTTTATTCAAACAACTCTCAATGGAAAAACATTTTATTTTGTTTCCCTGAATCTATGACTAACAAACGAACGTCTTAATTTTGAAATCCGTGTTTCAAATGTTTCGACGGAACAAAATAAATAATTTTGTTTGTTGAACGGCATAGAAAAATAATATTTTTGATACAGAAATTAAAATACTGAAAGAAAATGAAAAACATTGAATGTAGAGTTTATATTTATTGTGAACACGAAATTGTGTCTTAAAAATAAAACTCATGTTACAATTATTAATAATGAAAACTCGACACATCGTTCTTAGTTCTGGGAAAGGGGATGTAGAAAAATACCCTTAATTGGTTGTTTGGAGTAGACTTGTGCAGCTTCCGTGGACGGCAAAACACCGGGTTCGGCTTCCATACGGATCGTATTTTTTTAATAAACAGTGCCTTTTAGTGCGATATCGTATTGCGAGGAGGGATTTAAAAATACGGCTTCAGCAGTCTCGTTTTACGCGGTGAATTAAACGTCCGCGTCCCCCAGCCGCCGTGTAATGAGAACCCGCAATTAAAGAATCATATCCGCCCGGAATTTCCAGCATTTTACGGTACAGTTGGTCGATAACGCGCGATTAGCTTGACTTTGTCGATGCTCACCGAGGTAGCACGTGACATTGTCGGTAGTCGACCCTCAGCCCCCGCGAGGAGTCCGATAACGCAGGCTTCAGCAGTTGTGAGCAAACTGAGCAAAGTGACTAGAGCAGCCCGTACCAAAATAGCCTGATGACGTATGATGCGGTGTTGCCACATCGCTGCTGACCACTACCTCTTCCCGCTATGACGTCACAGTCAAACTTTTTAATACAGGTATAATTTTACGTTATGTAGCAAAAGTGATTCTGTAGGATTAAAATGTTGGCTCTCATACCAAAATAACACATTAAAACATACAATTTTGCATTCGTACAACCCGTGCATTCACTAATTGTTTCCAAAAATTTCGTCGAACATTATAAAATGCCCTTTACGTCAAAAAACGCTTTAGAGGTATTTTTTTAACTCTTTGGGCGTTGGAGCATTCTTTGTGGAATCTGGCAATCTGTTGATAAAGTGGACACCAGCCTGCGAGGGCAAGTGTTAATATACTACTATTCTGCGTCTCCTGGTTCGGTAGTTGTTTCTGCGTCTTGTTTAATATACGTGTATATCTCAAGGCATATTTCGACATACAGAATAGTATTGTTTCCAAAATGTATATACATGGCAGAGTCAACAGTTGCATTTTGTTTGAAAGCTGGTCGGCAAGACTCTCTGAAATTCATGTTAGCTATCATTCGAACTGCTTTTTTTTAAAAGCCTGAAAACTCTCAGAAATTGATTATTTGCACTACTCCACAGGAGAAGTGTGGGTAAATTAGCTCACGATTTGCCGTCATCAGTACCTGACTTGGGCAATATTTGGCTAAAAACCACAAAACATAAATGCCCGAAGGTAATTTTGTGCACACTGACTCGACATGATCATTCCATGTGAACCCTCGATCAAGGTGTATCCCGAAGAATTTGGATGAATATATATCCTCTATTATGGAGTCTGACAACATGATAGTAGGCCTACGTTCCAAATCAGTTTGTCGTAAAGAATGATTCACAAATTTAGATTTGGAGAAATTTTATGTGAGACTGAGGCTGTGGAGTTGTTGGACACAATTATTGAGATCAACAAAAACCTTTTGTTCCAACTCCTAGTTTTATTTACCATTAAAGCGTACTGCTCCCGTGCAGAAGTGATGAACCAATGTCATTGACATAGACCAGAAAAGGAATAAGACCGAGCATGGCACCTTGGGGGACCCTATATCTCATTTCAATTGGAACTGAATATTAATTTAAAATTCAAACAATTCAGGATCTGTGGCTCAGGTATGAACGAACTATGATAGGGGCACCCCTCTAATACCATGGGATTCCAGTTTATCAAGCAGAAGCTTATGGTTAACACACGCGAATGCTTTGAATAAGTCCAGGAACACACTTTGGTGGGATTCCAGTTTTTTAAAACTCCTCTACGATCATATCGACCAGACTCACTACTGCTTGTACCGTTGATTTTCCCTTTCTAAAACCAAATTGGTCAGTGGACAGCTGATTGTGTTTTTAATAATACTAGCATTCGTGTTAAAAACTGCTTTAAAAAAATTTTGCTTCATGTTGGCAAAATTGAAACAGGTCTATAATTTTTGATAGAACATGGATCATTAAAGTATTAGAATTATTTTATACATTTTCAGTAGTGAGGGGAATAACCCCAGACGTGGCTCTGGTTATTACTGTCTGTTTGATTTACAAGATGTCTGCAAAACAAATGATGCAATCTTTATTCCAGAAGATTAATAATTTTTTCCCACATGTAAAACTGGCAACAGCGCAGGGTGCAGATTCACCATCCACCATCGTACGCCATCTTGGTGCAGGCTGTTCTAGTTGTTTACATTCTTAGTACTGGAGGTATGTCAGTTTCTTCGGGAAACTTTTGCATTCTATAGTTGTGGAAACGGGGAGTCATTACGATCAGGTCGATTAACTTCTGGACTGAACAACGTGTAAAAAATGTGGACCTTAATAGGTCAATCAATATGAGACCTTTCTATCAAGAATAATATTTTTTTAAATCAGATACCAAACAAATTTTATCCTTTACCTTCAGCAACCGAAACACAAAAAATGACATGAACATCAGTGGTGAATTAATCATAGATCCGGGTCTACGGCCCGTAAAGTTAAAAACTAAATCAAACCAATTTTGACTAGTTTCAACGCAAATGCAGAAATGCTATCCAGCATGGACTTTAGACGACGTAACTCGGGAACTTTCGTTAAAGAAAGCAAAAATATTTATGTGTGCTGACTTATGTGGTTTACCAACCTAATTAATAATGATTTTTCAATAGTTTGGTTATAAAATAATAATTGAATTTATTTTAAAGTAATCCAAGAAAACTATCTTGACGAAAAAGTACGTTGTGGTAGAATACATTTTACTAAAATTCACAAATAGTATTTTATTTGGTGGTCCATGAAAATGAAATCCACCCTTACCACTAACGTATATAAAAAACGTTATTTTTGATATAATTTATTGGTGTTTTTAATAATTAAGAATTTTATAATCTGAAAGGTATTTCAGAATGAATGAGACCTGCTTGAATAATGTTACAATTGTCGTTTTAATCTAGAAACCTTGAAAATTACTTATCATCATGTATTCCCATGCATATTGTACATTTTCATTAGAAATGAAGGGAGCAGGAATGCGACACAAGTATGCAAGTTCCTAGAGCCTAAATGGTCTACCCACATAGTCCCCAGCGTGCTACCCACACCTCTACTTGTTGTGTAAGTGCAAGGGCGAGTTGCAACAGTGCAGGTGGTGGCCTTCGGCGACTTGCATCATCTCATCTGCTGCAGCCAACAGCACCTCACTTGTGGACTAATTGTAGACATGTCCTAGACACAGGCAGCCTTTCCTTCGTAACTGTTGGGCAAACCGATGTTTCCCCAGTGCAATGTATTGTCTTGGTGGCTTTGTCAAGGAAATACTGTTCAGAACCTTTCATCTAATTTACTTGCTGCAGCTTCCATATCACTTTTTGACGGATAAAATACCCTAGACAGAGGTCGCCCTTTCCTTCGTAACTGTTGGGTGAACCGATGTTTCCCCAGTGCAATGTATTGTGTTGGTGGCTTTGTCAAGGAAACGCCTGTTCAGAACTTTTCATCCAATTTACTTGCTGCAGCTTCCATATCACTTTTTGACGGACATTAAATATCCTAGACAGATGGTCGCCCTTTCTTTGCACATGTTAAATGAACCGATCTTTCTCCATTGTAGACCCAGTGCAGTGTATTGTGTTGATGGTTTTGTCAAGGAAACGCCTTTCAGAACTTTTCATCCAATTTACTTGCTGCAGCTTCCATATCACTTGTGAATGGACATTTTAAATATCCTAGACGATGGTCGCCCTTTCCTTCGCAACTGTTGGGCAAACCGATCTTTCTCCATTGTAGACGCAGCTGCAGTGGATTGTGTTGGTGGCTTTGTCAAGGAAATGATGTCGGGGAACATTTTATCCAACTTATCTGCTAGGCCTACAGCTTTACACATCTTTCGTTGATAGATTTTTGATAGATCCTAGACAGAGGTCGCTTTCCCCTCGTGACTGTTGGGTAAACTGAACTGCCCCAGTTTAGACACAATAGGTGTATTGTGTTGGTGGTATTAGAAAGACAATGTTGTTTAGGATCTTTCATAAAATTCTGCTGAACCTCAAGTTTAGACGAATATTAGAAGTATTCTATACACAGGTCGCATTCGGATTTTAAGTATTAACTTCTGGAAACTGGATTCATATTCGATTGAAAAAATCCAAAAAAGGTCGGTGACAAAGAAGCTCAAGACGAATTTTGGATTGCTCTACTGTGCTTTACGATCATGTCTAAAACGTCGTAGTGCACTCAATTGTTCACCTGACGAGACAATGAGCATGCCTCTTTACTACATCACTTCACTTGTTGAAGATTTTATGAGGTGTCCTAGACAGAACTTGTCTTCTCTTACTGACCGTTGGCAAACCCGAGCTTTGCTGTGTATGTCTTCGAAGTGTCTTCTGTCGGTAGTTTTTGTATGATGCGATGACACCCTATCTTCTACATTATCTGCCAAGATTACTTTACTTGTAGGCTAATTTTAAAAATGTTTTAGACGCAAATTGTCTTCCTAACATACCTCTTGCTTACAGTTGTTAAAATGCTCTCCGCCATTATAGACTTAGAGAGTTCATTGCGTATGATTTAGAAACAATCTATGAAGAGAATGAATGACCTTTCACCATCTTAGCTGAATCCTGAGACGCAAACTGCTTAGTAAATTTACCGTGAATCTAAAAATATTTATAGCGTCTTCGTGGTAGACGCTGGGAATTTTATTTATATTGGTCAGGATCATTAGTAATACTGGCTGCGAATGATGTTGTTTCATTCCAAAAGCCTTGAAGTATCGATATTTTCATTATCGATTGCCGGTGATAGACTGTTTATGTTTCTGCGAAGTGAAAAAAGAACGAGGTTAGTTTAGTTGTTTACATTTGAACGATTTGACTCACTGTTGATTTGGTTCTTTTGTATTTGTGCTTTTAGATGGATACTACAGTAATGACTAAGTAGGGGATATTACGTCGAACTCATCTATTGCAGGCCGCTATAATTCGCTATTTATGTATGTTCTACTTAATCGATGTTGCAAAGTTCAGTATCGTGACATAAAATACTTAAAGATTTGAAATCGGTCATTCTTGAATTTTAATAACACGTCAGCTAAAAGATGAACACCAACCACTGCAGACCCGTCGAGGTTACGAGTGGGGGACGGTTCGATTACACCACTGATCGTTGGCCCAACGACCCTCCTGGAAGAAATGTAATTTGCACAGAGGTTCGTTGGCCCAACGACCCACTTTATAAACATATAGAGGTTCGATTACCCCATTGGCTCGTTGGCCCAACGACTTTATCGGTTTCATTTCTATGAATTGTAAAAGATAGGGTCGTTGGCCCAACAAACCTTATAGTTTTTATTTACTGGTATAGGTTCGTTGGGCCAACGATCGGTGGAGTAATCGAACCAGACCCGTACGAGTGCCCTGGAGGAAGGACCGCGGGGTACGCTCCAGGCCTGGCAGTCGGTAGCGACTCGGACCAGCTATGCTAATGAAGGCTCGGTAAAACGAGAGGAGAACCCGATCTTATCTTGTTGTTTAAGATAGCCATTAAATATTGGCCAAATGGCGGCTGCGTAACACGGTCCAGTAGCTCCTTCTGCTTCAGGAGAAGTGGGGGTCGGAACCGTGGCGGGAGGAGGAGTAGGCGCCGCACGTCTTCGCCTGGAGTCGAGGTTAGAGGTTCCTTCATGTCCTTCCTGTCGAATCCAAATAAATCTACTAACTCGGCAACCATTAATCCTTTCAAAACTGCTTCACGACAGGTGTAAAACATTGCGTAATATTTAAACATTGGATTATGTTTAAGTAGGAATTTTATTTTTAAATGGAATCTGCTTTCTCAGATGGATAATTAACCTATACACCCTGCTTTGTGATACCCAAAGTCGAGGTTCATTAACGACAACAAATTTGTTGTCTACCAACTGAATGTGCACTGTCTCTAATACCTACATCATAAACGTACAACATACACTAATATTAAAACTGATATAAAGAACACAGGTCAGCACCCATTAACCAATCACTGTCAACCACTGAGGAAGATACTCATGTAAGATTGAAGATCTCGCAACATACTGTTACTGATTTCTTGTATCACATCTTGTAACTCATTATGGCAAAGTATAGAAGTACTTCTAGACCAGTGATACGAAGAGATGGTAGTACTTTCACGGTGAGGCAAACACAGTGTCCCAGATAGACCTTGAAGGGCGAAGAGGGAAGGCGCGAGTCACGGATGTTCACACTCATTCCCATAGTAAAGAATGTGGCAAAGTGCTATACCACGATAACGACTGACAAATGTCCACTGATAACATTTAATGCTGACATTCTCGCGTGTGGTTCTAGAGTAAGCAAACATTACCTGTAGCGGCAATGTATCACTTTCAATCCAAGAGCTGAGAGCGAATATTACATTGCATCAACGCAACGTGATGTTTCTTGAAATAGTTCTGTCTTCGTCAAGCAACTATTTACAGACAGATTAAATGTGCTACTTTTAGCTTTATAGTCTGTTTGTGTATAGATAGTTGACACTGATTTAATGTTTATTCAAAGGTTATTTTTTAGAGTATCAAGCTAAGAAAAATATGATGAGGAAAACAGAATTTCCTGGACATTTGCCATCGTTAAATGGTACAACAAATCAGTAATACGAAAAACACTTATGCAATTTACAGACAGAAGAATTTAAAGGTCCTCTCACATTAAAACATGTACGGTATTTCTTTTTTGGGTTACATGACATTATAAAAGTATTATTATGAATCTGTATAAGATTGACATAATTCAGCTTAGAGAAAATATTGAAACATTATGGGAGAAATAGAGTTATACTTTAGTGAAGGGAATAATAAATTGACTATTTATGAATATCAAATCTTGTAAGTTTAATTGGCTGGGGTCAAGTTCGTCATACGGAGCGGTGAATTTGTGTTCTGTTTTTATTAAGTGCACCTTTTAAAGTTCTTCTGATTTCTGACTTACGCGTGTCACGTCGCTCTGATATGGATTGTTTATTATAGCATAGATTGTAGTTATATGTTATGTTAGTTATACACCTCATAAAAATCAAAGAGTGCCTTATTTTACCAGGCAAAGTTATGGCTCTCTAACACTTAACCTGCGGACCAACGGCGTAGAGGTGACTTCCGAACCACCACCAATGGCCGGGCAGACGATCCGCTTGCAAGGACAGGATCGATCCGCGGTCACCCATCCAAGCAGCAGCCACGCTCGCCGTTGCTTGATTCGGTTACCCTGCAAAAACCACCGTACCCATTGTGCCATTGGATATCCTCGGAACGTATTGTTCGTATTACTGATTTATTTAACGATGGCAAATGTCCAGGAAATTCTGTTTTCCTCATCACATTTTTCTTAGCTTGATACTCTAAAAACTAACCGCTGAATACATAAATAAACATTAAATCAGTGTTTACTATCCATAAACAAACAGACTATAAGGCTGATAATAGCGCCTTTAATGTCTGTAAATAGTTGCTTGACGAAGATAGAACTATTTCGAGAAACATCACGTTGCGTTGATGCAATGTAAATTCGCTCTCAGCTCTTGGATTGAAAGTGATACATTGCCGCTACAGGTAATGTTTGCTTACTCTAGAACCACACGCGAGAATGTCAGCATTAAACGTTATCAGTGGACATTTGTCAGTCGTTATCGCGGTATAGCACTTTGCCACATTCTTTACTATGGGAGTGAGTGTGAACATCCGTGACTCGCGCCTTCCCTCTTCGCCCTTCAAGGTCTATCTGGGACACTCCGTATTTGCTTCACCGCTGCTTTACTCCCGTCTCCCGTTTGCCACATTGTTTACCATGAAAGTGAGTGTGAACATCCAAGCGCCTACTCTCTTCGCTTTTCAAGTTTTATCTCGGAAATTCCATCTCACCTTCGCCACAAAAGTACTCCCATCTGTTCGTAATCACTGTTCTACAATGGCTAATATAGTGTGCCAAATTGCCGCATAATGAGCTTTCTTTAAAAAAATCCAATTAAGTTAAATGTACCTTTACATCAAAAATTAATAATATAGTTCTCCTTAACAGAGTTTATTCACATGTTCGAACTATCTATTAAAAATAAGAGCTATTGAAATAAACAACACAACGGAGTCTAGTGACCCGAAAGAACGTAACAAAATAGACAGACAGACGAGCAATCTGACCTTTGACCTTTTTTTGACTAAAAAATCAGTACAGTTCTTCCTTGGACTAAGAGGAACCGTTATCACAAAGATGGACCAGCAAACAGACGGACTGACCTTTGACCTTTTGACTAAAAAATCAGTACAGTTCTTCCTTGGACTAAGAGGAATCGTTATCACAAAGATGGACCAACAAACGGACGGACTGACCTTTGACCTTTTGACTAAAAAATCAGTACAGTTCTTCCTTGGACTAAGAGGAACCGTTATCACAAAGCTGGACCAGCAAACAGACGGACTGACCTTTGACCTTTTGACTAAAAAATCAGTACAGTTCTTCCTTGGACTAAGAGGAACCGTTATCACAAAGATGGACCAACAAACGGACGGACTGACCTTTGACCTTTTGACTAAAAAATCAGTACAGTTCTTCCTTGGACTAAGAGGAACCGTTATCACAAAGATGGACCAACAAACGGACGGACTGACCTTTGACCTTTTCACTAAAAAATCAGTACAGTTCTTCCTTGGACTAAGAGGAACCGTTATCACAAAGCTGGACCAGCAAACAGACGGACTGACCTTTGACTTTTGACTAAAAAATCAGTACAGTTCTTCCTTGGACTAAGAGGAACCGTTATCACAAAGATGGACCAACAAACGGACGGACTGACCTTTGATCTTTTGAATCCAAAATCAGTATAATGATTCCTTGAACCAAGAGTAACCTGTATACCAAGATTCAAGTATTCAGGACCTTAGTATGAAGAATTTGGTGATCTCATGAGGTGATTTCCAAATTATCTCTAGTGATTTGGCTCGAGGACTGGACGAGCATTCACTGTTGCTATTGCTGGAGAACTTTGTAACTGCTTTAACTACTAAAGATAAATCTATTGGTAATCTAAAATTGATATTTTCTAAAGGATTTCTCTTGTTAATGTGATGTTTTGAGGCATTTCTTGCAGTGGGTGGTTTTACTGGAGGAACATCACTATAAACATCTCAGTATCTTCGTGGATAGTAAAGTTTAGAAGTCATTCTGATTGCGGCATCAGCCATCAAACAGCAAATACGGAAGACGAAAGAAAGGACTGCTGGAAAGGAGACCTAGGTTATAACTCAAACGAAGAGGTTCCAATCCTCTAACGGTCCGACTCCAGCTCACGTCCCAGGTGTGGATGTTACACAACCTGCAGGAAATGGCCTTCAGGAGCAGCCTGTAATCATAAGTCTCTATGTTGTCCATTACATTACTCTATGGGTGATGACTCGGCGGCAGCTGTCATTGCTTGTAATGATAGCCTACAACCGCTTGTCGCTAGCTTGGAGTATTGTATACTATTGTATCCCTGACATATACTATACAACTTGCCATCATTGGACTGTGAGCCCCTGCAACAAGAAATATATAGGAGTATTGTGAACGTTTGGCCTTCTGTAGATGTAGTTGTTTCCCTCATTCGATGTCTTGGCTGAAGAAGATGACAAGCTCGAATAATATTTTGAGTTATTTTAATCTGTAAAACCCGTATGGTACATTTTAACATAAATAAGTTCACTAAGGCAAGATAGGGCCAAACTAACTATAAAGTTTAAAGTGAAGCAGAAACAAATTTCAAGCTATTGTCATTTTTGCACCTTAACCGAAGAGAAAACACCGTTCTGAGGAAATCATTGTCGACTTCTGTAATTTGATAAATTTCTTCTACATTCAAGGCTAGTGTTTAAAGATTATATAGAAGTAATCATTAAAGAAATGTCCACACAACAAAGTGGATTCATAGTTTTCTCAATTTTTATTTTTAGTTGACAATGGCATTCTGGTAACACACACGATATGTTCTGATGAACGACATCTTTGCTACATATGAAATTACAGTTTGAACATATGTGTTTGGCTTTATTCAAATTTAATTATGAATGGTTTGGAATTTCTTTTTTGACAAAAATATCATACGCTAAAAGATTCCATTCAGGAGTAAAGTTTAACCAACTTTCGATTTAGTTAAACTTTGGAACTTTGCCAAAACACTAGTGCCAGTTGAGTGAGAAAGCAGCAGATTGGTCTTGAGTAGCGAAGATTGCAGAAATTTCTAAAGTTGAACCTTCTTCAGCATCAAGAAATGTCAAAAGTATCTATTGAAAAGAGAAGAGAAATGCCCTCGAGTAAATGCAGCAACAATTGTTTGAACATCAGTATTCTTGAGGTCATCATCAATATCGTGTCAAGAACATTAATCCACTAGAACTTGAACTTGAAGTATTAGTTATGTCAAGGGTCGGAGATCAGTACCTGTATGAATTTACTGTTTGAACATATGTTTTTGGCTTTATCCAAATTTATTGATGAACTGGTTGGATTTTATTTTTCAACAAAGCTATCATGCGCAAGAAAATTCCATCCAGAAGTAAATTTTAGCCAACTTCCGATTTAGTTACTTTGGAATTTTGGAACCAGTGCCCGTTGAGTGAAAAAGCAGATTGGCCTTGATTAGCAAAGATTGCTGAAAATTCTACAGTTGGACCTTCTTCAGCATCAATAAATGTTCTCGTGAAAGTGCAGCAATAATAATTGTTCTTAAATATTGAAGTTTGGAACAACATGAGTAAGTTTTCTTGAGGTGTCAAGGACATTAATCCACTAGAAGTTGAACTTGAAGAATTAGTTGTGTCAAGGGTCGAAGATCAGGACCTAACAAAGAAAAATCGTGGAATGGTACACTCGCTGAAGAGCACGCGGTGGAGGTACCGATATCTTGTGTGCAATGTTTGCTGTCTCTGTCCTGAGTCTCCAGCGACCTGGCTGGCCCCGCTCGCTCCGCTCGGACACGGCGACTCCCAGGAGGGGGTCACTGAACCATCAAACTTACTACGGAGTCGTAGTAGCCTGTAGGAGGGGGGAGGAGAGAGTGAGAGAGACTAATCACCTTCCCTCCCCCTCCAATCTGTACATTGGTCCACAATAAGAGCCCAGATGTTGCGGCCACGATTCTGTCTCGGACTCCGAGCGGAGATCAAGTGTTATTGACCCACATGAGGATGAGGAGGTGTGGGAGGGGGGACGCTGTGTTGACTGCGATTTAGCGGTGCTGATGCACCTATTGCAGCCTCGTCTGCTGATGCAACAACCTGCAGCTGCGGGCACAATTATCTGATGGCAATTCTGGTGAAGCAATTCACTTCTTGCGGTAGAGATTGAGAGTAAAGCTGATGTATATAGATACTGACCGGCCTCAGTGTTGTACGTAGTATCGTCGTCATACTTACACTGCTGACTGGTGACGATACTTACACTGCTGACTGGTGACGATATTTATACAACTGACTGGTGACGATATTTATACAACTGACTGGTGACAATATATACACAGCTGAATGTTAACAATATTTACGGAGCTAAGTGGTGATGATACCTACACTGCTGACTGGTGACGATACTTACCTGCTGACTGGTGACGATACTTACACTGCTGACTGGTGACGATATTTATACAACTGACTGGTGACGATATGTATACAACTGACTGGTGACAATATCTACACAGCTGAATGTTAACAATATTTACGGAGCTAAGTGGTGATGATACCTACACTGCTGACTGGTGACGATACTTACACTGCTGACTGGTGACGATATTTATACAACTGACTGGTGACGATATTTATACAACTGACTGGTGACGATACTTACACTGCTGACTGGTGACGATACTTACACTGCTGACTGGTGACGATATTTATACAACTGACTGGTGACGATATTTATACAACCGACTGGTGACGATATTTATACAACTGACTGGTGACAATATCTACACAGCTGAATGTTAACAATATTTACGGAGCTAAGTGGTGACGATACTTACACTGCTGACTGACTGGTGACGATACTTACACTGCTGGCTGGTGACGATATTTATACAACTGACTGGTGACAATATCTTACACAGCTGAATGTTTAGTTAGTTTAGAATGACAACAATATTTACGGAGCTAAATGGTGATGATACCTTATTATACTTACACAGCTGATCGGTAAACGATGGTTTTTCAGCAGACCAGTTAAGATACGAATCAGCTGATCAGTTACAATACTTACATATCTAACCGATGACAATACTTACACTGCAGACTGGCAACGATATTTATACAGCTGACGTGAACAATACTTACACAGCCAACCGATGACGATACTTACACTGCTGACTGGTGACTATACTTTATACAGCTGACTGTTGACGATACTTACACAGCTGACAGTTAACAATACTTACACAGCCAACCGATGTCGATACTTATACTGCTGACTGGTGATTATACTTACACTACTGACTGGTGACGATACACAGCTATCCGGTGACTATACTTACACAGCTAACCGATGACGATACTTACACTGCTGACTGGTGACGATACTTACACAGGAAACCGTTGACAATACTTTCACTGCTGATTGATGACAACTTCGAATGTCTGTGAGAAAGATGCAGTATCACCCTTCATCAGTAACTTCAGTGATATCCAGGTGTGTACGAGGATCTGTTATAGAACAGGTCTCAATGATTTGAATTACACAGAATATTCGAAATCAACATGCTGTTACTACAACAACATACGAGCTTCTCCTTTACTTACAGTTCTGTTCCTGGTCTGACGTAAATAATGATAAGTAATTGATTTCCTAGTTGATGTAATGAATCTATCAAATTGTCTTTGCTAAATTAATGCTTCAAGTTATAACTCATCAACCGTGTTAATGGAATCCTTTAAATTATTCCACCTTTGATTACAGTACCTTGAAATTACAATGGTTTTATGGTACCATGGATATAGAACAGAGATAACATTTCAAAACAAGGGAGAGATACTCTCAACAGACTAAAACATTCAGTAATAGCCTACCAATAGTCAATTATGAGTAGGCTACTTGATGTGGAATTCTAAATTGCATCATTTTTAATGTTAGGATCTCCACCTAATATATGTCTTGACCATCTTCTGAGAATTAAAATTGACTCTAACAACAAGAATCAGGAATTAAGAACACTTTTGTTGAGTATGTAAAGAAATTTTCAAAAATATCTATAGTGTTAAATATTTTCTATGATGGAATTATAACATCTTTGATAGAATAAGTATTTAGAATATTGCCAAGTCCAAAAGGGTTCACGGTGGAATGATCTTCCATAAATGGCCCAAAGCATCGTTGAAATATCTGAATTCGTCATTCGAGTTCTTTTAACAGTAGGAGTCCAAATGCGCTCTTCCACCCCCGATATAACTCACACTTCCTCAACAGAAGCGGTCCTTAAGTGGCACTTAAGTGCTTGTTTGGCTAAACACGCCCTTCATTACCTTGATTCCACCCTCCAACCCCTCCCCTCACCCACCGCTCACCTCCTAACCTCTGGAATCCAAGAACCGTGACGTTCACTGTAGAAGAAAACAAGTGGATTGAAGTAGATATTGGTCTTGGTTGGTACAAGCAAAACAGTTCAGCTAGAGAAAATTTGGAAATTACTATAATTACAAAAGTTATCATTGCAATTTTAAAGAAGGTTACGTAAAGGACTGAAATTACCGTTTTTCCTGGAAATGATAGATATTCTGATAAAAGTCAGTGCATTTTTGCCACATAATATCAGGATCTGAGCGTTACGCTGTTCGTAATCTTTTTCATGTCCAAAAAAGTATTCTTGACTTCTTGCCAATTTCTTTTTAAATCCCTCTGGCTTTCAGAGCTACGCTGAAATTTCTGCTGAGATGAACAAATGAGTTTAGAAACTCGGAAGTTGTAAACTATAAAGTTAGGATATCTGAGCATATTGGATGCTCTAAGAGGACATTTAAAGAACATTTTTCCATCGAAAAGAGCAGTATTAGAAGATACTGGTACTATAGTAAAAAAAAATACAAGAACACTTATCTAACAATACTGGACAGGTTTCTTTGCAAACTTGAGTGCAGAAAACGATTATGAACGAGTCAGCCTTTTTCAAATACTTGCCATGTTTTTGATAATTTTGTTTGGAACTTGTGGGCAGCTTTCAGTTGAAATAAAGGACGCTCTTTGTAACCTTTTTTTAACGCAAGAAGAGTAAATCTTTCACTACGAAAAACCATGATGAAGTCAGCCATAGTAAGAGTTGTGACATAATTGAGCAAAGGATATTTCAATCAGTAGAAATTCAGCTTCAAGTTATCAAGCAACTATTTGTTGTGACATAATTGAGCAAAGGATATTTCAATCAGTAGAAATTCAGCTTCAAGTTGTCAAGCAACTATTTTTCTCTTAACAAAGATTCTGCCTAAAAGTGTTTTTCAACATTTAGTGTCATTTGTGTCAAACTATCTTGCCATGAACTATTAGGTATCCTTCAGATATTTGTAATTGTGTAATTTAATTTGAATAGAAGTGACTTTAGTGCTATTCATGTTGCAATGGGAGGACAATCAGCCTAGGTTTCAATTCCAGGATGATCCTTTATCCTCTGAGAAAGGCATACAGTTTGTCAATGGATGTTGTTGATACAAGGATGTAGCTGAAGGACTTCGCTTCAGATGCTAAACCTAGGATTGGTCTAGAGGAAATCAGGCCAAACCGCTAAATAATCTCCTCTTGAAAGTGCATCCTTTGAAAAGGTCCTGAAAGGATCAGTGCGTGCCTCCCCACCGCTATACAAACGCGGCAGGACAGCAACCGCGTCCTGTCACAGGAGACGTAAACATGTCTTCGGCAGGACATGTTGGAGGCATTGGAGAGTAGAATAAATCCATAGCAATCGAGGCGTATTCCTCATTTAGAAAAGTGTTGTAAGAATGTTGTTTATTTAGTCAACAAGAACTGTTTGCATCAATATCTGGATTTCAAAGATCCTCTGCCCAGTAAAATATCCCTAAACAAATGCAAGTACCTGTGGGTTTGGGGACAGGACAACTCATAGAGTGTACCCACTGAAAGGTGGAAGGAAGAAAAGGATGTTATGAATTCTACTTAAATGCCGTATTCCCAGTATTGTTCTATACATATTTGTACAGTATACAAAACCGCCAGGATCCCTGAGTAACCCTGTCTTCTAATCTCTAAAACTTATCTTTTACTTTCAATTTCAATTGTGAATATATACAAAGTATCAGGGTTAAAAATGTATATACTACTATAAAACAATTAATCATTTAAAATCACCACATCAATTGACTTTTAATAAATATTGTATAGGGTAACTTAGACACGTTCTTTAGGAACGAAGATTCGTGTAGCATTGATTGGCTATGGTTGGCTGAGCGTTAGCAAAAGAGGCTGATTCGATTTCTCTTCTACCTGTCTGAGTGTTTTCTGCAGGATATCTCGAGATCAAAATATAGAACGAGAGCGATAGACTTGAAATCATGTATTAAGCTTAATTTATACAAGGACAACACTGAGTTTGGTGATTGTGCATGTTCCCTAATGTGATTTTGGCTGAACTTTAGTGAAAATAACTGTCCACAGGATATCTCGAAAACGAATTAAACTATTCACTTTAATGTTCGCTTTTTTATCAATCAGAGGTTGGATAAAATCCCACTTTTTAGGTGTTTGGCTTGTTTTCAGCAGGATATCTTGAAAATTAAATTATCAATACACTTATATTTTGCATGCAAGTTTATTTATGCATGGACAAGAGAGACTTCAATGAAATGTCAATACCAATAATAATAAAGATATTTAAAGGAAGCCGGTCCAAAACTCAATTTTTTTAATTTTTTCCCACGGAAATACAGGATATTTCAATGTCCAAAAAAACCACGTAAATGACAGTTAAAAATACAAGTAAAAATGTATGCTCCTCTTTTCATCAATTTCAAAATCAAGTGAAACCATGGTTAATAGGTCAAGTATTTTCCAGAAGATAAGTTTTAAATAAGGAAACATTAGGTTTAAAGGATATTAGGTTAGATAACTTCCTAACTATCCTCATAATCTGATTAGTAACGCGCTTGATCCAATTAACCCAGCAATTAATTAGTCCCTACCTAGCATGAGATGGCTGAACTAGAACTAATTTTCTTAACTTCCTACTCTCATAGGAAACCTGTTATGAGAGTCTCATAGATTTCTCATTCGAGAAATGTGTAGTTTAGCCACCATCATCTATTGCCTTCGGCATCGACAAGAGTATTGTCCCGCGGTAATGATGGATGACGTTCTCTTGGAAGACGCTGAATCCGTTAAGTTCCTTGGAATATACCTAGATCGAGGGCTGACAAGGGACTTCAACATTGAGAGCATCTGCTCCAAGATTGCTCCTGTCATTTATGTTTTGCGTAACCTTGCAAAATTCTGTTCTATTGATGTATTAAAAACTGCCTACTTTGGCCTGATACATCCATATTTGTCTTACGGTTTGAGATTGTGGGGCAGCTGTTCTAAATACAAATTCGAAAGAGTATTTAGAGCTCAAAAGAAAGCTATCAGAATTATTTACAAATTGAATTTCAGAGAGTCGTGCAAAGATGTCTTCAGAGAGCTTGGATTGTTAACTTTACCCTGTCTCTATATTCTCGACGTCGTTCTATACTGTCGACTTAAATGCGAGTTGATCCAAGGCAGTGACGTCCACCAATACGAGACAAGAGGCAGGGACAACTTTCGGATTGTTCAACATAGAACGAGTGCATTTGAACACTTGCCGTCCCAAGTTGGTGTGAAACTGATAAATATATATATATATATATATATATATATATATATAATATAATTTATTTGTAGCTTATAGACAAAATCTCCTGTGACAATGTTCGTTTACGCTAATCTCCGAAACCACTGCATCGATTTAAATCAAATTTTGTAGATATGTAGTATTTGGTCTAAGTTAAAAGACAGGGTGGTTTTATCTTGATTAATAAACGTTAATCCTTCTGAATGTAAGGGCCTTTTTATAGATAAACGGTTTAATTCATTTCTAGGGCCTCTTACATGTAATCATCTGTACTGTGTAAGCATACTTTTATGACAGTACAACCATATTAATTAATTTAATCACAATTTTTAATGTCTTCACATTTATAGTCTTGGTAGCATAGAGTAAGCTTTATGGTAACATCACTTCTGATATCAACATTTTGTGCAACCGCTGTTCAGCATAGAGTAAGCAAATATCCAGATAAGAAAATTAAAAATATACTTTTAACTATAATTTTTAGCAATTTATAAATGTTAAAGGTGCACTGCTTGGTCAGTAACGTAATGTTGATATAAAAGACAAAGTTACTATATAATTTTACTACACACTTAAGTCTGTTATAAAACCCATCTTAGTTTGCTTTTGGCAGAAGTAGGCTTCTCTGTCCCGATATACATTCTTCATCTGGAAACCAGGCAAAATCAACAATAGAACAAAAATGCAGAGACCAGAGTAAATTATAGTGACCATAAATATACATTTCATAGCATAAAATTGATTGCATTCCCTTAAGATTTTGAATTTTAAAGTTGAATTTAATATCAAAGTTCAAATAAACACCATTTGGAGAATTTTACAATTTGATTCTTATGGTTTAGAAGGAAGAGATAAGGACTGAGTATGGTACTGGACCCTGATTTATAGTGGCTCTGGTGGATCCACTAAAATATATTTGGTTAACTTAGAGAAAGCACTGATTCCCGAGGAAGGCTCAAATTAATGTGTCCAAGAACCATATTATTGCTGTAACCTGAGTGATTTGTGTGATACCCATAGCCAGAACCATGGTTACCTCGATATACCCCAACTCGACTGCGTGCAATGAACTAATTCAACGCATCTGCAATCAGCAATCTCGAGAAACCCATGTTTTAGATTTTTTAAATTTGATTCTTGTGGTTTAGAAGAAAGAGATAAGGACTGAGTATGGTACTGGACCCTGATTTATGGTGGCTCTGGTGGATCCACTAAAATATATTTGGTTAATTAGAGAAAGCACTGATTCCCGAGGAAGGCTCAAATTAATGTGTCCAAGAACCAAGAACCACTTGTTTGTGATAATCTGAGTGATTGTACAGTGATACACATAACCACCATGGTTACCTCGATTGCACCCCTACATCGCTGCGTGCAATGAACTAATTCAACGCATCTGCAATCAGCAATCTCGAGGCAAGTGTAGGCGGCTGGCGGCTTGGTTATCATCATCATACCATTGTACAGCTGTAAATTTGGTTAATTAGAAATGTGAGGGTCATTGTTCCTACATCCTGGCACCGCAGGTGTCTCCGGTCACTTGTCGACGTCACGCACCATGGCCGCCCCCGCCTCCGCCCCCGGCCCACAAACACTGATTGCTACATATAAACATCGTTCAGGGGTCAAATATATGCGGGATGGACGGTAATAAAATGTAATAACTGTATTTGTACAACCATTTGAGGCGATAAATGTATTGGCACAGATAGAAAATCGATTATATCGATTTAAATTATCGATTATGGTCATCCGTGAAGACGCTTCTTAAGGGATGCTATTGATTTTAGGCTTGGAAAATAATTTTTTCATGTAATTCATAAACTATTACAAAAGTATACATACAAAAATAATATTAAATAACATCCCTGATTACAAAAAAAAATCAACAAAATGTGTCTTGAGCACTCCACGTGAAGTTATAGGCCGTTGAAGTTACATTTAAACCTTGGTAACCAGCCCTAAGTAAAAATTACAAGAAAAATTTTCAATGTTTAAAGTTTGTACTTGTAAGATATCTTAAGGGAGTGACATGATCTTATTTATAATTATTTTAATTTCGTCAAGAAAGAAAATTAAGAGCATATATAGTTTGTTTTAATTATATTTAGTTGGAAAATAATAATTTTAATAAATTATTATAAATGAATATGAAATATGGCACTCACTGAACCTACAACTCATGTACATGCTGTAAAAATTTCATTTTTTAATCTTCAGCGGTTTTTATTTAGGTCTGGTTACCAAATGGGCTAAACTGGTTAACTTCAAGAGGAGAGAGATTAAGAACATTTTGTTTACTTTTTTATGCATGGACGTTATCGTAATGGGCTATGCATGAATGACATATAAATTTATTTTCTAAACCCAAAACCGATAGTGCTACCAAAAGTCTCAAGGACACCACCTCTGTTCCTATGTTAATTCAACGGACATAAATTTAAATCTAATTCAATTTCAATCTTAATTAAATTAAATGTGAATATCTGATGAAATAAATTTAAATTTAACATATTGTGTTCAACAAGCATAGTTAGTACACATAAAGTACTCGTATTAAAGTTGGAAAGGGCTGATTCTATGTGAATATTAGAGTTAAGCTCCAGTTCACCTCCTCTTAGTGCAGCTTCTGGAATCTGACGCTGTCACAGACTTGACTCCTGGAATTTGGAGTAACGTTCTTCTAAGGATATAAGAAAAAAGGATTTATGGAAAAAGTCATAAATCAAACACGTACAGTAATCTAGATAGTTGATTTTCTCATTATCTGAACGCTACACTAAGAGGAAGGTGAACTGAAGCTAAACTCTAATATCACATTGAATCAGCCCTTCCCACCATAGTTATAAACCCCAAAGTTGAAAACAGTGCAAAGGGGTTTCTTTAAGAATCATTATGAAACAAAACAAATATATTAGTCTTAAAACTTTAAAAACCCGTAAAATTATGAAAACTGAAATTTACTCTTTTCCCTCAGTATTCTTCAATAATGCTTTCTGTATTTTATATGAATAATGAATTCAAACATGTGAACATTTAGATACAGGGTTAAAGCATAAAAAAATACGGATATTCTGTCCACGTCCGGGAAACTCGTTGTAAACACAGGAAACAAAGAACTTTCAAAGGTACACAAACATAAAAAGGGAGCAAAAGTGGCGCGCGGGAGGGCAGTGCGGTGAGTTGTAAAGGCGTGTCAGTCTTGCCACCCTTCCCGCGATAACAGCTTTATTTCAATATGAAAAGCGGAATTATTTGCCCATCCTGGAGAGCTGTCAACAGCTTCCTGCGCTGCGACTCTGGCCGGAACTCTGCTGAGTGTGCCTGCCGTCACCCGGTTTGCTGACCAATAATTATCAGCAAGTGCTGGCGCTGGCTGAGTGACTCTTTGTTGTCCCAGACCGTGTTGACTCGCATGATTGTTTTATCCGCAAAGAATCTCCTGGCACGTGTGTTCGTGTATTCATACAGAGATTGTTAAAATCAGCCATGACAAGTTATGGAGCGCGTCAGCTTTAATTGAAGCTGTTGAAGTGTGCTCCATTAGGACCAGGCAGGGCCTTCCTAAAATCTTGTCTTTGCCAGTTTTAGTTTTCTCTTCGTGCAAGGAAGAACTCGATTGATTTTCGAAATAACATAAAAATTAGAAGTAAAAATAACAATTATTGTACATTGGCTTTAAGGGTAATCATGTGGCAACAAAACAATCTCTCAGTAAAGAAAATTGTAAACAAACAGCGAACAATCGTTTGTTATTCGATGTAGCATTCGATTAAATTTGAGCGAGAATCGATGATTGTATGAGCGATAATTGATGACGCTCGGCGGTGACGCATGCATAAGAGATAAATATCGGAAATAACAAAAAACAGGATTCTGATCGAACTATTCGGTCGATTTTTAAAGTAAAAAAATCCTAAGGAATATTGCTTAAAAATGGCTGCCTGCAAAATTTCATTAAAAAATTTAAATACAAATCCGTCAAGCAATTTGGCTTCAATAAACAAAATAGTTTTTCTGCTTATATACATAAAATTCTATGAACATCTAATTTAAGTTAAAAAAAACCAAACGAACAACTAAAAGTAAAAAAAAAAATTAAATTTAAAGGAAAAACAACAATACATTTTTTCATTTTGGTGCTGCTCCGTGGTGGGCCAGTTTGGAACTAATCCCAGCACGTTTAGCCATACGACATAGTAACATGTGATGAAGTTACATTGCTGTACAGTTGGTAAGACTGCAGTCTGTAATTCAATACTCCCTTGTATCCGTTTATTGATAGTGTTTTTTTAGTTTTCTCTGAGCTTTTGTCCAGAACACACTGACACTACTGTGCCAATTATTTAAACCATTAAGTTATTCAAATTATAATTTCCTAGTAGCAGTTTTCAATTTAATTTAATTCAAAATTTATTTATTTTTAAACAAGAAGAGTCTGTTAAAATATTGTATAAAATGTGATTTTTTATTGAGACGTTTGAAACTATGAATATCAGAGAGAATTGAAACATATTTTTTGGCTGAGCGTAAGCGAAGCCTATCACTTGAAAGGGTTGGGAATGTTACATCTGAGTCTGTATGCACGATATCTTAAGAACAAACTGAACTACCGTTATAAGTTATACAAGGTATAACATAACGTTTCTAGGATTGGTATCTATCCTCTTCTTCAGGTGGGCGAGGTATTAATACATACAAAAATAACTGACAGAAAGATGTAAAGAAGGGAAAGAAAAGGGTTTAAACATACCCAAAAGCTGCTTGGAGTCCAGTCCAGACGTTGTTACTGCACAGGATGCAAGTCCCGAGCACAAAGTTTTAGTACGAGGATAAAAATCACACATTACCTACAGGGGATACTGTGAGGAAGAGGATAGATTCAAATCCTCGAAACGTTGTGTTTAACCTATTATAACCTATAAAGATGGCAGATGTCCGAAATCCTGTTATCCTTTCAAAACTTCCAACGTCAATAACAAACTTTAAACTAAGAACTAAACTAGGGTCTTTTTCGTTTAAGGGCCAGCACAAAAGACCCTAGCTTGCCTATTCAAAACTCGATCACGCGATGCTTGTTCTTTTAGAGAAAAAAATTAACTCGAGCTTG
The DNA here is from genome assembly GCF_021130785.1 of Homalodisca vitripennis. Taxonomy (NCBI): domain Eukaryota; kingdom Metazoa; phylum Arthropoda; class Insecta; order Hemiptera; family Cicadellidae; genus Homalodisca; species Homalodisca vitripennis. Next base: position 197,810,525 of record NC_060210.1, on the reverse strand, counting down.
CAAAGTCCAAGCCCAGATCAACTCAACACGCTTTATTGAACAAAAAACTCAGACAGAACTAACGCAGGTTTCATTACAGGCAAAAGATAAGCGGCGCGCGTTTATCACTGATAAGATAAGACGAGTTTATACAAGAAGTAGTACCTGGACTACTGCCCTACGAACTAATAACACAAAAAAAAAAAAAAAAAAAAAAAAACGATTAAATGCACTGTCAGTCAGGTATAGTATGTTTGTAAGGTGCTGGCCCTTAAACGAAAAAGAACCCTAAACTACATACTCGAAATTTTGGATTGAGTTCCATCATGGTGCATGTCTCTCTTGGTATCTGGATGAGCGATACCGAACGCTTTTTTATTGGTATTATTGGATAACATGCAACGGGAAATCCACTGGCTAAATACATTTTTCATGTGAAATTTTAATGTGGCTTAGTCACATATGTAGCCTAACACAATGAGCTATAGAATTTAAATGTGTGAAACTTCATTGAAGCTGTCATGTGACATGGACTACGGTGACCTCATATCGTATTTATTTTTAGACTCCTTTAGTCGTCAATGTATTAATTTAATCCACTCATCATTTCTTCAAACTGTAATATACCTGATATTGAGATATTTGTAAAAGTTTATACAATAAAAAGTATAAATTACCGAGGTGGTACTCAAAAATGTCAAAAATTGAGAGCTGTTTGGCGCTTGAAACATTAAATGTTCTCAAGAAGTAGAGGTGACCCAGAAATAAATTTTTCAATTTAACAGTTACAAATAAAGATTTATTAGAACACGGTGACTTCTTACTGCGTAGTAATTTACAAGCAGCAATTTTCACGTTGGGTTTCATCGCCGCGGAATGTGGATCCCGAATGTTTGACATAAAAAAACACGAGCATAAATTACATCTGTTGTAAAACCCAGCGAAAAATATTGCCCGCTGGAAATAATTGCAATCAGCTGTTGGTGACATATTTATTGAAAAATGTGGACTTTATTTGGGGACAGTGAATCATAAAGTCTCGCAACAATATGATACCGGAGCTGTGAAAGCGCTCAGACAGCGGGTGAAATACGGGATAACTCGCGCGCTGGCGGGCAGCACCTGTGGTCACTCCCCCCCCCCCCCCACCACGGACACCAGAAGTGCCAAGTCTCACAGTTACTCCATGCTGAAAAATAATAAATTGAATCAAAACACAATTACTTATTGTAATCAATCAAATTGTACAAATTCTAAATTAGATATGTAGCCAAACCTACGATTTGTATGTCCAATCTAAAGTAATTTTCACCATTATAACTTTATTCTATTTATAATAAATTAATATAAAAATGAATTATGATGAAATTTATGTTTAGAGGAAGGTAAATCAAGCGAATACAGGATGGCGTTCTTATTAGTATCAAATTCATTTATATCCAAAATGAATGATTTTTTAGGAAATTAAAATTCACTTAAGTCAGTTTAATGTGGTTTAATTTGTTATATGGTTGGGTTGCCTGTTTTAAGTTATCATATTCATAGTTAAAGCAAAAGTGATATACGAATCTAGTCAAACGTTACAATTTGTATGCCCAATCTAAAGTAATTTTCACCATTATTGTTTTATTTTATTTATAATAAATTATTATAAAAATTGATTAAGGTAATATTCATGTTTAAGGGAAGGTAAATCATGCAAATACTGAAACATTTTCGTACTGATTTTGATATCCAAAATTTATTGATTTTTTTAGTAAATTAAAATGCACTTAAGTCTATTTAGTGTGGTGCAATGTGATATATGGTTGGGTTACTTGTTTTAAATTTCGCAGTCATAGTTAAAACAAAATTTGTATTATTCTACAAAGAATTCACCTTTAAAGTAATATTTTTTTACCATTTTTGAGTAATTTATTAAAAGAAAAAGCGGCTGAAGCTAAGAAAACAAGTACTTCACCAAGGATAAGAATTATAACATAAGGGAATGACTTACTTTTCGATTAAATGAGAAATGAGGAGCAGGTTCGACGAACAAAACATTGGACAGATTCTATATTTCATGGGATTTTATGTCCACATCTTCAGAAAGCATAAATAACACCATATATATTTATAAAACAAACACCAAACACAATAAAGGGGGAAATAACCGTAAACTACAGATACACAATCAATAAAAACATTGAAAGACTCAGCTGAAATGTCATTAGTATCCCAGATGTAAATTTGGGAAAGCACACAATTTTTTAAAATCTTTACCCAATTGGGTATTTAAATTTAAGAAATAATTTACGGGCTTATTTAAGAATTTTAAATATTTATATATTCAAATTTTCTTTAGTATATAAGGGAAGACTTTATTTACTCCTTTAGGTCCAAAACACTCTTCAATTTTCTATTTTTATGCTTAGCAGCATGTTTGGCCGATTCTTCTCCTTATTCTCAAGAATTATATGAAATCGGTGTCCTTTTATTATTTTTGTTATGTATATTGTAATAAAGGTAATAATTTCATTACTTCGTATTTAATTCAAATGCAGATTCCCAAAGTTTAGTTTCATAATAAATAATAGTATGCGTATAAGGATTTTCTTCGAGTATTCATATTATATTACAATATTATTAATACTGTAATTTATTCGTAATTTATAAACAATCACTTCGATAATTGCGAGTTTTATATCAGTTATGTGGACCTGGTGATGTGTTCCTTGAACACAAAAGGCCTTACAAAAATAAAGTTTCATAATTATTGGAGTGTTTGGTTATAAATTAAGTATTGTATTCCAAGAAGAAGCTGGTAGAATGTTATATTGATATGTTCCGATGATTTACGTGAGTCTAATAGTTTAATCAAAACGATACCTACCATATGTTTTAATCCCTGAAATTTCTTGTACAGTAATCAAAACCCTTCTTCCTGTCAAATCACGGAACGTATCTTAAAGGACCGTAACTACGAAAAGTGAAAAGAGTAGTTAGAGCAAACAGCCCACTGCAACATCCTCAGTACAGTCAAGACACTAGTGAGGAGCGGCCTTGAGTTTCGTAGCTGTGAGACCGTTCCTCGTACTCAGCAAGCGCTCAGTCGACAGTCGATAGAACCCGCGTTACTCACTCCCCCCCCCTCCACCAATAATGTTTCCATTAGGCTCCTCAATTAGCAGCGTGTGCCATGAATACATATTGTTTTACGTGTACGTCCGCCAAATCTGATTACGTCACGGTCGCCGAGGCGGAGAGAGGCTTTTTTCAATTTTTGCCCGAAAGGGTCATTATCCATTGTAATGCACCGAATTGACCGGTCGTTCAGTAATGTATTTGTTTTCGAAATTGAATCAACCTCCTCGTATTGGAACCGTCTCGCAGGGGTCACGTGTTCGTGTAGCTTTTAGCCACTCCGTGGATGGGGGGAAGGGGGGCTGTGCCACTGTTGTTTACTGACTGCTGGCTAAACAATCATTCCGGGTATTGATGAGCAAATCATTCTATTGGGAAAGAATACGCGTTATTGGATTTGTGTTTCACGGTGTTTCTTCTTAGCAACTCATTGTCTATAATAATCATCCATGATGTAGGAGTAGATATTAATAAAAAATATGTTATTTAAAAAAAGGAAATTTTTGTTCTACGAAAGCTCTTAACTTGTGTTTTTATTTTACCCTAAACATTTACACGCCTCATGGAGAATGTGCGATTAACAAAAGGTAAAGGAAACGGGACTTTTTACGGATATTTGCCATCGTTCAGTGATACAAAAAAATCAGTAACACTACGTTTCGAGATCTGTAATCTGATCTCTTCTTCAGGTAAATAACTAACCTAACACATAATTACAAACTAGGTTACAAAGTACGTGTTAGGTTAGTTATTTACCTGAAGAAGAGATTAGATTGCAGATCTTGAAAGGTAGTGTTACCAATTTTTTTGTATCACTGAACGATGGCAAACTTTCCGGAAAAATCCTGTATCCTTCACAATCCTTCCATCATCGTCAAAAATAAACTTTTAAACAAAAAAAGTCTTTTGCGGTTTTATGAAAATGCCCGTCAGCCAATCCTCTTCAGGTATCAGGAATAAACGAGACCTAACATGGGAAATACTATTACGGACCCAACTGGAACATTTTTAATGGTGCCGTTGTCCGTTCGTTGTCCATACGATAACTCTTGATAGAAAGGTCTCAGAGACTTGAAACTTTATTCATATGTTCCTCCTGGCCCAAGGAAGAATTTCACTTGATTTTGACTCAATAAATCAAAGAGCAGCAAAGTTGAAATCAATGATGGCAAAAAGGATAAACTCAGAATAAACCAATTTGTGAATAATATAATTTGTATAAAACATTTTCACCATGTAATTGTATACATTTGATGACGTTACTTTGTTAGATGTGATGTACATTAAAAGCGTTATTTTTAAATCAAGTTAATTTGTCTCAAATCAATCATTACCGCATGTTGGGTTGACAACGATGTAGGTTATAATATAATAAAATAATGTGGTGAATAAAATGTCCGTTGGCACAGCATTTTATTAAATGTTGCTACTACATCATTTTGCAAAATATAATAATAATAAATCAAATTAAAAAAACTATTGGATCTGAAAACCCGTTTCGATATTAGACTAATTTTCTTCCCTTGCATCTTTAGTTCTCTACACGAATGCATATATATATATATATATATATATATATATATATATATATATATATATATATATATGCATTTGGTTATTTGGTTATTTAAACACATATGTGAAAGAAACGGCCAAATACAAAATAATTGAATCGTAAAAAGTAAGCGCTCTGTGGTGTAATGGTAGCACATTCACCCGGCAAGTGAGAGATCCGGGTTCGAGTCCCGGCGGAGCAAGTACTTTTTGCGATTCAATGTTTATTGAAATAAATTAAATTCGGCTATTGCCATTTATACAAATTTAATGAATGTAAATAGAAGTCATTTGACACGTATTTGGTCTTCCGATCATATGTTAGTTTGGTTATTTAAACACATATGTGAAAGAAACGGCCAAATACAAAATAATTGAATCGTAAAAAGTAAGCGCTCTGTGGTGTAATGGTAGCACATTCACCCGGCAAGTGAGAGATCCGGGTTCGAGTCCCGGCGGAGCAAGTACTTTTTGCGATTCAATGTTTATTGAAATAAATTATATATGTATATATATATATATATATATATATATATATATATATATATATATGTATATATATATAAGGCGCGGCTTGGATTCTTTTTTGATATCCCTTTTACAGAACACTCTTTTTTCGTAGGTTAAGATTTTCATATAATTTATCCGACAGAAAAAATCTTTTTCTATGTGTATGTGAATACTGGAGCCATAATTCAACTAAGAGGCGCCGATCTCAGGACATCGTCTTCCATTGATAAACACAACGGACTCTACGAGTAAACCCGGACTGGTTAAAAGTTTCCAGTTGGGGTGAACATGTCGTTAAACTTGTAACAATTTACTCACAGCGAAGAGCGCACTGGACGCCGGCAATTTCATAGGGAATTGCTCCTCAAAGGGCGAACGGCTATGCAAATATCGGTTCCGGTCGGAGGCTCCGAAGAGAATTTATAGCGTGGGTGAGGCGAGGCGGTAGCGAGTCGCTGAGGTCCTTACGGCGGATGTCGTAACCGCATCGAACAATTACGACTGCCGGCATCGTAAAGTAAGTTACAACTCTATCGAGGTTGAAAAACGTCAGGCGAAACCGAAGCGCTCGAGACAATGCGCCAACCCTAATGAAGGTGTTACAAGCGTGCCTGTGTGTGACATGTGTGTCCCCTTTGTTATTTTTGTCGCACCATTGTCTGTTAAACATGCCCCGACATCGCTTCGGTCGCCGGGGTTTAACAATGTTAAGTCCCTCAACATGTTTAAACTGAATTGTTCATCGTCTGCGGATGGTTTTGAGTTGTATAGGGAAATTCTCCCTCCTCATTAGGGTTGGATTACCTCTTCATTATCAGTTCGTCGTGTTATTGTTTCTAATACACAATGGTTAAATTATCATGTCGTTTCCGAAAAGTAATTATATTTATAAATCTCATAGATAGAGAAAGCTTTGACTTTTTTGTTTATAACAGATCTCGAAATTATATTGTAAGACACATTTATAGTCATGTATTGAATAACTTGTTGTCGAGTTTAGCTCTATATTTGGGGTGCAATAGAAGTAAAGAGTATTTTCCGGACATTTGCCATCGTTCAGTGATACAAAAAAAAAACATTAACAGTACGTTTCGAGATCTGCAATTTGATCTCTTCTTCAGGTGAATAAGTCCTAACACATAATTACAATCGAGGTTAAAATAAACCAATCATACCAGAAGTCTGGAACCACAACACCATGTTGTGTGTCAACTTCACCAACTCTAAAATATACATTAATAAAAATAAAACACAACACTAATTATTGAAACTGAACTATAGAATACATGTCACAATAGTTCTGCATTCTGTCAATACAATACGTCTTTAAACTGTCGATAAGTTATTTGTTTGTTGTTACGTTAGCCTTGATGCTTGTTGCACTATTCTGAACTGAAACATATTTAACACTCATACAGTGTAAGGAGAACGAATACTTGTACATAATACTATGTTTGTGTTAGTTTAAACATTGGTACTTTCAAAGATGTATATTTCCTTCCTCTAATTTTTTTCTATGTACTTTGTAATTAAATTTATCATTTTAATTTGAAGTATGGTATCCATTTGAAAGAATAACATTTATTCACAACGTTACTACTCATCACACTACACAAATAACAGCTGTTTTTTTTATACTTAGGTTGGTCCATAAAGTGGTTTTTCATTACCTTTTAACAGACATCTGAAAAACTAGCTGGCGCACAATTCCAGTTTTGTAAGTGCGCCACCTCAAACTTTGTGTACTACCTCAAACAAGTTTTAAGGGTTTAAAATTCCTTCTAAAGAGGACAAAATAACTTTGTATTCTAAAGAGCAAAACAACAGCTGTTTTACCGTTAAAACTATAAGAATTTTTAAGAAAACACTTCTGAACTAGCCTACTAATTGTTGAGATGAGTTTTATTTAGAATAGTAATTCAGAATATGGGTCTAAAAGTATGGAATTTATTAAACTTTTGTTTGGAACATTATTTTTTTAAGAGTCACCCTTAAGAGGATCGTCCCTGTGTTATATTTTTTACTTTTTAACCTATGTTATTTTTTTAAGAAAGAATTAACTCCTTGCAAAATTCTGAACTAAAATATTTTTCCATCTATATGTTGCAAGGAACAACAAAGATCGAATTTGTGGTCTTTTTTGTTACCTAACACCAAACTGTTCTATACGTCTGTTTATAATATAATCTTTGATGGGTCTCTAAGGAATTTACATCAGAGCCTCTATAATTGTTAATCTGTTACGTGCTGTGTCGAGGGATGTTTTCGTTTCGTTGCCATCAGAGTAGGAATGCACCTTACTGATGGCTGGAGGTATCAGTAGATAAGATAAGATAGGACGTTACATGACCCCATTCTTGTAAAAAAGGTAAGTTATACTTCTGCAGAATACATAAAACCTCATAAATAACGATTACAGTGTGATTTTTTCGTACATGTTTGCAAGGTTCAGTGTGATTTCATAGTTATTTCTTCTTTGTTTTACTGCCTCACAGGACACTGGATGATTACATCGTATGTTGCAGTCTTAAAATGCGACTGTTAACGAGGTAAATTATCGATACTTTATTCCGCTACTTCTTCAAATACAGCCGTTAACGAGGTAAACTATCGATACTTTAGTCAGCTACTTCTTCAAATACGATTGTTAACGAGTAAGAATAACGATACTTTAGTTAGATACTTCTTCAAATACGACTGTTAACGAGGTAGACCATCGATACTTTAATCAGCTACTTCTTCAAATACGGTTGTTAACGAGGTAAACTATCGATACTCTAGTCATCTACTTCTTCAAATACGACTATTGACGAGTTAAACCATCGATATTGCAGTCAGCGACTGCACTATCGATAGTACGTTTCCACTACTACAAAGCCAGGTGAGACCGGATCGAGACAAGTCGTGTGCGTGCCAACACTTCCCGACCATCTGCCAAGGGCGCCGATTACCACCTCAGATACGGAATATCAAAGTTGTCATCGGCCGCTATGTTGTGATGACCTCGACTTTTACTGTTAGCTGGAAACTGAGATCAATTGTACGTGATGGTTACAGTGCCTTTCCTGGAAATTGAGGGTAGAGTGGGGGAAGGATGATTATTCAACTGTTTCAATTATTGTTGGCTGCACAGAGCACATCCCGTTAACGTCGAGTTTTATATTTCTTGGAAGTTTTATGGAATGATTAGTTATACGAGTAATAATTAATAAAAAGATCCCAACTAGTTCGGTTCTTTGAGATACCGAAATTAAATTCTGCGTAGGAAATTAAGAGCACATTTATACGAATTAAATTATTTCGTCCATCCATCTCACACGCGTATACCAGTGGGCAATTGTAATGCGAAAACATTCTGGCACTTTCTCCAAAGTAGCTTTACAGTGCATAGTAAACTTTGCTCCACATCTCGGTAGCTGAATGATATTACGAGTATCGTCTTTTCCGGGATAGCCAGAGCTGCAGAGGCTGTACAGAATTAGATAACAACCTCGCGCATCTTACATTTGGAAGTCGCGTGGAACAAAAGTCAATATTGTGGACAACAGAGCGCTTTCTATGATTCTTTCTCCCAATTTCTCCGAAGACTGTTGCGTATGTTGTTAGTGATTAAAATATGTTTCCTTAGGGAGCAAAGAGTCCATCCAAGTGAAGGAGTATGATTTCGTTGTATATTTTAGTGTTAACATAATCACGTTTTCCATCGTGCAAATTTCACCTCAGCACTGTTTTTATCTCCGATTATCTTTTATAAACACCAATAATACTTATAGTTTCCCAGAGAGGCCGTTTATATCAACAGGATAGGGTAGTTACAGCGTACGATCTCATCAAGGGGCTTTAAATTGCAGATTTACCGGTCAACTAAATTAATACAGATGGTAGTCTCGATCTCGACGACCTGCTACGGACAGGACGGCTCGCTCACCAGAGAGAAATGGATACGTCCATAGCAATTAAGTGGAGAGGCGAGTTTTGTTCTGGTGTAACTGGAGAAGACGATAAGTGGTGGCAGTCTGCAGACCGCGGCCGCTGGCCGAGCAGCACGGGGACCTTGCGGTCATCGGGAGTACCGCAGGGACCCTGACTGGGGCCCCTCATCTTTCCTACTTCGCTACAACTAATTGTCCTCTCTATTCCGTCACTCGCTACAAGTGCATTTCAACTTTCTTTACATTCTGATTTAAGCAACGGAAAGACCTTAATTTATTAGTTGGTACTCCAAGGTTTTGATCTTATGCATTCACAAACATATTTTCTAAAGCGCCAGCTGGTTTTTCAGATCTCTGTCATAAGGTAACGAAAAAACCACTTCAATGATCAACTTATGTATAAAAAACCAGCTGTGATTTGTGTAGTATGTTAAAAATGTATAGTAGCAACGTTGTGAATAAATGTCCGTCTTTAAAATGGATACCGTAAATAAAATTCAAATGATAAATTTGAAAGTGCACAGAAGAAAAAAATAACTTAGAGGAAGGAAATGTATATCTTTCAAAGTACAATGTTCAAACAAACACACACATAGCATTTTCGTTCTTCTTACACTGTTAGAGTTTTAAATATTTTTCAGTCGAGAATGGTGCTGTTTAGTATCGAAGCTAACGTGACAAGAGACAAAATTAAATTGTATCCGATCTGTCCTGTAGTATATAAATAACATTTTTTAATGTGGAAACTCAAGAGAAAATATTTGTATTGTATGGAGTAATTTCTATTTCACATATAATTATCATGTTAATTCCTAAAACAAATCCATGCCAATTGTTTAATGGGAGTAATGAGTTTTGGAATTTAGGGTCCATGCAAATAATTTTCAAAATAGGTCGTGTATGAAACATTCAGAGAGGGTGTTTACTTGAAGAGTTGCAAAGAAGGGAACTGGGACAGTGTTATTGACCTTTGAACTGAAATGGTTGAGTAAGTCACTTACTAGCTTGTATTTTACATTTATGTTGTTATATTATAAGGTTATTGCATAATAAAGTACATCACAAATAACACCTTGCTTTATTTATATATCTATAAAATACTACAATACAATTCACGAAAAAATGAAAATAATTAATCAAGAACGGAAGCCCTGAAGACACGTAAATCAGTCGTTTATTTATATATTTATTTCCTCAAGTAAAACTTTATTTCGTAAAATAATTTTGGAACTCTTATAATATTGAATGTCATCTTTAGACTCAAAGTATTTGAAAATTGTATTGGGGAGTTCAGATTTTTTCTAATGTCTACGCTAAAAGTAAAGCTAGATTAAACTCTAATTAAAAAAGTAAAGTAAAGATGTCTTGTTTAATTTGTAATTAATTCTTAATTTCTTTTTCAGCTCAGTAATAAAGTGTTTGTTACCTTTCATGTTTATAGGTAAAAATTTGCTGTGTCAGACTATATAGACGTATAAAGAGAGTGAGAGAGAGATTTGAAACTGTAGTCGGCTGTGAGTGAAAAATCTTCTCTGCCTTGATATTTGATACTGTTGATTCGGTTTGTTTAGATACTGAGACTATGACCGTGTGGGGGTTTCCTACTTCTTATTGAAGAAGGTACTGAAGTCACAAATTGTTCGGACTATTTAAGCACCTTACTGAAAAGTATATCAATCCTTCTGGGACTTTCTCGTCATATTTTTATGATTTTCCAATTTAAACCGGTTAAAACCATCGATAGTGTCAAAATCGATGGTGACAATCGATAGCATAACAATCGATACTTTGTTATTCGATAGTAAATTTACACTCCATGGAAATGGAAGCGATGACGTCCCGTTTCCAGGAACCACTCAGCCTTGTAGGTGTGCGATCACGCCTCCGCTGGGTCACGCCAAGTTCGACCTTCACTCTTTATTCATCGAGTGCTCAAATTGATTTGCAATCATTTCGAACTTTTCACAAATTGCCACCCACTTGTTCGCAACACTTGTGACAGTACAGTTGTGATGATTGCTTTGGCCTCGTTCGATTCCTAAAATGTTTTGAGCAGCAATACGGTTTTTACAGGTCACCTAGTTGGATATCGATTGTTTGAATCGTATCACTGCGTTTAGTCGCCATCTTTATGTTTATTCGTTTTATGAGGTTATAAGTAAATTCTTAGTTGTATAAGCCTTCGATACCAAATTAATTTCTTTTGACGGTTTGAGTATTAAGAGTCTTATAGATTAAACTTAACTTTGAACTCGATTTGATATTTTCTTACTATCGAAAGAAATGACAATATCGAAAATTGACAGCTTTATTAAGAAAGTTATTTAATTATTAGAAAGTGCAACAAACTATTACTGTAATATTTATCAACATGTAAATGTTAAGTTTCGCCCCATTTCACTTTTCACTTAGTCTGATAACTGACACTACAACACACTTGACTCCTGGATGAAGAGATCCAAAAACGCCGGCGACGAAGACGTTAAAAACTGGCTTTTTGGATCGTTTCGTCATTAGAGACATCTAGACCATAAAAGATCTACGTCTGTTTTACCCAGCGGTCATCCAGTGAAATCTAGATAAAGAACTATTCTCACTGTCTCATCAGGTGCACAATATTTGTGTTCAATATTTGGAAAAGTATATTTCAGAAATTTGATCCGGCAAGAGTAAGACATCGGAATGACTATTTTCAGCAGCGTACTAAACTCAATATCTTTGGCAAAACGTAATGATAAAATTGACGATATTAATTTTTTTTAATCTTTCGTCGATTATTACGGTTTTTTATTGTGTTGTACATTTTTGGCAGTGTAGATTGGTTAGTGTACGTTAAAGGGAGTTATCCGCGCAGTCTATAGTGTAAACGTTGTTCCACAATTTTAGTTAGAAGACGGAAGTTGAAAACTGGAGACAGAATTATATCCATAGAACTGTGCATCTTACACGCTCATGATGTCAGTACCTCTTTATAAATATTTAATATCACCTATTTTTAACTTTGCATAGTTTACCACCCCTCAAAGAACTGTTTCGTTCCCGTATTCAGTAACCGAATCCCGATTAACCGAATCAATGGACCGGATCGATTCTAAGTAACCTACGAGAACAAATATCGTGTGATTCCATCGTATCATGTATCTGCAGACGAATTCCATGCTTAAAACGTTCTCGCTATAAAATAGACTATTATGTTTAGTATTCTGTACTAACCGAATTATTTTGGTTCTAACAAATTCGGTTAAACGAGACTCTAGTGTTGTTATAACATCGTTTGCAAACAAAGCTTACATAATGGTTAGTTTTAATAGCTCAAACTGAAAGAAACGATTTACTGTTTTTAAACACCTTTAATATTCCCACCAAACTTAGCACAGTTGGAGATCGATTCACCGATGTAGGAGACACCGTTTTGAAAACCAGGTTGTGTGTTTGTACAAAACAAATTAAATCTCACCCCTGGACCATTTGAACTGTAAACGTTTTAAGGCTATTACCAACTGAGTAGCCTACGAAATCCTGGCGTCTTAAAACTGAGAAAAATTGGAAGATTTATCGCTGTCACTTTCAGATACAATAACACATAGAAGACTCAATGGACCCACTATTCCCAGCGCGACCTGACGTTCAGACCTAGTATTACTACTAGCGGAAACTAGCGTATCCCTACCGCATCCTATTGACTAGTCACAAGCTTAGTTAGATGTCTAAGTCTTTGCTTTTGCTCTATTTAGTCGTTCAAAAGGGAATGAAACAAAAGAGTTTCTTCCATCCAAAAAATGGGGATAATTGGTGTTCCACCCCTCGATCCCTAGATGATGCTCGGCACGGAAGTCCCCAGGGATGGATACTCGCCCCACCTCCTGTCAATCATCGTACTACTGACCCTCCCCACTCTCCCCCTCACTGTCCCTCTCACCCTCGGTATAGTTTAGTTTTTTTACCCCATCGCACTTGTGTAGCTCAAATGTAGTGAAGCGATTATCCAGGTGCCCCTATTATAAGGGGGGCAGAGGGAAGACTCAATAGACATTGATTTTGTAGAACTATATATATTTTTTTTGAAAATAGTTTTATTCGGAATAAAGTTTACTGTCTTTTTAAGAGGGTAAGCTAGCATATGAGATACCGCTTTTAACATGGGATTAATGTTTTGAAACTGCATTTAAATATGTTTAACTATATAAACTAGGATTTTAGTGCCTATTTATTTAGTGCCTTAAAGGTAATGAATTGTAAAACATACTATTATCAATTAATAATAATGTTCCATAATTTGTATTAAATATATAGATTCTTCATTACATACTGAATATTAAATAGAAACTGTTAGTATTATTACAAAATCATCGTATGTTTACAATACATTAGCATTGAAACACTGTAATCTGAGTTTTTATCTACGGATATGAGACAAAATCCTATTAATAACGCAGTAGTTAAGTAGCGTTCTCTCTTAAGAGTAATTATTTGATTAACTCCACTTTTGAAGCAATGGGATATTTTTGTTTCTTCCATTGGCCTAGAATTACAAACCGTAAAAAAAGATATTAAATTGAAGTAGACAATACAAGGGTTTTTTATTATTCTTTCTTTGATAAACAAACATTAGGCCCAATAAAGTTGTTAGGCTATCAATTGATTTTTTCTGATCTGAATAACCAATAAAATATCGGAAACACATAATAAGATATGGATATGTGTAAAGCAATATATCTAAAATGAGATGTGTATCATAATAATTCCATGGCTGAAAGTAAGGGTATATAAGAGTTTCAAGTTTAAACTTTTCTTAAGAGGCTAAAATCAAGTGGCCTCCAGCATAGCCAGTTCTCAATGTCAGGTTGCTGATTGATGGGAGGTGGCACAACCTATTTAGGTAATATTGTGGTAATTTTACCACAACTATCTCTGCTAACTTTCAAGCACTACCAACTGTGGAAATTATTCACACTGTAAAATGAATTAGAGAGGGTCGATGCATAGCCTATTATAGATGCACCTTTTTTACAAATCACTTCCATTGCCGTGTTTGCTGACCCATCTGTTGATGAGGTTGTACTCAATATTAAACCAACACGTCGTGCAAATACAGATGAAAAATATAACTGCCACATTGGGAGCATTTGAATTTGTAATTGAGCGATGATTACAATTGCAAAACCGACATCGAGTGTACATTAATTAGTGCATGTCCATCTGCGACTGCGGCGCGGCGGGGAGGCAGCGTCCAGGTGGTGGGGGGAATCAGGAGGGGAGGGGCAGTGAGTGACTTTCCAGCACAATATAATATACAATTACTCTGCCTTCGAATATTGGCAGATTGTTCCAATGCAGTCTTGAAGCAATTAGATCTCTCTGTTTTGATCAAGGGTAGAATAATAATATTCTTTATTTACCGAAACGGAAGTTGTAAATAAAATGTACATAGTGTTAATTACATATATTTTTTTTTTAAATTTTATAAATGATGGATTTCCCTAGGCTTAGTCTGTTTGGGGTTGCCTTCATAATATTACACTTAAAGAGTAAAGTGGTGCCAACTGTCATTTAAATGTGTATAGAAAAGTTAATATCAAAATTACATATATGAAAATCACTGCTAATGCATATTTAACTGCAAAAATTCAATTCTACACAAAGTATTGACACAAGCCCAAAATCCAATATACAATATCAATACAAATTTATATTTATATGTATTCACATTAACGTACGTTATCATGTGATCAAGCAATTCTACTACCTAATTTCATATAAATATAGACTACACATTGTTATATATTTATTTATATTTCTTGTATACTTATTTCTATTTATACTTGTTCTATATTTGTATACATATTGTTATATACATAAAGCCTATACAATACCCAAGTGAGAGACGTAATAGATTATTACTAAAATCTTTTTAAATATTAAAAGAAAACTCTATTAGAAAATAATAAATATCAGTAGATTTCATGCGCTTTTGGGGTTTTTTATTTGATTGCACCAATCCCACTTTTGATGAGTCCTTCTTTTAATCAGAGAGTTTTTTGTTTCCTTTTTCCTTCTTTCAACGAGAGGTTTAAATATATTTCCAGTACTACCTGCAAGTTATTAACTCTCAACAATGGTATTTATTTTCTTTATTTAAATTTTATTTTTTGTTCCTGCAATGTTTTTAAATTATTGCAGAGCAATGGGGAAGGCTAAAAACATATTGAGAATTACCGTCTGAGCATTGAAAAGCTGAAAAAGTTCATTTTTGTTTGTATGTCAGTCTGTCCCCACAATATCTCTAGATCGAACGGACCTAAAGACTTACAATTTTGCACGAGTGTTCATTTCTATATAGCAACATCAAGTTCGATCATCGCCGATGCATCAATCCAGGGGATTTGGTGGAGATTCAGCGAATATTTTTACATTAGCCTCATGAGTAACAATGATGGCAACGAGAAAGTTGCATAGTAAAAACATTTACAAACAAACTCGGTGTGTGTGTAAAATAATAGATGTAGCCTACCTAGGACCTTTCCATGTATCGGCTAGTTAGAAGTCTAAATGTTCAGTCAGAAGACATGTTTAATATGCAACTAGGTATTTATCCTGTTTAATTATTTAAAAAGTATAGATTTATTAGAAATCTTAGATTTTAAATATGTAATGCGAGATAGGCCAAAATGTAAATGATATTTTATGTTTTCAACAATACAACATGTTCAACATAATATTAATACTCATTGGCTATAAAGGCCTACATACGTAAGTTATAGCCAGTAAACTGAGATATTCCACCTCTGGTTGTTCTAAATGGCTGTCTTTACTTTTAGCAAACAGATTCTAAAAGTAAAAGTGCTCGGAAACATTTGTATGGAACAAAGTTCACTCATAATTTATTAAATACGTCGCTATATCTGTTCGTATTATTTTTCTTTGAGACTCTTCTTTCGAACATGAGAGATATGGGCTATGGATCAGAATTATTAACTACGAAGTCCAAGAAATGTGTAATTTCCACATACATAAAGAAAATTTGATAGTTTGCTCATTTGTACACCGTATTCAACGACATATATGTGCCAATGATGTGAGTTACAGGCATTTTTTTTGTAGTCAGGCCTTCAAGTTATACAGCTATACACCAAGTTTTAGCTTATTATAACACGTCGTTATTAAGTTTAAAAATTTAAGTAAAAAATGCAAAATAGTGGTGTTCATGTAATTGTTTAAAAGTTCGAATATGGCATTTTGGTTTACGTTTTGTCTAGCAATAATTCCTGAAACGGTTGGTAGAAAGATCTAGGACACAGTGTATATTATGATTTTTTTATTCTCTGGCGATTTTATATCTTTTCAAAAGTACAGCTCAAAGTCAAAGTGAAGTAAAGATGTATTATTTTACCAGGCGAAGTTAGAGCTAATAATCCCTCTCTAACACTTAACCTGGGAACTAACGGCTTAAAGGCGACTTCCGAACCACCACCAATGGCCGGGCAGGCGGGCTGCTTGCAAGGACAGGATCGCTCAGCGGTCTCTCATCCAAGCAGCAGCCACGCTAGACGTTGCTTGATACGGTTATCTTGAGATAACCACCGTACCCGTTACACTGTGCCATTGGCAAGCGTTACTGTTTTTTGTAAGCTTAAACAAATCCGAGGGCTCCAAGTAGTTTTCACACTTAATATAGTAATAAATATTAACACTGCGCTATTGGCAAAGTACTTGTACCGATATTCTTTTGATCTTTAAAGTCAATGCCACTTCAGTAATAATACGTAAATTGCACAATTAACTCCACTTCCTGCGCCGAATGTTAAAAAAATTATCCGTAATTTCCTCCGCTGTTGACCTTCGACGTGTAAAAAACAGCCGCATCTAAATGTAACTCACGACCACTTTTCTACACCATTGGGTCCGTCCTGGGACAATTATTGCAGGGGTCACTGCGCCTCTGGGTCCTCCGTCGGATAACCTCTGGGTAATAATTAGCGGTATCACGGCACGTGTAATGACGCAGGTCTGTCTGTCTGTCTGTCTCCCGCCGGTGAGGGCCGGTCACCTTTTCTTAGCGAAGGTCCCTGAGTCACACCCCTGACTCAGTGGCCGGTGACTCCCCACGTATTAATAGTATACCTGACTAACGTTGCTTGGAGTTGTCACTGATCAACAGACTTTCACTTTTTCCTCTTGTACAATTATACTACAGGAGGCAATATTACGGTTACGGTTACCCGGCAAAAAGTTTTTGGATTTTTGTAGAATCTAAGGTTTCTGACCTTCCACCCCCTGACAGTCACTGTAGGTTCACATTTGTACATGAAATATTAGAGTGAGAAGGAATGAGAGAAATAATCTGTTATGACCTATAAATCTTTATTGACCTAAAGCGTAATTTATTGTCCACCTGGTCTAACTTGATTTTTCTGTAGCTTGAAAATGTGTTTTTTTATTAATTTACTACTGTACTCTTCCTAGTGCTTGCTTTTTTTCCTGTCTAATGTATTCTTGCTGTTATTGTTTCAATTTCTTTGTTTGTAATAAATATTTAATATTTACTATCCGTATTAATATTATATGTTAGGTTAGTTATTTACCTGAAGAAGAGATCAGATTGCAGATCTCGAAACGTAGTGTTACTGATTTTCTGTTTCACTGAACAAAATGTCTGGATGAATCCTGTTCCCTTCACAATCCTTATATTGTCAAAAATAAACTTCAAACAAAGTTATCCGTAAAATTCTAAATAAGTTATCATACTATGATATTCATTGTTCCTTCATTATGATTGTTACTTAGCAATGATAATATAATGTTATTAATTTTGTAGCACAGTTTCCATGAGGGCTCAGTTAATTTTTACAAGTTTATATTTGAAATGTTATTTGCTTTGTTTTTGTTGAGCACCCAGTGAAAACGTTTTGTAGTTTGTTGGGACCCTATGTTGCTTTCTTATAATAAAGCATCTTGTATCTTGTACCTAAGTTAAGAACCTGTTTCGGTAACAGCCAAAAATACTGTGATTTGTAATTTTTTGAAATTTTATTTTGTTATGCTAAGAGGCGGCTGTAGAGAAAAACGACCTTGACCTTGAAATATATCCCATAAGGCCAATGTTACATACTTAAAACGTCGATTTTTGATTGTACATGTAGGCTATCTATGGAAAATGTCTTTTTAAGGTATTAGGATTACGCAACGAATCACTTTTTAGGTAAAGTATATATTTTTCAGCATTTAAACGATGAAGTACAACAATTTTGTTGTTGTTTTTTTTTAATAACCATTAAATTAGCAAAAAAGCTAAAACGTATTTGGATGCGTATTAATTATATCTTTAAAATGACATATACATCATTACACTTCTAATAAAAATACAGTCGTAAAAGCATTAAAACAATTTTTGGAGATCTTAAACGCCAATTTTTACACACAGCTCGAGCTAAAATTCCATTTTTACTATTTCAATTAAAGCTTTGACAATTACAATCTTTTTACAAATTGACGGTTAAATTGGTCATAAATTTAAATATTAAATTGTAATTTTAAATAACGCACTATTGAAAACGTGACACATACAATACGTGACGTCATAAAAGAGACATTTCAGTGTTGCTTAAGTATAAATTAGGCTTCATGCAAAATTTCAAATCTATAGGTCAGTTATTTTTCGAGTCGTTTTCGAGTAGACAGTATAAAAGGCAGACAGACAGAAATGAATTTCTTTCCAGTCCCACGAGTGATAGTCTTCGCTAATGCTCAGCCAATAAATTGAAACCAGGCTGACCAAAAGAGTGTGATTGGACAAAGTTAATCAACATTCATAATGTAGTACCTCATTAGACGAACAATTCATGTACAATCAAAGATTAACTCATTAAAACTAAAACCTTGTGGTTTAATAATTATATGAAGTAATTGTTTAATTGCGCTATTATCAACATGAGTTGTTTTAATGCACTTGCACGAGAACAACAATTCTCAGACATTTGCTGTAATTCAGTATCACTACGTTTCGAGATCTTCAATCTGATCTCTTTCTCAGGTGTATAACTAATCTAATACGTAACTAAAATTTAGGTTCAAATAAATGAATCACACCTAAATGGATTTGTTGTGGTTTTTGAGTTATACGTTGTGGCACAAACAAATCCTTAAGAAAACAAACATTAATTTAAAATTTTTTACTAAGCAAAATGGATTATAGATCAGCATCCAGTAACCACTAAGATGTCAGTGATTGATTATTCAGATGAGGAGGATATCAGATAACAGACCTCGAAACGTTGCATTATTGATCATGCATTAGCTGATTGTATAGCTGAACAATGGCAAATGTTCCTTTATAATCCTTGCAGAAAGAATATTTTCCACCTTGCACATTTTTTAGCTAAAAATAAATCATTAAAACTTTTTACTTTGAATTCGTTGACTATCAACTTCCAAGAAACACTCAATCATCGGTCTGACAGTTAACTGAACCCAGTGTTCTATCCCGGAGTAATACCATTGTCATTGTGTACCACACAATGTGCAGGAGTCATTAAGCAGTAAGTCTGTCCACAGTTTAGCAACAATCAAAGCTCCTTTCCGATCGCACAAGCACCATCAGCATCTCATTGTCCTGGGCGACAAAAACCAGAGATAATCAGTTTCTTGTGACCTCCACTTAACGCGTCTCCTGGACAGCATTAATCAGAGCCAACAGCAAACAATGTCGCGGGCCAGGTGATCGATGGCTCGCAGCCGCGGCTGTTGTCTCGGTACCGCTGCCAGTCGATCGGGTGTGAACAGTAATTAATCCGGCGTTACTTATGCATGCAACAGCGGCCAGGTGGCTCAGGGGTGGCCCGGCGCTGAGGGTCCATGACGAGACTGAGAAAAACTCGCGATTGTTTGCATAACATCCGTAGTCCAGGTTTGATACTAAGAGAAGGTCGTAAGGTTGCTTTATTTTGCACGCTATACAGTCCAATCTTGATAATCCGACAAAACTGGGACTAGCACACTACCATGGAGTCCAAATTATCAAGGAGTCCGGAATACCAAGGAGTCCGGAATACCAAGGGGTCCGGATTACCAAAGAAGTCCGGAATACCAAGGAGTCCGGATTACCAAGGAGTCCGGATTACCAAGGAGTCCGGATTACCAAGGAGTCCGGAATTACCAAGGAGTCCGAATTACCAAGGAGTCCGGATTACCAAGGAGTCCGGATTACCAAGGAATCCGGATTACCAATGGTGCCATTTACACAATGCATAAATAACCTATAATCAGTAGGAAACGTAAAAATAAGCAAAGACTATACTGTAAGAACAAACTTTTTTATTGTACGTACGTACCTAATTATAGTAGAATGAACAAACTGTGCATACACAATACATAAGTGAAAACTCTTAAATTACCATCTTTACACTTTCATAAAATCAAAAACAGTTTTTTGCTTCTTCTTACTTAAAGATTCTGTACACTTGTACAGTACTACAGTGGCCTGAGCGGCCAGCGCCGACTGCCGATAGCCTTTTTCGAGCGTGTCGGACTAGCGAACGTGTCGGACTGGCAAATGTCGGATTATCGAGATTGGACTGTATTTTACTTTGGTACAATCTCAGTTAGATTATATTGCACCAGTTTCGTATCCACACTGTAATATCCATATATCCAATATAGCAAAAATTAAAAAAAGAGTTTTACGATATTTATTTTCTAAATAGAATGGGGTTTACTCAGATCTTATCTCTTACTCCGCATGTTCAGTTGTTGTAGTCTTCAGTCCAGACGTAATTTGTTATCGCTAACTCATTTGTTTAAACTTGTTAGAAATGAAGTTTAGGATTCGTCTTCTCTACAGCAAATTCGTTTTCATGTTCCCAGAATTAAAATTAGATCCACCATCTGTTTTTGTTAAAGAGTACAGTTGCGTTACGACTCGATGACTTGTGGCCTTTTAATATCAACTTGTTCCTAATTAATCTTTACAGTACCTGAGGATGTAGTCCATCCGTATAGTGTTTCATCCCTCCACCTTGACAACAAGTTTCTTAGGTGCATTCCAATCAGAATTTTAAATACACATGAAAAAGTTCGATATGGACGAAACGTTGGCATCAAAAACGTGGAACTTAATTGCTATTTTACTGTGGTAAAAAATTGAACATGTACTTAGTTTTAATTTTGCAGTTTGACTAATATCCTATCGTTTAATAATGGGTGTGGGAAAGTCAATTTAATGACATGAATAAAATAAAATGTCTCGTAAGTTCAGCACAAATAAAAAAATTTAATATTTTTACCTGTTTAATTCTCAAGACAAATCGTACAGAATGTCATAAAAAGTTAGTGAGGTATAAATACGTTAACGACATGCATATAAATATGGAAGGTTCCTGACACGTGCGAACTTTTACGAGTCCCCTTTTTGTCTAGAGACCGCGAAGTATGCACCCTTTGCAGGAAAGAGAACAATGAGGCACAGTGAAGGAAAGAACAACCCTATTGGAGGATCGTTTAAATGTCGTAAGGCAATTTCTTCCGTATTAGAAAATGTGGTAATAATCTGCGTTATGAACGTGTCATCCTCACTCGTTTCTGTTTTTGAAAACTTCGACTTAGTCGTTTTAACTATTAATTAATTTATAGTAGCATCGTCATCAAGATCATCGTTTAACAATACATTTGTATTTTAAAGATATGCCTCCATTAATCATTCCATATTTATATTTTTGTAAAAGTAACCGAAGTAACGTTTAAATAATTCGAAGGCCTTATTCATAATTTGAATATAATGGGATATGGTTGTATCACATGAAAAATATTGCGTAGGAAATAACTATTGTAGATATGTGAGAGAAAACCACGACCGACTCTCTTACTCTGAAATATTTACCTGGACATTAAAGAACGCGAGATCTGAATACGATGACAGAGTGGCTACTGAAACGTTGTTTTATACATAGCCTACATTAAGACTATTCACAAAATCGAAAGATTTTCATTTTTCATTGGAACGTTGCCATTCACATTCATATCTTTTGAAAACGTTGTCAATTCTATAAAAAGGCGATTCTAACCTTGTTAGTAGTAACTATCAGCCAATTTCAATTTTACTTACATTCCGAAAGCTTTTGAACTATTTTCTATGGGAGACTTGGTAGCTATATAAAAAGTAACGAAATTGTGAATATAGAACAGTTTGCGTTTTGAACAGAATTGGATCCGCAACTTATTGATGCTGTGTACGACTGTGAAACAATATTTTACATTAAATGAGAGGTCTAGGTATAATTAGCGATCTTATATGGTTCTGACTACGTTCACCTTAAAATATTATTGCACTAATAAGAGAAATTCCATAGAAAAACTTCTATTGAAAACAACGTTGCAACGTTCACTGTTGTGTTTGACATTTTATTTGAATTATAAACATCAGTAAATGTATGTTTTGAATAAGAATTAAAGTGGCCTGTGGTTGGGCCTCGTCTATTTAGGATTTATGTTAGTAAGTTGAATTTGTGATAAGATGTATGGGAAACTAGTTCAATGTGCTGATGCCACAACCCTGTTTAAGGCAAATGTCTGAAAATCATAGAACTGAATATGATGTATTAGAAACTCTCTGAGTTTAAGTTGGTAATAAATCAAACAAAATTGTTATTCAAAACTTTATCCTGTGATGTTTTACCTGTTGTGTTTGTGAATGATTTACTCTTTTTAGGATATTGTCCAAAAAGGTTTCTGGGGATGTTTCTTGAAAGTGGTTAGTATTGAAAGATCATTTTGATAATAGATGCACTAGAGTTAACTAAGGCATATATGGCCTAATAAATTTACATTTTTCATATGAGGTAAGATTTTGAGTAAATGGTGTTGAAAAAAATGAAAATAGTCTTTAGACTTTAAAAAGTTGTTAGAATTATTTAAAATTTTATTAATATAGAACCGTGCATGACTTGTTTTAGGGAAATGGGATCATGCAATTTGAGGTAACCATATACTGCGGATCTAATTGTGCATGGATTTATGAGAAAGGATACCAACTTTCGAACATAGAAACGCACATTGACATGTCCCACAATAAGTTAGTGCCAGACTAATTCGAAACTAAAGCATTAACTATTCCACCATCCATAGTCATTTCAAAGTCGAACGAGTTTCAAAGTACTACGTATTTTTATGTACGTAAATAGTTTATCTTTAATAGGACAATAGTATAACGTGAATCTCTCTAGGAGTTTCTGTGTTGTTGCTCACTATGAGACGATCTGTATTCGTACAATAAAAAATGACTATAAATATCCTGAATGTTTGTAGATCAGGACAAATGTAAGTGTCTTTCAAATCGTGCTGGAACTTTTCTTCTTGTAAATTCCGAGGACCCATTTAAACTAAGAGTAGGCTAGTGCAACTTATAAAACGCAGTCAAGAAGAGTACTATCATGACAAAGTAATGACATTACAGCAGTAACAAGTCAAGCATGCCCCACTAATGGCAAAGAGAAACTGAAACTATATTTGTGGCTCCGCGTGATCCAACATTTGTCCATCAACGGCAGAGCCACTCTCCCAGTTGCATCTAATGGCCGGTGTAGGATGGGGTCTGCACGCGCGCCACGAACATCCTGGTCGCCCATCCAGATAGCGGGAGCACCAGACGTGTGACCTGCTCGCTTGATGTACCACTCATGACGTCATAAATCTGCACCAGAGTGCTTGTACTTGTTAGTGTACATCGGCTAAGAGGAGGATCTTGTAATGTAGGATTTCTTGATGGAAATTCCTCAGTCCAACTACCTCCAACGTCGATTGATTTTCTAGTATAACAAATGTGTACATAGACTCTTCGAATGGTCTAAAACCATCTGTTTACAGTATATTTATTTTACTACTGTTCAATCGGAGCTCGACATTTTTATACCATTAACATACCTTTCCCGTAAAGTGGCCAACATATTTTGCATTCCACGAGAAATTTTGAGCACCTAAAGCAGTTTTTCGAGAATTATCATAATTAGGCCAAAGTAAACTACTGAAGATCATGATGTGTATTTGTGAAGATCATATGTACTTTTTACAGTATGTATTCCAATAACGAATTACACGTGTTTAATTCAATTTGTATTTAAAAAATTGAATTCGTTTACATTCTGTAAAATATTTATATTAGCATACTCTGCCAATGTTCTCAAAGATTATATCAACGTCCAGTGATAAGGGTACATTCCAGTAAATCTAAATCCAAAAGCGTATCTTCACTCAGCAAGAACAAATCCTTTGGCATGAATCAAATGAAATCCTATGAACCCAGAAAAATTTAGTCCTATATTGTGCAGAATAAATGTAA
Organism: Homalodisca vitripennis; assembly: GCF_021130785.1. Lineage (NCBI taxonomy): Eukaryota > Metazoa > Arthropoda > Insecta > Hemiptera > Cicadellidae > Homalodisca > Homalodisca vitripennis. The sequence goes on along the minus strand of NC_060210.1, from coordinate 197,786,102 downwards.
TTCTTGAAAATATCTTCTAAGTTGATCATTTGGTCTGCAGGAGATTACATTAGCTCTCAAGATCTCAAGCCCTGATCTGAATCTCACCTAAGAGTCCTCTTCCGTGTTTATTTTCAGAATGTTATCTCAATTCTTGTTATCCTTTCCTCTTCCATGTTATATTTGATCTTCTTGTTGTCCTTGGGCCTGTGGGATTAATTTATAACCGTCCTTAAGGCGTTTTTCCAACAGCATTATATAATTTCCTTATTGCACTATCTTATCAACCCGATCAATATAACTATAAAAAGGAATTTTCAATTCTGGATAGCTACATAATTGTCTCAAGGTAATTTGAAGTTGATCCCAAATCTTACACATCTATCTGCATCTCACTTCAAATTCTCATCGTGTTCACTTTCAGAATGTATCTCAATTCTTGTTATCCTTTCCTCTTCCATGTTATATTTGATCTTCTTGTAGTCCTTAGGCCTGTGGGATTTAATTACTGAGTGTCTTCAAGGCGTCTTTCCAACAGCATTACAGAACTTTCTTATTGCATCATGTTATGAACCTGATCAATAAAATTCTAAAATGGCATTGTCAATTCTGGATAGCTACATAACTGTCTACACATAACTAGATAGCTTTAAGTTAATCCCAAATCTTGCAAAATCTATGTGCCTCACACTTCAAAGTCCTCATCCGTATTCACTTTCTGAATGTATGTATCTCAATTCTTGTTATCCTTTCCTCTGCTATTATCATGACAAAGTAATGTCATTACAACAGTAACAAGTCAAGCATGCCCCACTAATGCTTCAGTAAAGAGAAACTGAAACTGTATTTGTGGCTCCGCGTGATCCAACATTTGATTTGGTGCATTTGACCTTCTTGTAGTCCCTGGGCATGTGGTGTTAGATGATTAAACTTCTTTAAGGCTGTCATTTCAACAGCTTCATATGAAATTCTAGATGGGCGTTGTAAATTCTGAGTACCTACAGAACTGCACGATATAGTTTTAAGACCATCATCTTACCGCACACTTATAGGGGAAGACCATCCAGAACCCACTGGTAAACATTAGGAGACGACTCACTGACCTCAATATTATCAGCAGTCTTTCCTTAGCCGTCGAAGACCAGCTGGAGTCCATCTCGCTCACGTTCTCCATCCAGTTTTCCCATTTCGTAGGCGCAGAAACAAGCTCGAAGGCCGCTCGCAGTACTTGGTATTCAGAGGCCACAAGCCGCTCCATTTCCAACTCTCGGTATTCCTAGTTTCTGGTCGATGAATTAAACATTGTCAATGGGGTAACCTTGCGAGCCATTCATCACAAGTACAGTATGTCAATGGATGCAGACAGCGGTTTCCTGTCTTTGTTGGACTGCTTACAATAAACTTTGTCGTCTACACCGACAACCCTCTTAAGATTAAAAAATGTATCTTATAAACCGTACACACATTTATAATGTTCTTTTATGGAATAAAAGTTTGTCCTAGGAAATCCGGGATCCAAACAATTGAATAAATAGACGCTACATATGTAATAATTATTCAATTTTACCCATACAAATCAATATAATATCTCAATATTGACATGTTATCTCAACGAAAATGCAATTTTTAAGTGAATTAATGAAATTTAAGCAAGGAAATACTTTTTGTACACTTCATACGTTTTAAGTCATGACTGCTTCATTCGGCGTTGATGTCAACTTTTGTTATCTATCTAAAAACACAATACATAACGATTTAAATTGTGGCATTTTAAATATTTGTATTGCTACTTTTTTATTAGAAAATAACTTTGAACCAAAAGTTACAATTATATTTTAACTGATTTCTAATTAAGGGCATTTAAAAACTTTTACGTAAGAATTTCACTACACGTAACTTAATAATAAAATGTACTTGATTTTTGACAGGGGTTTTTAACATCGGGAGAAGAGGTTAGATTTCAATCCTCGAAACGTCGCATTGTGTTTTTTTTAACAATAATGATGTTAAATGCCCGGAATCCTACTATCCCTTCCAGAAAATGTATTTGGAAGCGCCTCAAAAAGGAGCTAAAAATATGGTACACACCAATGTGTTATGATAAAATGAAAAATAATTTAACGTTTTAGCAGTTAAAAATAATGTTTTTCTAACATTTTAATACACTTCAAATAAACAAAATAGAAAAGTGTTTGTTCTATGAGAGGATAGTGTTTGTGCATGTTGATGTTATGTCATGTCTTCGAAAGAGGTTGAAACAGAATGTTCAAAACGAGTGGCATTTTGGAATTACTGCAAACATCTCAGATTTAATTTAATAGATAAATTTAATATTTGCAATAATAAACAAGTCGACATAGAAATGTTCAATGAAGGATAATATAGTATCTGATTAATATTTTTTGCAAATATATTGTACCCTATGTAGGGGAATTGCTTTTCCTTTCCTTTGATCTTGCTTTTCCGAAAAGGAAAACTTAGTTGAAATCCAACACGAGGAAAGCTGTAGGTAAGCGTGGATCTGACTCAGACCTCAGCCTACAAACAGCTTATGGCACCCCTCAATTTCATCACTGATGATCCAAAGTTGACTGCAATCGCTCAAATGAAAAGTCATCTCGTGGGCCTTGACTCAGCTGATTATCGCCAGAAAATCCTGATCTTTCAGTCGAGTAAATGATGCGAGAGAACCGAGCGTGTCCGTGCTTACCTAACACGATTATAACCATTAGTGGCCACGAGCCTTGGGAGAGACTCTTCTGGCGTCCATGGACGCCAGTCCTTTTTTTGGAAGTAAAGCGTAATATTAAAATGGTAATAATAAGCAAAGTCTTAGACTTCAAAGAAGGATATAAGTAAGAATTCAATTTTTTATCTATCAAGTTTTATGTAAGTTTAAAAAGTATTTATTAATTGCTGCTCAATTGTAGATGTCCTTTTTGGGTTTACGATCAAAGTTAAACCAAAAGGTTTAGTTGTACTTGCAGTTTTAAGATTTTTTCTTTCCTTTTAGAAGAAGAAGACGAGGAAACCCTCCATTGATCTTTGTTCTAAACTGATATTTGCGCTTGCTTCTCGAGTGACAGGATATTCAGGATGGTCTAGGTTGGTCTAGGTGGTAAAGGCAGCCTCCTGTGGAGACTCTATGGCAGAGATATCAGGCTGTATATCTTAGTCATTTCACCTTGGAAGAACAGGAGGCTAGGTCTGTTCCAGCATCTTCCAGTCAAAGTTAGTAGATGAAATTTCTGTCTCAAGTTTAGGCTAGAAACAGCAACCACTCACTCCAACGGTCATCATCCGAAATAAACTAGACCTATTGATCCAAGCTTTTAATCAAATATCTTTGCCAAAGGCGCAGTGTAGCGGGTATAATGATTATCGCAAGATAACAATATCAAGCAAGGCCGAGCGTGGCTGCTGCTTGGATGGGTAACCACTGAGCGATCCTGTCCTTGCAAGCAGCCCGCCTGCCCGGCCATTGGCGGTGGTTCGGAAGTCACCTTTAAGCCGTTGCTCCCCAAGGTTAAGGGTAAGAGAGAGCTTCTTAGCCCTAACTTCGCTTGGTAAAATAAGACATCTTTACTTTATCTTTCCATTTGCGGTTAGTGATGTGCTGCTCCTGGACATAATGAAGGTAGACGCATCAGTTTTTGTTGTGCCCAGAGTAGGTTCTACTGGAAGGTATAAATCAGACACTAAGAAATCCCCGTCGAGTACTACAAATTAGATGGTGTATTTCCGGTCATGAGTGAATATAGTATTTCACCACACTCTGAATGCAAATGCCTGCAGCACGACTACGCGTATAATTTGGTTGTTTATGCGCATGTAAATGTGTTCTAGGAAATTCCAAGTTTGCAGTGGTCCACTAGGTGACGGGTGGTGTAACAAAGTGAAAAACATGTAGAATATCTGTCCTCTATGTATTTTCATTTTGGCTCAAGATTGACTTGCCGTTGGAAATTATGCTTTTGCTGTTTTCACGAGCAGTATCAATATGGATGCATCCTGTTACCTAAAACTTTTTTAGGGGACTTTTTTCTCTCTTGACTCACCATTTCTTAAAAAGTTTTTTCTTTTTTCACAGGAATCGAAAAAGGTTAATTGGAATGTCTTTGTGAATCGACTTACCCTTATTAAAATTATAGCTATGTCAAAAATGTTTGACTTCTCGGTGAAAACATGAGTGTGCGTATACGAATTGGTTCACAAATCTAATAATTTTATTTCCAATTTTAGGACAAGTACCTTAGAAATTCCACTTAGTTCTATAAGGACCTTTGCGCTGCTTCCGGAGTGACAGGATATTCAGGATAGGTAAGGCTGAGAGTAGAGGCCGCTTCCTGCCGAGATCCATGAGGAAGAATTTAGGGTACTAATCTCAAGTCCTGTCCCCTCGAAATAAGGGGGGGGGCAGCTCTGAACCAGCCTTTCTAGTCAAAACAGACAGATGGCACACCAAGGTTTAGGCTAGCCAGAACCTTTGACTCTTCTGGAACCCCAACAACTCCAACAGTCATATACCGCAGCAGACCAGACCTATCGATCTACACTTGCACCCCAGAATCTCGACATTTGCGGTTAGTGTTGTGCCACTCCTGGACATCCATCCAGGTTGCCTAGATTTCAGTGACATATCGGTTTTTGCTGTGTCCAGTGTGGGTTCAACTGGAAGGTATACAAGTTCTAGGTTATTTAATGAAATTAAAACACAGTAAGATTGTGAATAGAGATGATTGACTTTATTGTGGCTCTAATGAGTTCAGAGATCTGTAGTAGGTGAGGTGTGACAATGTCCAGCGGCTAACTCGTGTGACGTGTGACCGAGGCGGATTCTCCCCGCTCACCTGGCGGGCTAAGGCTCGTGGACCCCGGCCCGCGACTCCGGTATAGTTCGACTTTCACGGCCATCTGTGACGTCTGAGGTCCCTATTATTTGATACTGTACGCGTCCTGTCCATCGGATCCGGATTAAATTGGTTTTTTACGAGCCAGCCTCACCGTGACAGACCGGCTGCGATCCATTATCTAATTTATTATTCTCATTTCATGCAGCACCACAATTGCTGACACAAGTCACTGACTTCTGATCGATTGCTCGAGGTTCTCGACCTGTCTCGCCACTGTCGTGCGATTTGTTTCGGTCCTCTGCCGTTTAATCAGGTCTGCTTGTTTGGTTTACTTCGCTGCGATCTTGGACAAGCGCGGGACTCATAGGAGGATGATTCGCTTAGCGTATTACAAATGTTGTGTTTGGAAACGAGGGGTTTGTTTTGTTTTTGGATCTATCTTGCAGGCCCTTGTAAGCCGCAAGAGGAGGATCGGTACAGTTCTTAACTGATAGTAGTTACTTCTGATAAAGAAATGTTGTTTGTACCTGTGCTATCTGTAACTCAAATCCATATCTAAGTGCTGTCTCTAACAGCTCTGATAAAAGGTGGTTCTGACTAAAAATCTGAACTTATCTCTAACTCTTATCATATCTATATGCTATCTCTGCTAACATGATAAATAGTGCTTCTTGAGGACAAGGTATTTAAACCTACCATATCTATAACTACAGTAAATGCTATCTCTAACAATATTGTTTAAGGGGTACTTCTGACACAGAAAATATTTGAACCTATAGTGTCTTTACTCTATGATGATTAGGCTTATAATGACTCTGAATCTGAGATATAATGTAAGTATGATGCAAATGTGAGGCCTTGATATTAATTACATATATTCTCCTTGTTTCTTTGTACAGATTATTTGAGTTACAATGAATACTAGCTTATATTTTTTCGTTAGTTATTATTTTGGAACTCTTTGATTGCAATATAATATGGTTATAATAGTTGACGATTTCTTGGAAAAATAAATTATGGTACAGGACTTATAATCATCTTATTTCAAGTATTGTACTGAAGTGGTTGAGCTTTCAAATCAAATGGCTGAACCTCAAGTTCACACGGCTGAACTTGAAATTTACATGGGTGAACGGAGAGCTGCAATATATAAGCGGACGAGATATGTAGTAAACCTATTAAGATCTTTGAGCTCAGAGAGATATAAATTCTGCGCAGACAGGATCGTTGTCATTGTACCTCCCCTCTCCCAGGACCTTCATCCGCACAGGTTGGGAAGTCAATCGTGGACGTCAAGAAGACGACGTTACAGACTTAAACAATATATTTATTTTTGTAAGAGGCAAGACCTCAATGTTATTATTTTTTTACATCATCGAGTATGAAACTTGTTTTCCCTACTACCTGGATAGGAATGAAAATAGGTCTTCGCATCATTTATAAACTACACCGCGCTTAATACAGCATTCATAATCAATGTTACAAGTATCCATGACATTTCTCAGAAAAAGCTGAAGTTTTGAATTACACTTCTCTCTAAGATTGTGTTTATAGCTCGATTAAATATTAGCCTTTCACTCCAGAGAAAATTTTCAACTAATCATATCCTGAGGATATTTGTATTTATTTTAAATGTTAAAGTATTCCATGTTAATTATTTTAAAAACGTGAAGTCAACGATGCAACCAGCTTAAGAATTATAAGTGTCCACTGGCGTCCATTTATGGCGCCATAGATTGCTTCCAGAAAAACGCTGAGGATCTAGTTCACGAGTTAAAACCGGTTATAGCATACGGGTTTTAACTCCTTAAGTGTTATTGTAAAGTGTTATAGCTATCACCAGTGCAGCTGAAGTGGCAATGCCAATCCCAGTGTCAGTAGCGTGCGGTGATGCAATGATGTTATTGATGACGCTACAAACACCGGCCAACGACCTCCATCAGCTGGTCGCTAGTAAGAGTCTATCACCAATGCAGCTGAAGTGACAATGCCAATGCCAATGCCAGTAGCGTGCGGTGATGCAATGATGTTATTGATGACGCTACAAAACACCGGCCAACGGCCTCCATCAGCTGGTCGCTGGTAAGAGTCTACCACCAATGCAACTGAAGTGGCAATGCCAATGCCAATGCCAGTAGCGTGCGGTGATGCAATGATGTTATTGATGACGCTACAAACACCGGCCAACGACCTCCATCAGCTGGTCGCTAGTAAGATCCCCCTCCGCCTCCTCCTAATCCCCCCTCCTCCTCTTCAGCCAAATTGATGTGCTGCTGCTACTGTTTACCGCGTGCACCGCATTTGCTCTTCATCATTGTTTTTTGCCTTGCATCCTGAAGTTTATCTAACCGCAGGAGCCTCTGGCAATTGCGGCAAGATTGTTTTCCAGCAGCGACCACGAAGCGGTGAGCAGCGTTTCGGAACGATTGTAGACGAGAAATGAACCCAAATGTCCAATGCTGTTCGACTTCACACACCTTAGAGTTCCTTAGAATTCCTTAGAGTTGGTCGGTAATATCGTTCAGTAACCTGAAGGTACAAGTCTTAGATGAGTTATCTCTTCTAGGGCAAATTGACAGTGATTGATCTACGGTAACTATTTTCTTGGTGACTTCCAGTTCATTAACAGTATTGATACTTCAACTCAACTCAGCGGACAACGGTTACTAAAGCCCTCTCCCGATTAATACTAACCTGCCATGTTTACCATGATGTACTTTCGTTCAAATAATGAAGTATTGCTTTCTGGATTGAAGAATGTAGCAGCAGAATGCTTTGGATGCACAGAGGGACAGGGTGCCCCTTGACTTTTTCACCCCTCAAACCATCAAAATGATTTACGTTACAAGTCTCCAGACATTTTGTATTGAGAGCTATTGTCTATAAGACCAGATATACAGACAGACCGATTTTCCTTTGACCTTTTGCTCACAAAATCAGAGCTTTTTTTCTTAGACAAATAGGAATCTATGAACCAAGTTTCAAGTCTCTAGACACTTTCTATCAAATGTTATCACGCAGACAGTCGGACGGAAATTACTTCAAGAAGGTCCTGGCGATTCCTGATAATCTACTAATTAAAAATGGAAAACTTTTCACAAAAAGGAGTGAAGTTCTCTCAATCGAGAGAAGTAAAATTCTTTTGTTTTGGCTTAGAGAAAATCAATGAAACCTATCAGAAAATAGATTATCATCAGGTAAATGAAAACCAAAATCAAGTTCTGCGAAAAGAGAAGTGCGGATGATACTGTTGACAAATTACAAATGTCATATTCCTCAGAGTTGATCATCTCCTCAGTACTTTACATGTATACATTAGCAAGGCCTCCTCGTCTTGAATAACCAACTGCATGGCTATGAGGCCAAACCAATCAATCCCATCTACGCATCAAACCCCATTAAACTGTTTGGATGATGAATTGGTATGATGAGAATAATGAGTAGATTGAACGAGTGTGTCCCTTCGTAATTCTGTGACAATCTAAGATTGAATGGTCCTTAAACTCAACCTTTTAAATTTGCTTCACATTGTTAGAATTTAAGTAATTGCTAAAAGAAAATGTTAACAACAAGGTTTATAAGTTTGGTTTTGACGATGGAAGAATTATCCTATGTTTGAAGGTTATTTTGACGCTGCAAGGGGATTGTAAAGGAAACGGGAGTTTTCTGGCATTTGCCATCGTTCAGTGATACAAAAGAATTAGTAACACTACGTTTCAAGATCTGCAATATTGAACATCTCGAAACGTAACGTTACTGATTTTTGTATCACTGAACGATGGCATGTGCCCGGAAAAATCCTGTTTCCTTTAAGGTTTAATATAGTATAAAGTCCTCATCTGTGCTTCATTAGGTTTGTAAATTTCACAAAACAATAAAGTCAAATACCGATATGCAATTTGATACTTTTGTGCAGCATTGTATTAAGAATAGTGTATTCATTAATAAATTAAATAATTAAATAGTAAATTAATTCTTAGAAATTGTGAATTTAGAGTTACGCGACACTTTATTAAGTTTAATCCATAATTAATGCTAATCAATTTAAAGGACCTGTGGCAAATAACTAACTCAGCATTAGTCCTTCTCCGTAGACTAATGGTCATAGTCTCGGCTCTCTATTTTAACATGTACCTTCAGCTTTGCTGTGGAAAATTACATTGTTATCTATGCTCTTTTAACAATTATCGTACATTAATAACGGACTACATCATCGGTGTCGGTAGCCGCGGTCAACCGAGCTGGCAAATGCTTCGGTTAGTGTTCGGTTTCCAATGGTTCCATAAAGCCTGGCAATAAATTTCACGATGGGTAGCAATGACCATTAGGAGTATATGAAAATTACAGAACTATGAGGAGGGATTTGTGGCATAACCTCTCTATTGTGAGTATTTCTTATTCCTACTGAATCTAATAATTTTCAATTTGTTCAATAAATTAAGTGCCAAACCAGTGTTCTTTAGTGCAAAAAATAACGCAAGTAATAACGGTTCCAAATGAAAATTGTTAACTTTTGATCATGTTTGAACTAATGTGACATCGCTCTCAAAGTTAATTCAAATGCCACGATCCACACTCTGATAACTCAGAGGTTTAGCTGTCTCGTCCATGTCTTGCTCGAAGACTGTAAAGGATAATGTTCATTGTTGTACCATGTAGTTCGGCTATTCATGACAACTAAAAGCCCAATTTAATAATATATTAAATTATTATTATTTTGTAACAGCTAAGCTGTTTATCTTACTATTACGTTGAATTAAAAAACATAAATCCAAATGGAATACCGAGGAAGTTTTGGGGAAACTTCAATATGAACAATTCAGTGCATCAGATTTTTTTCTGGGAGGGATTAAGATTAAATTAAAGTTAAGAAGTCCTCTCTTTCACTTAACCTGGTTACCAACGGTTTAAAGGTGACTTTCGAACCACCACCAATGGCCGGGCAGGCGGGCTGCTTGCAGGGACAGAATCGCTCAGCGGTCATCCATCCAAGCAGCAGCCACGCTCGACGTTGCTTGAATCGGTTATCTCGCGATAACCGCCGTACCCGCTACACTGCGCCATTGGCTTAGATAGAATACACTAATAGCAAGACTTTAATATGTTGTGCTTGTTACATGGTATCCGAAAGAGATGTGATTGCGAGATTATTCTTCTCAGTTTTCTCGCTTATGTTCACCCTCGAGTAAGAGTCCTCCCATCGGCTTGAAGGTTGATTACGCACAATGAAGAATGGGTAGAAAGACGGTGACCAAACAGAGTGATGGGAGTTCTACAAGGAAACATCAAATCTCTTGCAATGTCCGAGAACACATGTTAAAAATTAGAAAATTCATAGTAATCTTAAGAGAACCCTTTTATCTTGCAAAACAGGAGGAAATGAAAGAAAGGACTTAGGCTGAAAAAGGCTCTAATAAGTATAAAACCATTGGCCAACTTTTTCCAGGCTCTATTCTCCAAAACATGTATATCTGTATGTAGGGTTCTGAAAACAACAAAGCAGATAACAATTGCTTTGGCATTGACATTGTCCTGTCCTAAAGCGAAAACAAACTTTTACAGGAGACGTTAAGGTTGTAAAGTTTATTTCACTTAGCCCCAAGGAGGACAGCTGAAGACCAGTGGCCAACTTTTTTCCACTTTTGTAAAATTATCTCTGACCAGCAGGTTTGAATCAGTGTCTGTATCTGTATATAGCGTGCTGAAAAGCAATAAAAGAGAAGAAAATTAATATAGCCCAAATTAACATTGCCCAGTCCAAAAGCGCAAATCCTATTAAAGGTGATCTATGGATTTAGAAGGCAAGATAATGTGGAAGGTTGGATCATTGTCTGGAAGGTTCTGATAGCGAGCAATGTCGGTTAGTAAAGTTGCATCAGCATTTTCTTCACCTGTAAAAATCCTAAGGAAAGAGAAAAAGTATGACTTCCTGTAAGGTAAACTGTATTACAGAGGTCGTATCTTCACTCTGGATTATTGGAGAACACAGCTAGACGCAATAAGGCAACGGTTGCACCGGTTGGAAATTAGCTCCTCGGAAATTAGCAAAGGCTGTGGAAGTAATCCAAGGATGCCTTCATCAGCAGAACTCCCCATCACGCGCGAACTGGCGGCGGTGACAAGTGACTGTGAAGCCCGCAGCTGCACCCTTGTTAGCTCACACCCACGCGTCCACTGTTCTACCGCGGAGATCACGGAGTTTCGCGGCTTTGTGCGGGTCCCGACACCCCGAGTGATTAGCCCATGAGCAACAGATTGGCTACGGGAAGAAGGTGAAATAAATCCTTTGATAAGCTGAGCCGGGGGTGACACCCTTTCAATGGCCGGGATTACGCAAGCTAATGACGGCCGGTATTTGCATGCAAGGGTAGAGTAATTAAAAAAGCCGACGAAGCGTAGCGAGCGCAGCGAGCTCGGCGAGAGAGGCGCCCACCCGCGATCCACCCTCGATGGCAACAATTCTTTCTTGCGACTTCTCTACAACAGCACTAATTAGAAATTATTAGCGCCCTGATGTCGCAATAAGGCTTAAGATGTTGTAAGGGATTTGTACGCGTATTAAAACAAAGAATAACTCCGCCCCGGGCATTACGACCGCCCGGGCCCTCCCCGGACTGGCGTAGCGTCGGTGCTCTTCATTGATTACGTTTTTAAATTAGAGGCATTGCTTTTTGGATTAACTCCTTAAGAGTTTCTAATTACTTCCTTTCGGCCCTTCTTTGATGTTTTTAATTGTTAATTGATATTTTTGTTCCTTTCTTTTGTGTTAAATCCCACTAATTTTTGTGTTTATTATTATTTATAATGAATAAAAACGACAAATATATAATTTACAAGATTGCAATAAAAAGACAACAATTGAGCTAAGACAATTTCTTACTATTAAATAACGACCTGACAAAATGTAACGAAATAATCGCATAGACGAACAAACTCAAGGACGGACTGTCCTTTAACTTTTTGTCCCAAAATCAATAAAATTCCTTTTGGAGCTAAAGGGACCTATCATGTACCAAGTTTCAAGTCTCTAGGACCTTTCTTTCAAGAGTTATCGCGTAGATAGAGAGACTGTAAGGTTTTTAATTGAGATGGAGTAGTTTTAAGGGGTCCAGTCTTACTATATCTTCAATTCTTCATATCTTCACCATTTCTTCAACGAATTTCCACTCTATTAAATATAAAATGTTAAATTATATTTTTAATAATTTTATAGTTTTTTTAATATTTAATCTACGACTCTAATTATTTCCTCATTTTGAAACAAAAAAATTTTGTATTTTTTTATTGTAAAAAGAAACATGTTTAGTATATATAAGTTATTTTAACTTGTTTATTATTATAAGAATTATTTATTGCTCAATCAATGTAATTAACTCTAATGTACATGTATTTATGTAAAACAATGTGCATGTATAGTATGTTTAATATAATCAAAAAACCATTTCTTAAATCATATTTTCTCTCTCGATTAAACAATTCTAGAAGATTAGATATAGTTTTCAATGTTTTCTGAAAAAAAATGAATTTTGACTATTTGAATTTGAATGGTTGAGCTTGAAATCTTTGTAGTTGTCTTAATCTTTTACTTAAAAAAAAAAAAAAAAAAAAAAAAAAAAGAACTGAATATAAGCTAGTTTCCATATATAACGTAGCTATGGTGGGAAGGGTTGATTCAACGCGAATGGTTATTTTAGCTCCAATTCACCTTCAGCTTAATGTCTAAAATCTGTCACTGTCATACTGACTTGACTCCTGAAATCAGGAGTCCCCGTCAGTTTAAAGAGATAAAAGATGTCGACCAAGAAGACGTTTAAAACCAAAAATTGTTTCGTCAGAAACAACTAGACTAAAAAAAGTTCTGTCTGGTACCCAGCAGGCACCCAGTGTAATATAGATAAAGAGGTTTTCTTTTTTCTCGTTTGACGAACAGAAAAAAATTTTTAAGAACGAAACTGACCTATAACAGGCATAAAGTCTCATTTATATTCCGGGTGAGTTTTTTTAAAGTGATCCAATAGCTAACTTTTTAATTACACGACTTAGCACCACACTTTAAATTTGGAACTTGCTCAATTGTAAGTTTCACTTAGGGATACACTCAAATTTTTTGAAGATGGCCGCCATTTCCCAATATAGCAGCCAACTTTAAAATCTTTAATGGAACACCCTGTATTTTATGTTGTTTTTAGATTCTACTCTACAAAATAAGACATTTTTGCTTTTCAAAGTTTTTCTAATATCTCTAATGGTTCAGGAGCTACGTGGACTGGAAGTTTTCATAATTATTTACAATATGGCGGCCAACTTTAAAGTCTTTTATGGAACACCCTGTATTTTATGTTGTTTTTAGATTCTACTCTACAAAATAAGACATTTTTGCTTTTCAAGAGTTTTTCAATATCTCTAATAGCTCAGGAGCTACGTGGACTGGAAGTTTTCATTTTTTTCCAATATGATTTAAAATGTCCAGTCCACGTAGCTCCTGAACCATTAGAGATATAGAAAAACTTCAAAAAGCAAAAATGTCTTATTTTGTAGAGTTCAGAATCTAAAAACAACATAAAATACAGGGTGTTCCATTAAAGATTTTAAAGTTGGCTGCTATATTGGGAAATGGCGGCCATCTTCAAAAAATTTGAAAGTGTATCCCTGAGTGAAACTTAAAATTGAGCAAGTTCCAAATTTAAACTGTGGTGCTAAGTCGTGTAATTAAAAAGTTAGCTATTGGATCACTTTAAAAAACTCACCCGGTATAATGGGATTTCATGTCACAATGTGATTTGGCAGAGCGTTACACTGGGTAACCGTGACGGCAGAATAATATGTTTGTAAACGATCTGAGTACAATCCTATGAGATTATGTGAGACTATTCGGAAGATATTTCAAGAAATATTTCATATGTAAACTTAACATTCTGTAAGACTCTTCTTCCACATAGACAAGAATGAGTCCTATGATAGTCCGTACTCATTCATGGGATATGGCTGAGCGTAAATGAAACACGGTAGGCTGGCACTATGCCTTTTTCGCCTGTAGGAGTGGTGTAAACATTCTTGTAGCATTTTTACACTGCTAAAAATATAAACGACAAAAAAGTAATAAGAGAAAACTGTAGTAATAAATAATAATAATTGCAAGAAATATGTCTAATTAACAGGAACACATAGAATGTGTCCAGTGGTCCATGAAATATCATCGAATTTCAAATAAAATCACTATCTTTTCTTATATTTATTGACGTTTTTGAAGGCCGTCCAAAAATATTTTTTTAAATCACAATCTTTTCTGCAGAAGTTCTCACAGATTTATATATATATATATATATATATATATATATATATATATATATATATATATATATATATATACAGGTCTGAGAAGTTCACTTTGGTCACCAAATTGGGAGTTTTCGAGACCAGTGAGGCGTAACCCGGAATCATTTTTGAAATAGGAATAGGCCTATATGTTAACCATGCACCCTGAGTATGTATAATTAGGGTACACTTATAATTTTTGAGTCCAAGTATAATTTCAGTACAATCGGTACAGTAGTTTTCACGTACAACCCACACACACACACACACACACACACACACACAGATATACCGTTACATTTGTATGTAATAGTACAGACTTTAATTTAATTTGCTACTCGTGTTCATGTAAGCAAAGTTATGTCAATTTTGGCAAAAATGTGTTGCTTTTTAATCTTAAATTAACAGAACGGGGTTCTCGATTACTTTTCAGTAAACCAAGTATTCTTGAACCATTGTTTTAAATTGCATTACCTAACAACCATCTAATATACAAATATAAAATTAACAATTCAAAATACTTCATGAACCTGTTACAATGGTATTAAATTACATTTTATAGATCTAAGAGTAACATAGTTGATGACAATTACACAATTTAATGATGCACCGATCATTTCATTAATTCCAACTGTTAAGGACTGTGTACAGAAGGGATTCGCTTTAATGAATGCATTAAACTGCGGATCTGATTTGATATGCGACTGGTCTTAGCCCGCAGTTCCCACAATCTTTATTGCAATCAATCAATCGATTCAAACATTCAAACATGCGGTTCGGGACAAAAGGACAACAAAATATTCTAATCACTCTTTAAGATATGTTGAGATAATCGACTGGTTTATTGTGTACATCTGTACACAAACCGACTCGAAGCACTTAGCTGCTTATAGATGTGAACATTTAAATTAAATTGTATCAGTTCTGAGGGCAGCAATAATTTTTAGGGAACATCCACGAAATCCTAAAAAAAATGATTTAATTAGCAAAAAAAATCAAATACTTTGAATGAAACACTGTTCACGGTAAAACAAAAAATTGTTTTAATTTCAAACGAAATGTCCTTGAACGAAAGAGAAACGTTCAATCCATGTACTGCTACGTTATGTAACCAATTGTAACAATTTTAAACCGGTGATGGATTTATAGAGATCCGTAGGTGGTTACTATTGTATATGTGCATGCAAGCGTTTATTACTAAATTAATTAATAATTCTTGTTTATTTTTTAATTTAAAAATGTGAGATAATTATAATTTAAAATATTTAAATTTTTAAGTATAGGCTATATTTTAACTTATGACACTAAAATGGGTTTTAATAAAAAATGTGTTTTTATCATTAAATTATGGATTATTTATTTCCTAACTGTTAACATGAAATAAAATTCCAAAAATTAAATTGTATACAGAATGTTTATTTGGTCTATAAAGTTTTATATATTATTACATAATTTTACAGCTTCTGTGCTGAATGTGTTTGTCGTTAAATGATTATTGAGTTTTAGTGTGTATGGTTTTAGTAACAGGTATTTAAATGGTATTACATGTACGCAAATAGTTATTTATATAAAATATTAAGATTTTATCAGTGGATCACGCCTCAAAGTCTTGTCTTCCTTAGTTTCTTATTAAAACATGTATAGAAGTATAATAATTCATATTAAATCACAGGGTAATCGCATACGATTATATAAATATTGTCTTAACTTACCACATTAAGGAGTTACCATTCAAGCTTAATTCTTTTATTTCAGTTTGTTTTTGACTATTGAAGGATTTTAAATAAACAGTCAGTAACGCTACATTTTGAGATCTGGAATCTGATCTCTTCCTCAGGGTAATCACTAACCTAAAACATAACTACAACCTACATTAAAATTAACAAATTATACCAGAGCGTTGTCACGTATAAATCAGGAATCACAAAATGGCTCTTTCACAAAACGAAAATCTTGAAACGTAGTCTTATTGATTTTTTTTTATCATTGAACGATAGTTCAGAAAATCCAGTTTCCTTCAAGCTTAAATCTTGTGGTTGCATCAAAAACTTTGCCAAGGACAACCCAAAAATCCTTAGATCCAAATTCTTGGAATAGAATGTAGACCCAATTCTTGAGATAGAGGTACTTCCAGAAGTAGACCCATTAGGGAACAATACCGTGTAGAACGAGCCTACGGTCGAGCGAGTAGCTCTAATGTAAACAGTAGCTCTGGCGGCGTTCCACAGGGATGTCCTCTCTCCGCGATGTTGTTCATCAGGAACACTTCATTGTCCGGGGTTTCCAGTGATTGGAAACATTGTTAGGGTGTCTTTGTTACAACGGCACCTGCACCACAAAAAGCAAACAAATGATTATGAGCTTTGTGCGGGCTGATTAGAACTCGAGTCGGGGGCTAATATCGGGAGAACTCTTCAACCGTTAAATGTAGAAAAAACAGCCATTGTCTGGTGGGGTGACACCCGGCGTGGTTGGGGTCTCTCGTTTTTCTACCGATATCTCCGACTACGATATCCGCGTGACGATGGTGACATATCTCCATCATTGTCAGGGCAGACGCGACCCTCTGCATAATTCCGACACTACAGGTCACATTAAATTAGCACCCTTTCAAGTGGAAATGCCCGTGACCATTTTTAAGCCACAAATGGGTGCTTAACAAACTGTCTGCACTGTTGTGCCGCAATTATATTTTGTTTCTCACACACAGAAGGGTTGCCGGTACGACCCTCATAAGATATTGATATTGAACCTTTGTCGTGCTGATTTCGAGTGGAGAAATTAATCGACGACAGTGCAAAGATAGTATACCTAACTAAACGAGTAGATATCTTTTGTACGGTATTCAATTCTTTTTCCAGTTAGTAACGCGTCGTAATTTTTGTTTTTAACGGCTGACTTTTGAGGTCTAAAAAACATTTGCACTAAATATTCAATTTGATAAGAATAATAAAATTATTGTTAATGTGATTAGTAAAATCACTGATTACAAACCAGTACATCTAAAGATTCTGGTTCCTTTACTTTGTCAGAAGCACTTCATACAATACGAACCAATAAACATAACAATTTATAATGGAAAGATGTTTTAATTTTTTTCACTCATACGGTTAAGAATGTTGAATTGGAAAAGAGAAACTCATTTACAATTTGAGATATAAGGTAGGTTCAAAGATGAAAATATTTGATCATTTAAAAATGTATTCCATGTTTCATTCAAGCAAGCTTTACAGAAGAATGGCCTCTTGTTTGTGTAATAGGCTTCTTTAAGAAAGTATTAAAGCATAGCTGATGACGTCATTTTCGTAAAAACAGCATAATAAAGCCAACGAAAGTGTGTCCTTCTTTTCTGTTGTTTCTACAATATATCTTTCATTAGCTGCACAGTAGTTAAATTTCTAAACTTCTACAAAGGAATTTTCGGAGCCAACCAGTTTTGAAGACTAAATCCAAGTCTTATGATTCTTTTCATCCCTATTATTCTAGCGATTTCATTTCCTCCTTTCACCTCTTTGCACATCAGAAAACCAATTTCTCAATTTCTTTATTAATTTTATCAGAGCAATTTGCTAGTCCATTATATTTCTGGAAGATGATAGTATCTCTGTTCTATACAATGCGACAGATTATGCCTGTTATTTAACACTGTAATTATACGAAGAAATAGGTCTATGTGATCATCAATGCCTTCTAGTTTTATTCGTTTTGTATTTTACAGTTACAAATTATACTTTATATGCATTTCATTGAAGCTACTCATAAGAATTCAAAAATGTTATTACAGAAACTACCTATATTTAAATTTACAAACTATTTATTATTAGGTCAACTTATTTATAATTTCCATCAGGTGCTGGGTCAGATTCCGTTATATGCCCCCAACGCTTTAAACTTTTTTCAATGAACTTAGAACGTTATAAAACGATGTAGTTGAGTAAAAGAACTAACATTATGAACCCAACGCTAATTTTTCATTTACGGATGATTATAATGAATTACAATTAGTTACTATCTAAGAAAAAAGGGTACTTACGTATTATATCGACCACACCCCTACATTTCTCCAAACACAAAAATTCAACAAAGACAAACATTACCATACAAAAACTAAACTCTTTATTGAAAAAAAAACACACAAAACCTGTTTTTATTCTTGATCACACTCGGCCACCCAAAATTCGAGTGCCTCCGGCCATCAGCGCGGTTCAATGAAGTTCATTGAAAAAAGTTTAAGCGTTGGGGGGCATATAACGGAATCTGATATTAAAAATTTCATACGCTAAATGTAACGTTCGTGTATTAAAGAAACATATATGCATATATCAGCCATATAAAAATAGTACAAAAGAGTCTTTTTTAACTTGGCCACACTCTAAAAACACAAAATTTTCCATAGGTCTATTTACTTCTAATATTTGATTGTTGTCTGAGGCATTTGTGATTAGAACCTCCAAAATTGTATTCTAATACTTGATAGTCACAATCAGAGGGATGTTTATCATTTGTCGCCACGAGTACTGGGCTCTGATGGCTAGAGCATTAGCAGATAAGATAAGATAAGATAAGAACTTTCCCAATCCCCATTCTTGTAAAGCATGATAAATTATACTTCCGCAGAATATATCGATTGCTGTGTGTTGATTTCGGAAGTAACACTTTGTTAGGTTTGGCGTGGGTTTAAATAAATGATTTACGTGCGTACACAAAGAGTATTGGACTATTGTTACCTTAAAGATTTAAAACTAAAAAGACTTGTGTTTAAATATTGGTAAATGTTGGATGTGGAGGCACTTTTAAACTAAAAAGTACTGGAGTATAGATTTTCTGTGGCCAAAAAGCAAGCTCTGAATTATACGCCCTACACACGCATGCGCCCGAAAAATTAGCCCAGTTTCACTATTTATGATTAATCGCAGAATCGACGTAGCGTGAACTACAACAACGGAAATATGCAAATGACGAAACGGCTGAAGATTTTTCACAGTTAGAGGCGGAATAACGAGCTGACAAAACGCCGCTTACCTAAAGTTTGGGGGCCAGATCCGGGCAGAGATTACGGAAATTAAACAGTTCCTGATGTAAATGTAACTGGTGACCATCAGATAGTGTAATAGTTCACGGTAGGCCGACCATGTGAGTAATAATCGCGGCTAAGTGTTTGTTTACTGTGGTGGCCCCGCCGGCCCAGCCCGCCACGACAGACGAGCCATACATTATACATGAGTACAAATGTAAGCGGGTAAAATATTTATTGCGTTGCCCGCTTGTCTATCGGCCGCCCGGGACCATCCCTCAGGCTGATGATGCAGTACGGACATCACCCCCACCACCCCCTGTGATCAATGACCTCCTCAAGCACGTCTTTAACTAAAGATGTCCGAGGGTCGACCGTATTGTCACAGCACGTGCCCACCCCCCCCCCCCCCCCCCCCCCCCCGTCCAAGAATTTCCTCGATCTGTCTCACTTAGTTCCTTCACTTAACTGTTCATATTTTCGGTTTTATTAGACCCCAGGACGTTGGTCATAGGTGAGTAAGAGATGACGTGTCGAAAGAATGTGGATTCCTGTATATTCTTAGTCGATTGGGTGTTGGACAACTTAGATAGTTCCTGCAGCTTAGAAATTCCAAACATTTAACCATCAAGTTTACAGTAAAAAGGAATTTGACATTTCTTGGAAAAGATGTCAGCGTGGAAATTATAGGACGTTCGGTATAAAATAAAACGACACACACCATTCATTGCACTAACTAAATCTGGATGTACCAAGGTATTAATTGTGAAATCCACATGTCAAGTAAACTAGCTAATGTGCATTTAAAAGAGGATATTACGACATGTGGGAGAATGGAAATCTAAAACTAAGATCAATGTAGTAAGAACATACAGTTTATCCTTTCAAAATTAAAATGCAAATTTCTTATCAAAATAAAACTTAAGTTAATGAGTTAAACGATGTTCTAATTTTAAATTTAATTTACAATTAAATATCGTGCATTTAAGTTCCCAAGGTTCAAAAACATTGTTTTATTGATAATTAAATCATTGAGTGTTTATGTAAGATTAAATTGAACTAATGAGGCTGTAATGAAAAGGACCACAAGTTGGCAGCCGATATATATTACGCGAAGGGTAATTTAAATTCTAACTCTACTTTTTATGACTCTGAGCTCGGGATGTTTGTCGATTTAAAGCCCTCTTTAATAAGATGCAAAATAAACGCTATTAGAAATCGGCGGCCCTGTAATTTATTACCCTGCAATTTCATGTTCTTGATTTATTGGGCTCTGGAGATTGTGGATCGCGAACAATTTCCGTTCTTGTACGGACCAGCTGAAGAATGAGGCGAGGCCACCGCTTCCTTGATGTGATGCAATGTGTCAGACATTTTAGTGCCTCCTCTACGAATCAATATTGTTTATAAAGTTCTTTGTTTAACGGAGAAGATGAGCCTGCATATTCATGGACAAGTATCATGTATTAAATGTTGCTTTTATATGCTCTTCCTTTGACTATTCCAATAATGGTGCTGAGCTTTTATTTTCCCATCTACTCAACAAAGATTCAAGAATTCACGCTGTGCTTCTAAGTCGGTCAGTTATATAACACAGAGAGTAGTTTATTTACCTGCGCTACTAAACGTGAAATTTTGAAAAAGCAGGCTGGGAATCTTTACAATATACATGATATAACAGTATTATACTTACTTACTAGTTGAAAGCCTTAACTTCAGGGTGAAAATAAAATCAGATAACACCGTTCCTACTGACTTCATTCGCCAGAGAAATAATCTTAAGACGTTGAACCTATGATCTAGCTTATATTGTGATCCAAGCTATTTCAGTAATCTAAGGTTCTCCAGTCATTTGAGATATTCTTGTAATCTGGTCAACTCCAAATCTGCTCAAATGATCCAACTTACAGTGATCCAACTTATTTCAGTAACCAAAGCTGCTCTGGAGAATTGAGGTACTGTTGTAACAGCTGATCTGCTCAAATGATCCAAGTTACTATAGTGATCCAATTCATGGAATTAATCCAACTTCCTGCAATTATCCAATTTTACAGTGATCCAACCTATATTAATAACCCCAGCTGCTCTGGAGAATTGAGCTACTGTTGTAACAGCTGATCTGCTCAAATGATCCAAGTTACTATAGTGATCCAATTCATGAGATTAATCCAACTTCCTGCAATTATCCAAATTTACAGTGATCCAACTTATTTCAGTAACCCAAGCTGCTCTGGAGAATTGAGCTACTGTTGTAACAGCTGATCTGCTCAAATGATCCAAGTTACTATAGTGATCCAATTCATGGAATTAATCCAACTTCCTGCAATTATCCAATTTTACAGTGATCCAACCTATATTAATAACCCAAGCTGCTCTGGAGAATTGAGCTACTGTTGTAAACAGCTGATCTGCTCAAATGATCCAAGTTACTATAGCGATCCAATTCATGGAATTAATCCAACTTGCTGCAATTATCCAACTTTACAGTGATTCAAACTATTTCAGTAATGATGCGATGATGCAGCTTTGTAGTGATCCAAGCTCTCCAGTGATTCCAGCTATTCTTGTGACTTACATTAACTACAGTTAATCTGCAGAAATGATTCAAGTTTCTCCATCGATACAATTTGTAACACTAATCCATATTTCTGGAATGGTTCAACTTTGTAGTGATCTACGCTATTCCAGTGATCCAAGCTGGTCAAGTGATATTGGCTATTCTTTTAACTCAAGCAACCACAGTCAATATGCATAAGTGGTCCAAGTTACTAGAAATATCCAAACTATTTCGTGATTTCAGTCTATGGAATTATCACTAATCCTGCAGGGATCCAACCTACTCAATTGATCTAACCAAACATTCATTTATCCAAACTTTATGTAGGAATACCTTACAAGTTTATTTGTATGGTATTAGATTTGTTATAGCTTGTCAATCAATACCCAAACAAAGAAACAGCTACTCCAAGTATCAAAATAATAAAATGGACTGTTCTAAGTTAGTGATTAAAATCCAAATCCAATTTACTTATTTATTTATTTACATTCCCACGGTATAACCATTTTGCAAAATTACAATACTGAAGATGACTAGTAATAAACAGTAATAAATTCTCATAAAAAAAGTATAGATGAAAAATCAAGTTCAGCAATTGACCATGCCTACGACATAGTGAAATAAACAGATATAACAAGTTAAAACTAAAACAATGTGAAACATAACGAAAGTGGTACCAATAACAATAGTGCAATAACAATAACAAGTAGTGATATAACAAGTAATAAAAAATAATAATACAACAATAACAATAATGATAACAGTAATAGACTAAATCATCAAAGATAACAATGGAGTAACTATTGTAATACTGTAATACGGTGCAGGACTCGGCAAGCTCACTCTGACTCAAATGAAAAATACAAAAATTAAAAAAAAAGAAAATAAATGAATTAAAGGGAAATATGCAATATACTACAATTAGCAAAATGTCTTTAAAGGGGAATAAGAAACTAATCCTAAAAAGAAACAAATTATTGATATTAAAAAGTGCTTTGAAACAAATTACCACGTAATTAGTTCAGGCTTAATAATTGAAATGCATGACTCGACAATCAGTAACCTACTGTTTAATTGAACACTTATCATACAAATTACGCATATTACAAGCTGTTTATTTAACTAAGCTTGTCTGGCACGTATCCAACTATATTGTAGGCTGCTCCTGACTTCCTGGACGCCTAACTAGTTTTATTCAAATACTGCTGATGTAATAGTATATTTTGAGATTTTTCCTTTTTTAGCTTCTGTCACTCACTGTAAATAATCAAAAGTTAATGTATGGATGGTTATGTTTAATTCGTCAAATTTACATTTCATAATGATCCAGAAAATATATTTGGTGAAAATATCTATTGATGGGCACCACGAGTCATAACATCATTAAAACATTTGTTTACCTATGTAAACAAATACAGCACATGCACAATATTCGGTGCAAATGATTACATGAACAGTCTTGGTGTGTCTCCGGGGATATTTTCAAGTTCTAAATTTAGTCAGTTAGTTGACAGCATTGCAAGTGTTGCCGTGGTATATTGTAGATAAATTTAATATTTAATTAATCTCCTTTTATGATGAGATTGATTAAAATACTGGAGTTTTCCTAGAGTATTACTTGGATTCGAATGATTTTCTATTTCTGATAATTACAGTTAAAATTTATTTCGTTTTTGTTTATTTCCGTTAGTTCAATGTAATTACAAGATATCGGAAGTAGACCCAGGGGAGGAGGGGAGGGTGCTGATTTAATGAGTCATTTAGGAATTATGAAATACCTTTCAAAAATAGAGGTTAAAGAATCTTCCCAACGAAGTTTTTTGTATTTTCGCTTAAACGAACCACTAGGTGCAATTTTAATGTGTCTCATACTTTTGGGGACGGGGGTGGGCATGAGCCACTCCTATATACGCCCATGAGTATACCTAAAAGTTATCACTGGAAGGTTTTGTCCTTGGTGATCTATCTCCATAGCCGATTTACTATAGTTCAGGATTCCATCTAAAGAATATGTATGGCAGTTGTAAACTAGAAACAAAGAGAACACAAGTAGGTCACAATGTCAATAACACAATTTTTTGAATTGAAAAAAATTTGGGGTACTTTCCACTTCGTAGAGACTGCAATAATAGGAACTTTGCTCCATAATTTTCATCTTCTGTTGTAGTAAAATACTTGCATCCGTAAAAGATTTGCATCATCATTAGGAAAATATGGTTAGAGGAGGATGGTTTAGTTGAAGCGCCCGAGGGCGTTTTGAGGGGGGGGTGTAGGAGAGAGAGTCCGGACTGAAAGACAAAGAAGGCAAGAAGAAAACACTAATCACAATTCACTGGTGAAGTGTGTCAGGTCGAGACCCATGGGTAAACAAACCACTCGGGGGGGGGGGAGTATGAGGGCGGGGGGGTGGTGAGGGGGGGAACAGTCGTCTGCCCGGTAGCCAGCATTAATCCTGTATCAAGCTCGATAATTATACGAGCCACAAAGCAGGTCATTAATCAACTGGACAGCTTTAATGATGTCCGAGCGTCTTGATTAGGTTTTGATAAGTCGGTAGCCAAGGTAACAATAGGCGTGCTTATCACACGTGATTGATTGCAGCTCGCTTATCACAAAGATCTGTGAAGTATCTGTGATAGCGTCTATTGTGTGGGGACTTTGGATAGATGACTTTGGTCAGTGGATGTAGTAGTGGGGAGTGAGCGAGAGGTTGGAATTGTAATGGAATAAAAGGTCAAGGAAATTGGAAAGGTCTGTCAATTTTAGGTAAGGACAATATTTGTAAATTGAATTTCATAGTCCTTTAATATTAAAAACACTACCCTGATTAGAACAAGTAGACATTTTTTGACTTCACGAGAGATTACTGGTATTTAAGGAACGAAATTTAGGTATTTTTATAAAAAGTCCTGAATAAAATCGGCTTAAGATAGGATGCTAAGGTGCATTATTTACACTATATAGATGAATTATTATATATTATAGTTCACCGGATTAACGTGTTTTAATAATTTTGTTCTAAGTAAATTAAGTGTTTAATTAATATAATTTATACAAAATATTTTTATAATATTATCATAATTAAATTTAATAATGTTAAATAAATATTATAATGATAATATATAATAAATATAATATTAGTAAATCACAGAATTTACGTGTTTTAATAATTATGTTCTAAGCACTTAAATATCGGTAAAAGTAAATTTAGTCTTAAATATTGATTGTTTTCAAAAATAAAATCATGTTAAACCTTCCAATCATCTCTTATGTGCATACTGAAACATATGAATATCATCTTTAACCGTTTTTATTTGGGCTTCATTGTAAAATGCTTCTAAATTCTGATTCAAATTTGGACCACTTCTCGTAGAATAATCAAACCATTTTTACCTTCAGCAATGATATCTTAAAGGGACGTAAACAAATTTTTTCATTCAACAAATTATTCAAATCACAGACCGCTTGCTCCACCGTAAATAGCTTCGAAGAAAAAGTTGGCCTAATAAAAAAACCTTTAACAAAAAAATGGAAAAACTAAACGTTACTAGAGTTATACAAATGAAAAAGATAAAATATGAGATTAATTATTCTAGCACTTAGAAAAATATATAAAAAGATTATTTATATTAAAAATAACTAAGTAAAAAAGTTAAAAACGAATTAGAGCAAGCAGTTGTAAATATTTTCCTCTCTGGCCATCACAGGTAAAGAATTATTTTTTACTAAGTGTTCCAAAAGTATTTTTTTGTGATTTGTAATTCAATAGAATGACAGAAATGAAAAAGGTACATCGAGGATTCTATCCAGCTTGATGTGTGCCAAATAAATGTTGTGATGGATAAGTACAACAGAATGTTTACCGTGCTTCACGTTAGGCTTTGATGGCCTACTAATTAATTTCCCATGATTAAATATTGTCAAACGACGAACTACTGCAGAAGTTTTCATCACTCAAAGTAATAAATACCAAGCCTTATAAGATCGATTAAAAAAAGTATTGCCACAAATTATGTGTTAAGTTATTTTCAAAAGTTTGGCGTGATAGTTCTTCCGCCTAGATGACAAATGACAAATTCAAATTGACTTCAAAAGACATTTAATTTATTTTGGGATATTCATTTAAAATGCATCCAAATGTCCTGGTTGCTGAAGGCTAACCGTGCCGGGATTAGTTCCTAACTGAGCAGCTACCATGGAGCAGCACCAATATAAAGTAAATCTTTCTAGTTTTCCTTAACTTTCAGCCGATTTTAATTTTTAAAAGTTATTTGAATTCTTAGAATTTTAGGTATAGAAGCAGAAAAATATTTTATTTGTATCCTTTCCATTCATTTGATAAATTTCGTAACGTTTTCAGTATTTTTAGACTTAGGTATAGGCCCGTTTCTTACTACATGATGACAGTACAGTGTATTTACTAGACATACTGACCGTTCCCAAAAGCATAGAACGGACAAAAATGAGTTTGATGCATTTTTTGTAATTTTACATTTTTATGAGTAATAATGATATGGGTGTAAATCATGTACACAGATGTAAATACCAACTGTGGTTGGAAACTGCAATTATCCTCAAAAATAAATGATCTTAAGGAAAGATTGGCATAAAGACATAAGTAGGTTTTACGTAAATCATGTCCAACAGCCATGCCCAGTAACTTGTCATGTTCTGAGGCATAAGTCATGCCGAGGCACTGATGGCGAACTGGAGTATTGACGGATGTGGCGACCAGAAAATGGTTTTCACATTGACAACACAACAGGGAACAAAAAGAGTTAGGCGACCACGACCACCTGTCACCACAGTGTCACCAACGTCACCAGAGCAACCACCACCCCATTGTCACAGTGATTAACTCTCCCGCTGTCTAGGGGATGTAACAAAGGTGGGGGGAGGTCTCCGTGTTGCTAATGGCAGCCCTCGATTTCCGGGTGATCGGTCCGGGCGGACTGGGCGTCCGGTCGCCAAACACAAATCTCTCATAAGTTCCCGGAGGTCACGCTAGCTGAGCTGACTACCTGCCCAGGAAGCGTTCATTAACTCCCCGATCATTCATTAGTGTCCGCTTGTTTTATTTCCGTAAATTCGCCATGGTTATCATTCCTATTTCCGGGCACGTTTCCCATGACCGTAGAACAAAGGCGGTTAGAGCCTTTAATGGACACCGACGCCGATTATACCTGCCGCCTACGAGGTATTAATCTTCGACACACCCTCTGGACAAATGGTCTCTTTTGGTGAAGTCCAGGAATGATAAATTATTGAGCCGCGTGCAACCACCTATTTATTAATTTTTTGCGATGAGTGTTTGTCCTCAAACACACTATATTCTTGTATAGACAAAATTATTGAAGCAATTAGAAAACATTGTAATGTAATGCTTGTAACGAAATTCCGGACAAAAACTCATATCAAAACAAATAAGGAATACACATAACGTAGCTACGGTGGGAAGGGTTGATTCAATGTGAATTTTGAGTTTAGTGGAGTTGGGTCTTTCGCGTTATGCAAATTTTCTGCACTATATTATACACAAAAAACACTATATTTCAATATAACACACACGCACAACATAACTTAACCTAACGAACACTAACCAACAAATGAATTCCTTTAAACTGTTGGTGACCAAAAGCCAACAATGTCTTTTGTTATTTGTTCGAATGCATCGATCTATTAATAGACGTTACAAATATAATTCGCTTTAATGGTTAGGAACACTTTAAATAAACAAAAATATTTTAAAAAATAACGTAAAAATAATGCGGATTTACCTATTGAAAATTTGATTTTTCTCTCATTTCAGATTATAAGAAAAATATAAAATGTAATGTGTATTTGTGGAATCGCCGAAGAAAAATACTTGATTTCGAATGGTCTTGCACGAAGTACAAGTTTACATTAAAAAATGTACTTAATATATTCTTATAATTTCCTTTAAATTAATGAACAAACATTTTAAAATAATTATAAAAATAGCGTTGTAAAAATAACTTTGAAACATAATTTAAACATTCTTAGACCGGTTTATAATGAGATAACGTATTAAAATATGTATAACCAAACAAAAAATATATTTTTATAGCTAGTGAGACAAATTTCTATTTCTTTAGTGTAGTAACAGCAGAAAATTAAACATACTACGATCCAAAGTTAGGCGTATGCCTATAGTAGTTTCTGAAGAAGTGGTTTTATTTTATTTAGAAAATTTAATATTATGAAAGGCAGCAGATTTATAGGAATTTAAGGAACATTCTACAGACATGTCTATGGCGCTATTATATTTTAATTTTTATATACAAAACAACTTCTGTAGTTGCCTTAATACTGGGTTAACAGTTTTACCTGATGACCGTGGCGTTTGCAGTTTCATTCAAAAAAGGCAAACAACAAGTTTAGAAATGGCTGAAAACATGAAGACTTTTTTTGGGTAATAATTATTGTATTATAGGAAAACTAAATTTTTAATTTTGCTTATTCAGAATTTAAGAAGGGGATTCCGTAATGAAAAATTACCTACTTATTTTCACTATGATATAAAAATATTTGAAACGGAGCTTCAACATAACTTTTGGGACAGCGATGATGTCTGTGATAATTTATTATAGATTAGTTGTTATAACTTAACAAATATGGCCTCTCATGTTTTCTGTTAGTGATTTACTAGGCTTAAATACGTCCTCATTATATAAATATACAATTCACTGGCTGCAAGTACATTTAGTGTTTCCTGTTAGTGATTTACAAGGCTTAAAATATGTCCTCATTATATAAATATACAATTCACTGGCTGCAAGTACATTTAGTGTTTCCTGTTAGTGATTTACAAGGCTTAAAATATGTCCTCATTATATGAATATACCATTCACTGACTGCAAGTACATTTAGTGTTTCCTGTTAGTGATTTACAAGGCTTAAAATATGTCCTCATTATATGAATATACCATTCACTGACTGCAAGTACATTTAGTGTTTCCTGTTAGTGATTTACAAGGCTTAAAATATGTCCTCATTATATGAATATACAATTCACTGACTGTAAGTACTTTTAGTGTACATTTCCTGTTAGAGATTTACTAAGCTTACATATGTCTTCTAATATATATATATTCCTCTATATCTACTAAATAAGTAGTGAAAGCTGACTCGACTAAAATAGATTAAATGACAAAATTGCATCTGGTCTGTTGGTTTATTTTATATAGTTTAAGGGGAGCCAGTCGCAAAAATATGTCAAAAAAAATGGATATTTTAAAAATAATATTTTTTAATTCTATGTTTCTTCCAGATTAAGAATATATATACCACTTTATTGTTATTAACTTTCGTTATTGATTTAAAAAATTGTTAGTAAACCCTTACACTCAATTTTGAAGCTCTCTCTAACACTGGCCTGCGTTAGGAGTGAAGCTAGGTCTACGCTACACCCAATACTTGGGTGATGGTGACTCAAAGG
Organism: Homalodisca vitripennis; assembly: GCF_021130785.1. Taxonomy (NCBI): domain Eukaryota; kingdom Metazoa; phylum Arthropoda; class Insecta; order Hemiptera; family Cicadellidae; genus Homalodisca; species Homalodisca vitripennis. The sequence goes on along the minus strand of NC_060210.1, from coordinate 197,756,925 downwards.
GTTTTGCAGCGGTTTCTGGAGAGTAAGCCATATGGTGATAATGTTAGTATATGTAAGTTAGAATGTGTTGGACACGTACAGAAACGTGTAGCACCAGATTGCGGAAGTTGAAAGAAAATAAAGGCGTGAAATTGAGCGATGGTAAGTTATTGGCAGGAAAAGGAAGACTAATAGATGAAGAGATAGACCAGTTGCAAAGGTACTATGGCCTTGCTATTAGGAAAAATACAGAAAGCGTTGAGGCTATGCAAAAAAGTGATATGGGCCACCTTTCACCATAAGTTGTTTTCTGACGAGAAGCCTCAGCACCAGCTGTGTCCTAATGATAGCGAAAATATGGTGTCAGTTACAATAAGCAGAAGAAACAAACAGTAGAAAGCCTACAGCCACAAACACTCTTTGCCAGATGCTGTCATGGATTTGAACAAACCTGTTTTTAGAGATTTGTCAAATCCAAATCTTTTGAAACGGTGCTTACACGGGAAAACTCAGAACCCGAACGAGAGTCTGAATGGTTTGTTATTTGGCACAGATTGCCAAAAAACTGTTTTTGTAGGACTAAATGTAATTAAATTAGGTGCAACTGATGCTGTCATGTGCTTCAATGAGGGATCCATAGCCAAAACTAATGTCCTCAAACTCCTAGGGTTTCAACCCGGAAAGTTTATGGTCGAAGGCCTACGGAACATTGCTAGCGAAAAGGATAAAAAAAGAGCCAATATAGAAGTAAGAGAGGAAAACAAGAAGAAGAAGAGAGTAAGAAGGAGGCATTTTAAGAAGAAACGAGAAAAGAGAGAAAGTGCTGATTACTGTCCTGGTGGGTTTTAGAAGTAGTTGTTTAGATTTTTTTTACTTTAAACTAAATTTCCCGAAACCTGTTTTTTTTAAACTTAGGTACCATTATTTCAAAAACTATTCAACGTATCATCTTCAAATTTTGTACATACCTTCTCCATTATATGGTGAGTAATGCCATGCATTGTTGTTAGATTTTAATCAATATAGGGTATAAAAAAAATATAACTTTTTCACTGGTCATTTCATTTTTTTAAGCAATATTTATTTTTGTTTTATAATTTGAACAATTTATGCAATAACACTCAAATTGCATGAAATTATGCCTTAAGTAAAAAAACAATCACCCACCATAAATTTCAAGACTGTATTTTTAATACTTTTTAGTTAAACGGTACCTATGTGTCGTATATGTTTCTCCATATAAATAGCATGGGAGGAGCCTTCGCGACTGGCTCCCCTTAATTGATTTCCCTTTAAAATGTATATTTCACGTAAAAATAATATGATTGAGTAGTATTATTTATAATTACACATGCTTATAAATAAAGTGAACAAGACCAATTTTATTTTTAGTTTATGATTAGTCTACCAGTTAATGTAGCTTAAATAAGAGAAAGAAGATTTCCGAATTTTTCATGCCGATTATCTCCAGCAATTTCTCAACTTATCCATCGATCATTGACTGTGAATCTCATGAAGTGATCGGGTTTTTAAAGATTCGTTTACTCTGGTGACAAGTTCCCAAGATCAGTTGATTTATCTTTTCCCGTACAATCAGAGGTTGAACCCTTCCATCCCTTTCTCACACATCGCTTCTCGGCCATAAACCTCATCGCCCCCCCTCCTCCTGCACTGTTACACTTACTTCAATCATTGATGCTCTTATCTTTCTGCTCAATCGACCCACCAATATTCTCCATTTTCTAGACTTTCCTGCAAGTGATGAGTTGGCTTTCTCGGTGGAATTTTTCGCATCTCTCCCTCCACTCATTCCTTGAACTGAGGAGACCCATTGGATCTTTGATACTCAATTGATCTCACCTTCCTCACCAACTCCGACTTTAATTTTCTAGACCTTCTGCAAAAGACAATTTAACTTGAGTTTTTGCTTCTCTCCTCAACACTCAGCCTGAAACTGACAGACCCATTGGGTCTTTGATACTCCCATTGATCTCACTCCTCACCAACTCCGACTTAATTTTCTAGACCTTTTCTGCAAAAGACAATTTAACTTGAGTTTTTTGCTTCTCTCCTCAACACTCAGCCTGAACTGATAGACCCATTGGGTCTTTGATACTCAATTGATCTCACCTCCTCACCAACTCCGACTTAACTTTCTAGACCTTTCTGCAAAAGACAATTTAACTTGAGTTTTTGCTTCTCTCCTCAACACTCTGCCTGAACTGATAGACCCATTGGGTCTTTGATACTCAATTGATCTCACCTCCTCACCAACTCCGACTTAATTTTCTAGACCTTTCTGCAAAAGACAATTAAACTTGAGTTTTTGCTTCTCTCCTCAACACTCTGCCTGAACTGATAGACCCATTGGGTCTTTGATACTCAATTGATCTCACCTCCTCTCACCAAACTCCGACTTAATTTTCTAGACCTTTCTGCAAAAGACAATTAAACTTGAGTTTTTGCTTCTCTCCTCAACACTCTGCCTGAACTGATAGACTCTTGCGGCTGTTGGTACTAAAATAACTGAACAACCCTACTCGGCAGCTCTGTCTGACCTAATGTTCTAGACTTTCCAGCAAGAGACAAGTTGACTTTAGATTCTCGGTAGTTTTTTGTTCTTTTCCTGCACACTCTACATCAACTGATATCCTCACTGAGCCTGAGTATCAAAGCAATCTAACGCACCAACTCTTTCGGAATTAATATTATGGACTAGAATGCAAGTATTTCTTGACGAGTTTCTCGGTGGATCTTTTTTGTCTTCTCTTCCACACTCTACCTCACCCGATTCTTACTGCAACCTTTGATAACCTACAATCTTCATTATTTTCATGTGGTCTTATCACCCGTTTACTCTCCACTAATTTCATCTCATACACTTTAGTTTAAGTTCTCTCTGTAAAAATATTCAATTCAACACAAGTACAACAATTTGAAAATCAGTTATTTAATCTTCATAATAGGTTATGTACTGGCTCTCTGATTAAAAAGTCGTTACTTCGATTAATATGGAGATCAAATTGAAAATGTCAAAGTAGAAAGCAGAGTTCTTCTTTGTAAACTGTTACGGTCAGTAGGCCTAGTTACGAAATCTCACTAGCGTTGATAGACACCTCAATAATAATAATAATAATTAATTATTTAAATAACTGAGAAACTGTAAGATTTGGAGGTCACTGAAAAAGAGAATTAGGTTTCTTATAAATTGATATACTTGGTCGTTAAGTTGATAAAATTCTAACAAAACCGATCAGTAGCTTGGAGACCAGATCAAGATTACTTTGTATCCTTCAGTTTTCTTGTTTACTTGTTTTGTATTTATTATTATTGTATTATTATTATATTTATATACAGCCTCATTAAAAAAGAAGTAAAAATATATAGTAGCATTAACTGGATAAACAAAGTTTTTAATATTTACAAGACTATCTATTTGAACACATTACAATACAAAATATACGGACAAGTAAGTATTTCAGAACACGAGTATAAAAAGTATTAAGCAAACAATAGAATTTAACAAAGTAAGTTCCAGACCACGACCCGAACACCACTGCATTATTTATGCATTTATATTGTACAATGGCAGACCAAAGTACATAAATCATGATAAAGTTCGGCCCTTCATTCTTAACTTTGTCAGTCTTGGTTATTCTGCATAACTGCTCCCTAAAGGGCTATAAAGAAAAAGGATATTTTGACCACCAGCAAAAGCAACCTTTCTGAAAATTGACAAATGACCCACCGTCATTAAATTACAATGTCAGTAGTAAAAACCCACCTGACGTAAATACAAAACAAAACCTTTAAAGAGGAGAAAATAAGGATCTGAAACAGTTTTAGATTGGTATCTGTTGATTGAAGATGTCTATCCACAGCAAGGTCTGTTTGATTGAAAATGTCTATCCACAGCAAGGTTCTGTTGATTGAATATGTCTATCCACAGCAAGTTCTGTCGATTGAAAATGTCTATCCACAGCAAGGTCTGTTGATTGAATATGTCAATCCACAGCAAGGTCTGTTGATTGGATATGTCAATCCACAGCAAGAGTCTGTTGATTGGATATATCTATCCACAGCAAGGTCTGTTGATTGAATATGTCTATCCACAGCAAGGTCTGTTGATTGAAAATGTCTATCCACAGCAAGGTCTGTTTGATTGAAGATGTCTATCTACAGCAAGGTTCTGTCGATTGAATATGTCAATCCACAGCAAGGTCTGTTGATTGAATATGTCTATCCACAGCAAGGTCTGTTGATTGAATATGTCTATCCACAGCAAGGTCTGTTGATTGAATATGTCTATCCACAGCAAGGTCTGTTGATTGAATATGTCTATCCACAGCAAGGTCTGTTGATTGAATATGGTCTATCCACAGCAAGGTCTGTTGATTGAATATGTCTATCCACAGCAAGGTCTGTTGATTGAATATGTCTATCCACAGCAAGGCCGAAACGTCACAAGACTTTAATAGTTCGAATTTTGAGTTCAGCTCCTTTCACCTTCCGCTTAGTGCGGCCTCTTCACCTAGATTACACTTCATTTTGACTGGATACACGCAAGTATCAACACTTCCCACCATACCAACGTTATTTTAATTGTGTTAGCAATATTCGACGCGGTTTGTACATGTAATACATACATAGTATAGTAATGTACATTGATAGTGTTTATATAATAGTGGTTTGTACTAAGTAAACCAAATCAAAACAAAAAACTAGCGAAAAATAAAACCTACATTCTAACAGTTAAAAATCTTTATTTTACAAATACTCTCGGAATTTACGTAATTTATAGTAATAGTTGATGTTTTTCTATCTCCGAATTTGGAGTCATCAGGATTATTACAATCAGCTCATTATAATAAACCGAATGTGATAAACAATTGCCAGTCAAACCACTGTTTAATTATAATAAGTGCAGGTTTTATGACAATAAAAGTTTAAACGAGTTGCCTAGTTTTTAAATACATGTATATATCTGATACCTTTTTTTCACCAAACACAAAAATGAAGTAACATTTACTATTTGTTGTTGCATAAAATATGTTTTTTCTATAACTTGATACCGGTTGACACAGTATTAGTCAACATAGCATTAGCAGTTTCAGCCCTTTATGTTCAACACTTTCAAAGAAAATGAGTTCCTAGGTTTAGAACCAGAACGTTGTGAACCTTTAAGGTTTTGTAACAAGCCTCATTTATAACATATATACTGTATATCGATGATCTCATCAAAACGGAATGTACCTCATTTTAAAGTTTTGTTATTCATGAAAATAAGTTTTCGAAAATTTTAATAGAGTACTAGTAATGGGCTAGTTAGATTTTAAACCATCACTCCATTAAAGAGTGAGAATGACCAATCATCGGTTTAATGTTGTTCATTAAAGTTATGAGACCATTCATTATCTGTTCATGCGATTCAACAAAATAAAGACAATTTAGAAAATTGCTTCGGCCTAAAAGGAATTTACCATTTAGAGCCAAATCCAACCAAAATACTAATCTGATAAATTTAAGAGTGAAGAAATCGCACATAAATTAATTTTAAAATCAAGGCAACCAGATGGGTTGAGCCTAAGGTGATTTTATACAAATTTTTAATTCTATGTAAACATTTGCAAATATTCTACATACAGCTGATTGGAATCTTGTCGTTTATGGTATTTATTTGTTAAAATTCTGTTTTGCCTATAACTTTCGATATAACCAACCAAAACTGATTTTTTCATATGATAAACGTATTTTCTTTTATAGATAGTAACAGGACAGTCGAACGCTTCTGAATATAACGAATTTTAAAAAGTGACATATCAGCCGACCTGCTTGCAGATCATCTCTGTGAGTATGTACAGAGGAGAAGTACAGTTTTCCTCGAGAAGATGCTTCAACAACTTCTCAAAGCGGTTAATCAATGCTACACGGGAGAAAAAATATAAATAATTCATTATTATTTATGAGTTTTTTCTACTTCCACTTATTTTTTGTTTGATTAGTTAGAGCTCATTTATTATTTATAAGATTATGACTTTGTGCATTAGACTAATTAATTTAATTAAAAGTACAATATTTTTATTACGACTATAGATATGTTGATATGATTTATAAACGCGTATTCGATAAATGAATATTAAGTATCGATGATTGTACTAACCGATACAAAAACCGGGTCCGCTTATCGTACTTTACCCCTTGGTTTAGGTTCTATTTCTCAGGTTAGGTTTCATTAAATCGGTATGTTTGTGATGAAGGGTTCTGGGAAATCGAAAATTAAAACACGAATCCTGGTTTCCTCTGTTTTGTTTACACTTTAAACTATTTGGAAGAGTATTTTGACACTATGTAATATATTTAATACTACTTGTTCACGAGGTTAAAAATATGACAGGTGGATGTTGTATCACAAAGTTAAAGAAACGATACGATATTCTTCATCGTTATTGTACTCCCTGACCGTCGTTATGAGTGAGAGTCCGAGAAATAGCGCCACCCTAAGGTCTGGGAGCCAACGATACTCTCGTCGCGTCGCGCCGTGTGTCCCCATCGTTGGCAGACCGTAGCGAGGGTCATTAAGTAAAAAAGCCGTGTCATAAATTAGAGGCAGTTGGTCGCTCAGTTTTGGACAGTCTATAAAACTCAAGCAGGCCTAATATTTATCAGCCCTGGATCTAGAGTGGTCCTCTGACAGGACTCTTCATTGTGGGGTTCCTTTTCGTTTTACGTCTCTAAGGTAATTCTTTAACCGTGCCTTAAGGCAATTTAGTGGGTTCTTCCATTGTTTTAATAACCATAAATATCGTTCAATGATACAAAACATCAGTAACACTACGTTTCGAGATCTGCCATCTGATCTCTTCTTCAGGTAACCTAACGCATAATTACCAACTAGGTTAAAATAAACAAAACACACCAGAACGTTGTGACTCGCCTAAGTCGAGAGTCACAACCACCATGTTGTGTGTCAACTTCACTAACTCTAAAACACGCACTTAATAATAAACTAAACATAACGATAATTATTAAAACTGAACTGCAGAATACAGGTCACAATAGGTCCGCATTCGCCGACCAACCACCTACGACTGACCAGAGGCTTGACAGAAGACTGATTGAACCAAAGATCTCTCTTATGCACTAACCCTAAAAACTTACTGACCTCCAATTAATAAAAAGTTTTATATTGTACAATAATATTACCTGTCACAATAATGAAGGTAAAAAAAGTAAGGTCCCCCCTCCGAAAATTAGGACTGGACCCGTTTTTGCGCACTGTAGGCCTATTTGGTTCGTTTACGCTCATTTGGCACTTACATATCTGACAGTAGGATTAAGTGTAAAAAGGTAAGAAGAAATTTACTTGAGAAAAAAATTATCATTTATATTTTAACCCTTCTGATATCTTCCTTATCTACCTCCATCAAAGCTAACAGCCGACGATAGATTGGCTTCTTAGGAAAAGAATGCAAGGTTGTGTGTTTACGCAATGCAAATTTGCTCTCGGCTTCCAGAGTATATAGTTTTTAATTTTATATTTAAATTTATCTTCATTCAAATTATAATCGTCGATACTCTCCTATTCATACATTGGATATTTGGGTATATCGGAATAGCCGAGAGAGGATCTCTTCAACCAGTCTGGGGTATGGCTTTTGATCGTAGAAAGCAAGTGTGCAAACAGTAGCTATTTCCATTTTGTTCCTGAAACATAGAATAAAGCCTTAAACGTCGCATTGATCATATATTTGAAAAGAAACATCTCGTATAACTTTACGATCACAAACAAAGGCATAGGAGTGCACGAGATTTGAAGTTGTTCATAGGGAAAATTCCACGTCAATTCACTAGAACTCTTAAGAGGGCGCAGTACCCCTCGACGGTCGTAAGTTTAGTCCCATGTGTCGAATGTTAATTTCAAAACGTCGTCCTGACCTTATTTTTAATCGGATTCGTAGGAATTTTGTATCATTTTGTTCGCTAAAGCACTGTCCAAAATACAACACTGAAAATGTATTAAATTAAATTTTTTAATTGTGTTTTGATTAATTTTATTTATAATTACGTAATTTCAAAACCGATCACTGGATTCACTTGATACATACATGAGCTTCAAAATATTTTTTGTTTCGTCAAATTATCTCGTTTAGTTACGTCAGGAGGACATTTTAAAGTTTTAGTTGATTGTCACCGATCGGAGCGGTGCCTGGGAGCCACGATTGAAACTACTTGTAAAACTACTTATTATTTTATGGCGCAAAAATTTGAATGTCTTAATATTATCTTTTTTTTAAATACATTGCATGAACTATGTTTCACTACACACACACACACACACACACACACACACACACACACACACATATATATATATATATATATATATATATATATATATATATATATATATATATATATATATATAAAATAATCATTAATACGTCGTGAGGTCTTTGAAAATATTCAATACATTATGACTGTACTAAAGTTGAAGTAACCACGAAGTGAAGAGCTTGAAAACAGTGAACGATAAGAGGTTGAAGTGGATTACTCCGCACTCAGTTGCTTTATACACGAGAGAAGCACAGTGGGTACGCACAAGTGCTGAAATGTCCTGATACCAAAATGGAGGCCGTCCCCAAATACAATCCGAGGAAAAGGAGTAACAATTTCCTACCATGGAGACCAAATCCCTGCCATGTGGTATGACGCTTGTCCAGTCTCTGGCTCCAGAGGCCATTATACCATTGTACGGTTGATGTCCGAATGTGATGTTTACTGCCCGGGCTCGTGTCACAGCGCGGGTCTGCCCATAAATGTGTCACTACGGGAGTCCAGTGTCTACGGGTTCACTTCACAGTCTGCTTCTGCTGCACGGGCTGAGTTTCGACATCGTGTCACCAGTGTTTGGCTTGGCTTTCTGTCGCCAATAAATTAAAATCTTTCTAGCAGATGTGTGATTTCTAGAGAACAATAAATTATCCGAGCCCGATAGAGAAAAACTGCGACTCGTCAAAGGTAACTGACAAGGGCAACACAATCATAAATTTATGGGTAAGGATTGGGCAAGCCCATAGTATTATATTTAAGTAAGAAGGAGTGTAAATATCACGAAGGAATGGAAACTTCAGTTTATTGGGTCAAAATTCTTGTTCCTTCATTTTCGACCAATTTCGAAGCCAAGAAGATGAAGATTACTTGGCTCAATTAACATTGTACATAATAAAACTGTAAGGGATTATTTATTATTATGATTCAATTTATGACGTCTGAGATATAAAAATCATTCCTAAAAACCACGACTGGAAGAAATCGTTATTGTTTTTGGGATTCGCAAAACAATAATCATTTCAGAGTTACCAAAAATGAAAAAAACCAAGGTCAAAGCCTGTGACTACAATCAAAAACTAAAAGATTCATACAATTTCTCCTCCTGCAAAAATACAAGTTTTTACTAGGGGTTTTCACTACTCCTGTCTGTTTGATCTCGGTGGCGAAATCACAACCCCTGAAAGAAACAATTCATTGGTGGCATCTCTGAAATGAAAAACGTTGTAATCATCGAAATATTGTTTTGTAAGCAAATATAGAATTGATACAGCCGGCTTATCAGTAAAGATAGAACGTATACATTCATCTTATCAAGAAAGTCAGATAGGTACACTTTGCTTATCGGTATATATTAAACTGTATAGTCGAATTTCAATCCGTGAAGATATAATTAATATTTCCAACTTTTCAGTACTAACAAAACTGATACAGTTGCCTTATCAGGCTGTTATAGAACTAATGCAATTGGATTATCAGTAAATATACAACTGATACAGACTGCTTATCGGTTGGAGAGACCTGATACAATCGGTTTAACATTAAAGATAGAACTTATACAGCCCATAAGGTTGGTTTGCGTGTTAAAGTGGCATGACTTGTTCAATATTATTGTGTGAGGCAATTCTCACTTTTTGAAAAAGATTCTTACACTTTGCCTTACTAAAAAGATAAAAGACTTCTATTGGCTGATTGTATATTTTTAACCAGAAAACTGGTGGAGTGCATTTGGAACTTACGTTATTTTGAAAGTATATTTTGAAAGTAGGCCTACTAAATTAAGAATACTTAAATACTCAGTTATAAATTTGCTACATATCCACGGTATGTATAATTTTCCTATCCACGTGCTTAGACGTAAGATTGCGTCAACTTTCTTTGACAACAATTTTTTGCGCTTAAAATTTGAGCGATATATATTATATTTATTTCGACTATCCAAATTAGATTACTTCAAAATTCCGTATCAATATTTACTGTAGGCGTTAGGAAAAACTTTCCGATTTTATCACCTTAATACACTTTGCACAGGTTTCAGTTCCAATAACGAGTTATGCTTTAATATGGACCATAAAGCGTGAACGTATAAATGAGCATTTCGCTCATAATTTTTGAGAGTAGACAAAACAATTTGGTGTATCCGCCGATAAACAAAGGGATGGGGGTGGAGACGGATCCCATTTGCGGGATTCACTCGCACACTCCGAGTCGCGTATCTGTGCGGATGTGTGCTGCCTGATTACCCACAGTTTATGTCCCATATTAGGCACCTGAGCCGGAACTCGGCGCAATTCAATCACGCACGACTCTGGATTGGATTGGAATTTATGTAAAACAGAAGCGCACTGAGCCTGGCTCACCTGAATAAACTATGGCTGCCGAAACTTATTTAAATAAGAAACCCCACGCTTTGTAATCGTATGTGTATCCTAAAGTGATTCACTGGGTGAAAAAAGGAGGCATAAATTGGACGATATTGTTTAATAACTATGAATATTCCTGTATTGCAAATTGATTGACTATAAATTTGATTGAAACAACATAGAGCAACACATATAAAACTATAAAGTGTGAAATATATTTTTTTTAATAAAAAGATTGAATAACCACAGTATTTAATCAGGAAAAGTAATGAAATTACATTAATAACAACCTTAAAGTAGGTAAACAATACATTATATGGTTTATAATCGAATATAAAACAATTTTTATTACAGTACAAAGAGAAACTGAGTATAACACGCTTCTTGAAGAATCAAGAACAAATCATTGTGTTTCTTTTTTTGCTCGTAATGATTTAAATTCTTTTCTTTTAATGCAAGAGTGAAATTCGAATGTTAGTTTTAGCTCCAGTTCACCGACCTATTAGTGCAGTGTCTAGAATCTGGCGCTGTCGAAGACTTGACTCCTGGAATTTGGCGCTGTCGTAGACTTGACTCCTGGAATTTGGCGCTGTCGCAGACTTGACTCATGGAATCTGTCGCTGTCGCAGACTTGACTCATGGAATCTGTCGCTGTCGCAGACTTGACTCCTGGAATTTGGCGCTGTCGCAGACTTGACTCATGGAATCTGTCGCTGTCGCAGACTTGACCCCTGGAATCTGGAGTCATGTCTTCTGAAGAGATGTAATAAAATTCAGTAACGTATATGTATAACGTAAGACTCTTAACATCGTTTCGACATCAGAAGATGAACTGGAGCTAAACGTAACATTCACTTTGAATCAACCCTTCCTACCCTAGCTACGTTAAGAGTACATTATAGTTAAGTTTTACAACTTGCTTTTTTAACATTGAAACATGTTTTGGTGGATGCCCAGCATAACGTGTTCTAAGGATAAATTGAAAAGGATTTTAGTGATGCTTTTGAATTACAATGAGAATAGTATGTCTAGAAGTAGTTGCATAAATTTGTAGTTCTTGATGTTTTGGTGCAGTATAATAAGAAAAGTAAAGGACTAATGGTTGATCCCTGTGGCACGCCATGCACGATACGCTGCCCAAGTAAATACTTGCTCGTTTATTAATTTCAAATGTTTGTTCTTATTGACAATCGTATTCCAATTAAGAACTGCAGTGGACATGTTTCTACGAGTTTTGGTAAGTAATAGACAGTGGATAACTAACGATGTCAAATCTTGTTATAAAGTAAAAAATTTGTAAGAATCATTTGTTTAGTCAGGATATTCAGAAGTAATCATAATAAAATGTTTCAGAATATTGGAGAGAAACATTATAAACAATAAAACTCAATGACTTGTCAGCATCTAGTATAAGTAAAGGCACACACATGCAATTTAAGAACAAAATTTGTATGTGTCCCCGAAATAACTCGAATTACTAAACAAATGTTAGCGGTATGGATTAGAAAACGAAATAGCACGAATTAAGTAGCTGGCATGAGGCGAACTTTTTTCTGGCATCTTTAAATCCGAGGAGTATAAACCACACACAAATATGATTTATAATAATAGCAATATTCTGAGCTAAAAGTTTATAAGAATGCAGCATCATTTTGACAGAAATTCAAAATCCACAGTACTGTTATCTTTACCATAAAAGTTACAACACGCAGGTTTAATACACTTACAGAATGAATAGTGAATACAGTAACCTTCGTTATAGAAGATAAAATTAGATCAAACATTATATTAAATTAGGCTAAATGTAAAAAACAATAAAAGTGGAACAGAATTTTGGCAGTAGTACACAAATAGCGATGGTCTGTGTTATAACAGTCCGTGAGTTAATTTACATTATATGAGCACACACACCCAAGATTTTCGTGAAACGCTAGAGTGAATTCCTCTAAGAAGGAATAATGCCTTAGTTTTGGTGCAGTTAAGAATCGGAATGCACAGTGAGGGTTAAACACAAAACGAAAATGTATGGGTTCCTCTCACCTTTAAAAACAATTCATATATTTTTTTAAATATTTTTTACCTTTACTCGCTTCGTAACCAACCGTGATATCGGCGACAACCGACAAGATAAAGATACCGAAAATCAAAATTTCTAAGAATAGTACGTCTTTATCTAATATTTAACCCAGATTTCTCTACGTATCTGATGGTTTATGTTGTGTGTCAACCTAAAATATTACGACGTTAAAAATTGTACTGTTCATATTGTTTACAGTTTTTGATAATCTTCTTTTTTATTTCTCTCAAAACCAGCGAGAATTATGATCGAATAGTATCTATTTAAAAAAATAGGTTGTATAATCAAACGATGCGAATACATGAGCGATAAGTTGATTATAAGTGTTGTGTTTTTCATTCCTGGTATTTAAATTTAGAAACGCAACTAGAATTTGATTTAGTTCAATATACTCAAACACAATTTGGCAATACCTTTTATATTCATTAACCTGCTGTAATTTACGTTATTACAAGTGATGTTAATTGCTAAACCCAATCACTGAATACTTTTTTAAGTAGTGTTACTGAATTCTCGATAGTCGAGTACTTGAGTGCAATGTTCTAACGCGACACAATAAAGGGCCACCGTTTCTCCAGAGACAAATCCTCATCACGAGCCAGTCGTCTCGTAACAAACGATGGCGTAACAGGATCACTCGTTGGGCCGTTATCTCGCCACTGTCACTATCGTAATGTGAAGATGAGTCACACAACGTGAGGCAGGTGCGTGATGAGTCAGCGGCAAGCGAGAAGTGAGAGTGGATCAGAGCCGGGACAACTCTACACCAGATAACAGATGTAGACACAGCAAACAACAGAGATAACAGACAATCGCATAGGCTGACCGGAGCCGAACTGTTATCTCTAGATTAGATAACGCTGCGACTACCAATGTTGCTACTGCGCCTCGCTCTTCTTTCATCTCGGCGACTGTTTGCTTGATTTAACCTCAGAAGACTGTGGAGTCACCTCTGCTACAGATTTCACTAGCATAGAAGTTTATTCTTGTATTCCATATAGGTTACAAATTCCTTTCCTGTTTTTTCCTAAAATTTTCTTGTAATGTCCAAATTCTCTTGCATTCATCTTATTTCTCCGCCGTTTTTTTGTAAGAACAAAGGTAAACAGATCATTTTTGTAAATAACATTTCTATACTTTGGCTCAAAATGCTTCAATCTTTTACCTGATAATATAAAATAAAACAAATTGCTAGCTTTAAATTGTTTTCCAAAAAGGATAAAATTGAGCTTAATAATATTAACGATTTAGATATTTTACTGTCTATTGTGTTCTTAAATTTGTCTGTTTGGCTCATGATCTAATCTAGTATTAATCTATCTTCTTTTAAAGTGTTGTATTTCTTTAATGTACGCATTTCAATCTTTTTCTCTCCAACTGTGCTGTATCTTTAAAATAGGTGTAATTATAAAATATGTTTTTTTTTCTCTTACTTACTTATTTTTATTAATATCAGTTAGTATGCGCTACAAAAGCCGAAAAACTAAAATGTTAATTTATTGCGCAAAACTACTTTAAGTTGTAATTATATTATAGTTAAATTATTAAAATAACCACTGAATACTGGTAAATGGTGGTTATTTTTTCCAAGTTGTCATCTTGTTACGTAATTGCAAAAGATGGAAATAAATATATTCCATTCTATTTCGTTCCTCCTTTCACAAATTATCACTGTAAAATTGCTTGAAATGCTTCATAAATTGTCGATTTAGATTGCATCCATCTGAAATAGATTTTTGTTCAGAAAGTACGTATTAAGCTTACTGGACTGACAAGAAAATATGTTTTAGGTGTGTGATGGATGGCTTGAACAAGAATTGCATATTGAACAGGATATTAACTTAGTGGAGGAAATAACTTAAGAAGGTAACACCAGAAAAGTGAAATTATGCAATTTTGAGAGATTCGGTCATTATGCAAAAAATCGACGAGTAAGTGAGTTACAGAAAATTAAGAGATAAAATTATAAATTGAGAACAAAGGTAATGGAAATTATAAAATGGATAAGATTATAGTAAAGAGGGGTGTAATACGGTATACAAATACCCCCTTATTAAACAAAATTGAAAACACCAACAGAGTTTATACTTGCACCGAAGAAGAGTAGATTCAATTGGGAAAGAGTATATAATTGAATACTGAAAAACAAAGTATATTGCCTAAGCAAAGTAAAAACTGTTTGAATCAAATAATGTAATATCAAAATGTTCTAAAGTTGACAATATGTGACATTTTTTGCATGTGTGCAAAATTTCAAGATTGTTTTCGATGTTTGTGTATATGTGGCCGGTGTTATTTAAATGGTCAGCATATTTTTAATTTTATGATGTCTTTATTTATTTACCTTAATCTACCTTATTTACTTGAAGATGGATTCTTCGAATCCGAAATGTACATTGTACAAACAAAACCTACAAAAGTGTTCAAGGTTTATTCTTTTTGAAAATGTGTTCTTAACCTCGTATCTGTATCTTCCGGTATTATTCAGGATGATATCGTCTGGTTGCTTTGTATTGATGACAATATGTTAGACAAAATGTTTAAGTGGATAAGTTCTGAGCTGCAAAATGTAAGGATAAGTTTAATGTGTCGCCATTTAAGATAATATTGGCAAAGTTGAACTGTAAGATTTCTTTGGATTGCTACACTTAGCTGATAGGATCTTTACTTAAAAAAAATCAAATTTGTATATAGATTTTTATATAAAAAGTGTGGTACTAAAAGTGGGTTTTTTTATTTTGAGACAACAAAGAACAATCCTCTGAGATCAAGAAACAGAAGATTTAGGAAAGAAGAATAATAATGCACTTTAATTTGTTTTCACAAATCAGATGTTAAAACCTTCAAAAAGGTCAATTTCAATTAGAAAACAACAAAACCCATTGTGCCAAAAACAATATTGAGTTAAAATTCAAAGTTAAAAGCTTTATATAGAGTAGCCTATGCAAGATAAGGGTTACTATTTTGTTACAGCTATTGGAAAAAGGTTGAGTCAGAAAATCATTTTAGAATAGTCAGACGTCATTGCTAAAAACAGATGTGTCACTTGGGGAGTTCCGGAAATATTTACACACATTTAAATAAACTTATGAAGGTAACAAAATCGTAATTTATCTTTATATCCATTTCGTGATAACCCTTAGGAAAACACGTCTATTTTTGTCTATTTGTTGGACATTTTCTATTATATAAAGAGTTTTGTCTAAAAAGGAACTTTAAAAATATCTAAAATCTTGCTTAAATTTTAAAATTTTTACTTAACTATATTTTCCTAATTTTGTCATGGCAAATAAGGTCATTGAAACATAAGAAGGTATTACTCGTAGCATAAATTTACAATTGATTTACAGTTTAATCAGATTCAGAAATATTAAATATCAATTAATTATATGACTTTTAAACATCTTTGAAACTATGTTGTTCTTTTGTTTCTTGTTTTATTTTAAGTGGCAGTTATTAGCTAGAGCGAGGGATAGGTTCTTTATTTATTTCACACCTTTAAACAAATCAGGAGCACTATTTAAAATAGAATTTTCTATAATTTCTCGTCTTTTCAGATATTCTCAAGCGAAAAAGATAATTTGTAAACATAATTGTAAATACTTACAAAAATATATATTTGCAGGAAACAGGAATTTTTCCAAACATTAGCCATCGTTCAGTGGTACAATATAATAAGTAAAATTACGTTTCGAGATCTTCAAACTGATGGCTAAACTAATGCATGACTACAATAGGTTAAAGTGAAAAAACATACCACCAGAGCGTTACACAAAAATCCTGTTTCCTCAACAATCCTTTCATCTTTAAAAACAAACTTAAAACAAGGAATATATATTTCTTTTGTGGAAGCAGGTTAGTTAAAAATTTTCTTTTTATAATTAGTAACAAAATAACTATTCCATAGTTGAACGCTACGAATTGAGTTTACTACCGGACGTTAGATTGTGTTAATGAAGTAAGCGGAAACATTATAAATCGATCTATTACATGGGTACACTGATTTTATAATGAATTTGATGGTGGAATATATAATTAATGGACTTTTACATTTAATTTCACAAATATCTTCAAGTTCAACTGAAAGAATCATTGGAAAGTATCCAAACCCATACTTACAAAAGAATTTTGACAAAGATGTGGAAACAATTTGAAGAATGTGGGTGAAATCTGAAGGAAACGTAGAATAAATTGTATTGATTATGGTGGCAATATTTTATTAATCTATCAGTTATTTCCATTAAACATTCAATGAAGTCCTTTCTTGACCTTTTTGATAGAATTATTGAAAATCACCTAATAGAGCTTATATGAATATATGACAGAGTAACATTGACATAAGATACCACAAGAAGGACGTGGATGAGTAGTAAAGAAAGAAAGAGAAGAGAATGATTAATAGTGTAATCGATCAAGTTTCTTGCGGTCCATCTAGAAGAATTGATTAGAAATTTACAGAACCAGAGTTTACGCAACAATATGAGAAAATTACTATAGATATGATGTCCCATAAGATGGATGTTGATGAATGTTAAATGAGAAGATGATGAAGATGTTGGGTTCAGTAAGCCATCTAAGTTCCAAGCGACTACAGTGCATCATGGTCGGACCCAAGGTGAAGGCCAGGAGCGCTGTTGTCAGTGACGGTTGCATCACAGGCCTTGATGCACCGGGCTGCAACAATCGTGTCTATTGATATTGCGATCTTCCGTTGCACTTCCTACAACTGCCTTTGTTGTTCAAGGTCGCTAATAATATCGCACCGCCACTACTACTTCAGCGATACCCTCCAGGTAGCCTGCTACTACTTGAGCACTCTGTCACTTAAAGAACTGCCCACGTCATGGTTGCTGCAATCAGCTGATTGTCGGGAGTGTGACTGGATGTTCTTGTAGAAATTAAACCTTAAATTTGCGGTTATAATTGATCAATTAGATTGTATTTTACTAGATAGTATTGCATTAAAGAGTGTATTGGTACTGAAAAACACGGGTTATGGAGGGGAAAGACGAATACGTAAGTCCTTCGTATGTGTAATTTCATTTTCACTAAACATACAATCCTGAAAAAGATTTTTGTATCACTTCATTAAATGTATTGGCTGAGTGCTAGCGAAGCCTGGTGTTCAGGAGCTGGCGAAATTCTGTTCTACTCGTCTGTCGGTAAGGTATCTGAGAACGAATTGAATTATACATTTGAAATCTCTCAGAAACGTTCATTCCTAAGAAGGCAAGATCGAATCGACGATGTTCCATGTCCTCCATAGAATCTGGCTGAGCGTTAGCGAATCCTATCACTTAGGGGATTACACCAAGAAGGAATTCAGCGAACACCCTTGAATATTGCGTGAATCATAATTTCGGGTCTTTTCGCACAAAAGACCCTAGCTTGCCTATTCAAAACTCAGATCACGCGATGCTTGCCCGCTTTGCGCTGCTTGCTCTTTTAGAAAAAAAATTAACTCCAGCTTGCAAAGTCCAAGCCCAGATCAACTCACCACGCTTTATTGAACAAGAAAAACTAAGTATAACTCACAGAACTAACGCAGGTTTCATTACAGGCAAAAGATAAGGGGCGCGCGTTTATCACTGATAAGATAAGACGAGTTTATACTAGAAGTAGTACCTGGACGACTGCCCTAAGAACTAATAACACCAAAAAACGATTAAATGCACTGTCAGTCAGGTATAGTATGTTTGTAAGTATGCTGGCCCTTAAACGAAAAAGACCCATAATTTCTACTTACGCAAGATTTAGTTTGATGATAGCGCCTAAATTCCTCTATGGGTTTTGGCTGCATGAATATCATTTTCAACTTGTAGAGAAGTTTTTGAAAATTCATTGGAAGATCCGATATTGACTGATATCGGTCATATATTGTTCTTAACACAATTCTTTGACAACAATACCTATAAACTCCTATTGGAGGCCAAGAATATTGAGCTTTGATATGTAATAAGAATTGAAACACGTGAATTGATACAGTGAGATAAGTGGAGATATCCATCGGTTCGGTTTAGTTGGAGAAAGACGGGCAGGGTGTTGAAGGCCGTCCAGTGTGGCTATACCTTGTGTTAATTGACAATATTGTCAACTGTTCCCAGCTCGCTGTATTACTGGTGGGGTTTCCATTTTTAGAAGCAGTCGAGAAAAATGCAGGAAGTAGTCTGGAGCAGGTCTGGTTGACCACGTGACTTGCCATGTAACACCGTATGTTAATTCTGTACGGTACGTAGTAAACCAGATGGTACTATCAAGAGGCCACTCCGACCCTATCTACTATTTGTTATTTAGCTATATAAGTAGGTAAATACATACGTATGTATTATAAGTAGTAAAAGTTACATTTAAGATTTACGAGCGTTCACATAATCTGAGCTTGAATTTGAATACTATCTCGAGGGATGATTTTCTTTTTCCGCCAGAAGGTGAATTTCCGATCGGTAGCCTACTTTCCCGACCTCAGAGGACATCCCAGATCGTCCAACTTTTCCGACGTCAGATCGCGTTGGAGATGCTCGAAATGGCAACAATGTACTTGTTGACCAAAATAAAGCCTGGATTCACATCCCACGTCTCACATTTCGTAAGATCTCAGGTGTGATGAGGTGGCAGGCGTCTTAGATCCTTGCCTTCTCTATTTCTAAGAAAGTTAAGAGGGTGAGGTGAGAATTTCAAGACCCACTGTATATGACGCAGATAAAGCTCATGAGCTTATTTCAATGCTTAATCTTTTTCTAGGGTGGATTCCAATGCCATTTCCAAATCCACAGCTGACCATACCATTCACTTCCGGCAATGATGAGGAAATGGACTATGATTACTAAAAAACTAGCGGTAACAAACCAGGAGATGAGGGTTTGGCACGCAGAGGTGGAGGCGAGTGACTAAACTATAAATTAGCGAGTGAAGAGCGAGCAAGCGCGATCAGTGAGTGTAAACAGATGTGCTACGAGCGCTTGTCATGTCAGCGGTAAATATTTAGCGAGACAGGACACGTGCACTGGTCAACTTCTGCCATCCAGAGGGTCTGAAGACATACTACTACTGTCCACGCAACCATCTGAATATTTGCTCTCTCGAGTGAGTTGTGTGGCGGAAGTGAGGTCTGGACAAACAACAATTAGTCTAACCTCAACTGCCTTTCAAACAATTTGATGGCTCCTCCGTGCCAAGTGGGTATGAACGCTATTGGCTTGTAAATAGTTGTTACATTTTTTATACCCGATTTGTCTTTATGAAACATTCGGCTGTTTGGAACAATACTGACGTTGTTTGGTTCAGGTAAGATCGCATATTACCTCTTCATGCGATACACGGACATTTGCCAACACAACGTTTCGCAGACAAGAATGTCACGTCTTCGTCAAGTGTCTGACATCATCCAGTCTTTTAAAGTTTCAGTTCTTGATACGTCGCGTTTCTTTATGGTAACACGTAGAGACAGTAAAATTCCATAAAACATTGTGATTGTGTAGTTTAGAATTCGACGAGAGACACACAATCTTGTTTTTATTTAAATCTATTGAGAAATTTCCTGAAAGAAAATCTCCAGTTACTGAAAAATATATGAATAGCCAAATACCAAAGTGAATAGCCAACCAATATAAACACTGAATAAACGACAGCTCTCAATATGGACCATGTCCTGTCACAGTAAATTTTCTCTAAATCAGTTATTTATTATTCGATTTAAATAGTTTTGGTGACATTAAATTTGTGATAAGATCCTGTAAAAACTGTTATTCTTGTAATTCTTGAGAAAAATTGCAGATTCTTAAGATATTCAAAGTTTAAAAGTTTTAATGGCCGCCATTTTGAAAATGCTAAAGATAATTTCATGATATATTTTTCGGTAACTGACCTTGTTTGTTATCATAAACATTTTAGCCAAATTTAGTATAATTTAATTGATTAGTTTTTAATATAACAATTTTTATATAAAAAGACGTACAGACCCACAGATAGGTAACTAAGTATCGGAGACCCATGCTCATATGTTGAAATTGAAATATGCTGTCTTGACCTGAGCAATAACGTGGTATACCTTTGTTCAGAGAGTTACGGGACACTATATAAGATTTGCTATTCTTACTTACAATTAGACGATCTCTCGCCCAACCGAGTTTGTATCGGTTCCTTCTATTGACGTAGCATCGGATATAATACTTACTCTATGATTGGTACCTGCTCAAAAGTTAGATTAGATCAGATAAAACGTCTCTTATCAAAATCATTACTCATTACTGTTATAAATCGGTCAATTACGGTATTATCCATACTAACTCGCATTAATTTGCGAATATTGAGTTAAGGTCAATTTCATGTTAGTGCAGCATCTGAAAAATAACACTGGTACATAAACCACCCTGGAATCTAAAGTTCTGAAGAGATCCATAAAAGTTCAAGACGACTTCTTGGATCGTGTCGACATCAGAGACGTTTAGGCTATCCAATGTAGTCCATGTAAAGAGGCATTCTCGTTGTTCCATCAGAACCACAATTAAGTGCACTACGATGATTTGGAAAATCTATAGTACCCCAAATGAACTTTACTGAGTTCTTAAGTATAGGTAGGATTGAAAATGTAATTTAGGTCGCAGCAATATTTCATTAATAAATTCACTAACAAAAATTAATTTAGTCTTGATAGTAGGTTTCAACAAAATCTAATATTAAAAAAAATATTATTTTTAATTAGGGGGACAAAGTTTAAGATCTTCAAAATAAGAGTAATTTTTAACCCACAGGTTAGTAATTCCAAGCTCTTAAACAAATTGTATTTTAAAGTTTTTTCCAATCATGCGGTTTAAACATTTAGACCCATTAAACATGAGAATCCAATAGTATAATGTCACCTTGCATAACTTTACACCTTAGCCAGTGGCGTATATAGAAATTATTTCGGGGGGGGGGGGATGACTCCACTGGGTGGTTTATAAGAATAAAATATCCTCCAAAAATAAGACTCAGGGATCTTCCCACTGAAAATGTTTTGCTTTTAAACCTCATAAATGTGTTATAGCCTAATACAAACTAATGGGTGCAATTTTAATGTGTCTTACAAACTTTTTTGAGGGGGGTGAGCTCCCAAAGCATCCCCCCTTATATACGCCCATGTCCTTAACAATTTTAACGTGCCAATGGCCAGCCAAATTATTGATTTGAGCACAAGAGGTAAAATCGGATGAACCTACAGGATTAATGGATGACTATGTATTACAGGTTAATGAAAGAAGTGAAAATTGTTGGCTGAACAGATGTTACTTTTGCAACTTACAGAAAGCACTGAGAGTTTTTTTATAATGTGTAACTGGCCCCACACTTGTGTGAACGTGACCTAGTAAGAATAAAACAAACACGTCTCACTGTGCATACTGTTGGCTGCGAGATTGTTATCTTGTATTTGCTCTGACTAAGGACAGTGTAAAAAGAAAGCCAAACAATGTTGTCTAAATAGCGACCTTATCTCTGAAGCGATCCGTTCAGTAAACACAGGAGATAAGGAACAATCTGAGCCTGGATTCGAAGCATTTTACAGTTTGCTGACAACATACTTTACTAACCAATTTGATGTATTAAAACAGCTGTTTTTAATACACAAGTTGACCCATGAAGTGATTGTTTTAAATACTTTATAAAATGGATCCGAAAAAAATCAGCTAGCGCTAGTTTCTTCAATACTCTAACCTCAAACTGTATATTTCACTGTGATACATGTAGGTAACAACTGATTATTATATGTAGAAATTGAATATATTATTGTTATTAAGCAAGGACGTAGGAAGCTATTTGTGGGGGGGGAGCCAAGTTAAAATTGGGGACATTCCCGGAAACATTAAATTTTTTTTTACTTTCAGATTTAAGGTTATGTTTATTAGGTTAGGTTATCTTATGTTTGTTAGGTTATGGCAAAGTTCGTAAAATATGATTGCACACCGAAACATTTTGCTTCTAGTGATGGAACCTACAATTTATTCACAGTGGATTGTTTGTATTTTATATCATAGCTTACAAATGTGTACAGTTAACCCATATTTAAACGAGAAATACAGTAAACTGAGTTTGCGTGACTGTAATCCTGGTATGTTAGGAATTCACGGAATGTATTGACCACCGGGTGGGGGGGGGAGGTGACTGACATTGTAGGAACTTGGAATGTGAATTGACGCTAGATCACGACAATGAATTAATCTAAAATATGGAATGTGCAAGAAGATAAAATAATGTCTGCGCAAACATTATACATATATATTTTTTGTTCACTGGCATATTACGATGTTTTGATCATAGTCATAACGTATAATAGTACTATTTCTTAAAATTTCAGTAACGTATATACAACTTTTTAAATTATGTAAACTATGAACAACGGTTAAAATTTATGATGTTGCAAACTTGATCATGAACTTAAAAGGGTGATTGTTTAGATGAGGTTCTTATGGTGGGGTATTTTAGTCCCAAACATAATGACTTTAGAAGTAGCTTAATAATGTTTAGGAATTATGAAACAGTTTTTGTTTCTTGTATTATACTGGTTTATATTGAGAAAATAGGTTTTTATTATTGAAAACATAAATGGAAATAGATCGGTCCAAAAGGGATGTCAATTTTAAGATTCCCTTTCGCCGGAAATATTATGGATAACTTTCTCTTCTTCTGAAGCCACATAAATAATGCTAAGCGCCCTTTTTTGAATCCCAAAAATTCTTACCGAGGAAATTAATTAGCCAACCCCCGTAACGTAACTTTATTGCTGAGCAATTTATTCAAAACATAAAATGTTTAACATTGTTGAAGAAAATGAATAAATAGTGAATACAATTCAACACCTTGACAAGTCTAATGCAAACCTAATCGACTTGAGAATTCCGCCTTAGGTCAGAATCAATATTATAATACTCGTAAGCAATACATGATCTGAAAGTACGAAAGTATTCTCACTGTAGTGTAATATTTCATGAACCTTATTGACTATGTACTCAAATTTCATTCACTAACAGATCTATGATCCATGACTATGAAGTCAACATCTCAAAGGACAAAAGTATGAAATGTAAATAAACTGGAGAAGACTTTTTACTACCAGTCTTTTGACTGGTAGTTCAAACAAATGTCTCAGTCTCTTCTATTTGACACACAAACATGTTTAGCATATTTGACACAGAGTTAGTTGTATTTTGTTTGGCTATGTGCCAAAAATACTGACAGACTTCCTAGTACTGCCTATTTTCTTTCATACGCTTATCCTCTCCTACATTTCAGATGACTGTCGAATAACATAAAGCTGAACAGCTTGATACTGAAACAGTTCTTAGTATAGAAATTGAGTTTCTCTTTAATTCTTCTTCTTAATTGTAAGGAACTTGTAGTACCACATAATCCTATAAAGAAATGATATTAACATTCTTCTGGAAACTTAAAAAAAATAAATTTGGAAGTATAGAAATCGTAACGTTACGTTTTGTGTAATAGTGCATGACAATATTGGAAAAATCCTTTTATAATCGACAGGAAATAAAATTTACCAAACTATCTATTCAAAAAAGTAAAATATTGAATGGTAAAAACAATTTTACTGTTACTATTACTGTTTGCTCTTAAAAAAAAAACAATAGTACGTAGTCCAATTGAATTTGTAACTAATACGTTCTTAAAAAAGTTCTGAGTTCTTAAAACTTTTGGATAACTACAGGGATCGCTTTTGAAGTCTACGATGGCCCTTTACGAACTTTAGTGGATGGGATAACATTACTTGCAGGGACTTGGGGAATTAACTGTTCCTAATGGAAGGGATCGACTTACAATATTGTGGGTACTGTTCTCTGCTCAAAATGTTAAGATACTCGAGTTTGAAATTTAACCACAACCTAACTAGTTGAGCTACAATGGTGAGAATCGCATTAAAATATAGCTTGTTTAATTCTGCTTTGGACATATCCATAAAAATTGTTTACCAAAAATAACTTCCAGTTTTTATACGGGCGGTTTTCAACCAAACGGTACCTTTGAACCTTGTGTTCCGATTAAGGCAAACTTCTTTTCGTTATTACCGGCATAAAAACTGGAAGTTTTTAGAAGTTAATTTGTTGTACCCCTAAATGCAGATATAAAGAAGCCAAATTTAAATGTAATTCCCGTTATTGCCCTACTGGTTAGTTTATGTGTAACTTTCAAACTTGGGTCTCTAAATCTTTTCATCCGAAAGTAGTATTCTTCTTACAAATCCAGGTGAATTAGACTTCAGGTCCAATATTCATAACTACAATACCAGGAATCGAAATAATCTAGTAATTGAATTTAACCTCTTAGTAAAACCATGAACAATACAAAGTAGTTTTTATAATTGTTTACCATTTAATGTTATTAGTCTGAATTCTTTTCTAGTTGCTTTTTCTGTGTTTTTTTTTTCAAATTAGTTTATAACCTCTAGTTGTATTTATTTATTGTTATTGTTAGTTAATTTATAAATATTTTATTCATTGTTGAATTTTATTATTGTTATGTCAGTTATAACATTGTTTTAAATGTTTTAATTGTATAATTAATTTTTAACTAATTAATAGCGCTGTTTTAACAACTCCTCGACATACACCAAATTATAAAAAGCGAATTTTTAATGTAGCCTAATAATTTATAGTTATAAGTATAATATCTAGACTTGGCGTTGTGCTTCAATACGGACGTTGTTAATACTTGTAAAAGGTTTTATAACAAAAAATTGATCGATATTGATATTGATATTTTCACAGTCAACCTGATCCTATTCTGCGATCCTCCATTTTCCGATTATACTTGACAATGTTACATACCTTATTTACCTGACAGCTTTGAATATTTGTCACTCAGTGAAGGCTACTTAGGTGCGTACAAAGTTAATGAGAGTTTAGGATTGAAAGTAGGACAGAATATGCTGATGGCGATGAAACGTCTGGATTTTGATCGCGTTCGTAGGGCGGAAAAAGCGACGGCAGAACTGGAAAAAAATCCGCTAGAACAGGACTTTGAAAAAAGAAGGCTTGAGGACCTATACCAGGAGTTAGAGGGACTCTTACAATCCACCATATGGTGCTGGCTTAAAATAAACGTACATTTACTTCTTATTTTATTAGGCCTGTGCTTAGTTTATTTGAGTTTTTCATTTTCCCGCAATTTTTATTTTTTAAATCTGATGTTGCATCTCTAAAAAACCGTTAAGATTTAGAGCTATGAAAATTTTGTGGTATATTAACAGTGCATATATTAGCTCCTTAGAGAGTTTCATGACCATCCCTTCATCATGAAAAATTAAAACCTTGGTTATTGTTAGTTTTTAAAACTATTTTTTAATTTCGAAAGTATTTTTATTTAAATATACGATTAACTCTGCGAAACTAGACAATAAACCAATATTTAACATTTTTTAAATAGATCTCTATGAAGTATGGTTCTAGAGATACGTGACATTAAATGGGGCTCGGGGTTTATTTTAGGTTTTTTGAAATTTCCCGTAATTTTTATCTTTTAAAGTTTCATGTCGTATATCTCAAAGACCGTTTGATTTAGAGCTATGAAATTTGTATAGTATATTAACGGTGTATATATCTAGTTCCTTGGAGAGTTTTATGACAATCCCTTTGCTATAAAAAGATTAAAATAAAAACCTTGATTATATGTAGTTTTTAAAACATATGATGTCACATCTCTCAAAAACCGTTAGACTTAGAGCTATGAAGGTTTTATGGTATACTAAAAGTGCATATATCTAGCTCCTTAGAGAGTTTCGTGACAATTCCTTTACCATAAAAAAATTTAAAATATAAACCTTGATTTTTTTAGTTTTTAAAACGTTTTTTAATTCCGAAAAAATATGTTTTTTTAAAAATATCCGATTATCTCTGTGGAACCAGACAGTAAACCAATATTTATTTTTTTTTTTTTTTCAAAAAAGACCCTATGAAGTTTGGTTCCAGAGATATGTGACATAAAATTAATATTACCGTTAAATGGGACTCGGAGTGCCCTTAATCTGAAAAAAAAAACTGTTTCGAGCGAAATATTCAGATCCCAATTTAAAGTCCCGAGTTGCGTGCAAGTTGTTATGGTACAATACGTGAGCAGTGTGACTGTACCATGGTACGCTCGGAATGTCGGGAATGTATTGACCACGGGGTGGTGACTAACGCTACAGGAACCCGGAATGTAAATTGACACGGGATCACGCTAATAAAAATGTACAGGCTGTTATATCGTATATTTTACTATGGAGTAAATGCTTCCATGAAATATAACACTTAGTGTCCTAGCGTTTTATTGCAATGTCCAAGAACGCTATTATTGTAATAAGTGATAAATAACAAGTAAAATTGCACTGCTTAAAATTTTCTATTATCTCAAAAAGTTTTTTATTTAATTAATATTATGATCATATTTAAAAATTATATAAATTTTGAACTAATATAATGTATCATACTTGAATACCATCTTATTACAACTCTTGAATATTCTTAATACAAAATAAATACAGAAAAATAAATAAATTACAAATCGTTAAAAATATTTGTTTTGGCAACAACAGTATATAGGTCCAACACCTGTATTTCATTCAACTAAATTTTCACCACCCCATATTAAAATTAAGGGGAGCATTTTTATTTGACGTTTGAATGAAAAAAAAATTATACAGCAAAGAATTAGACAGTGATAAACAATTTTAAGAAGTACTTTACTGTATAGTTATAACAAATATTTGAGTGATTTCCCCAACTGTGCCAAATAAATATTAAAAACAATCCTTAAATAGGCCTATGTCGTGTTTTGTGGTTTTTATTTTTATACTGAATTTATTTTACTATTTCAAAACCAATTCACTTGAATAGGTTAGGGCAAATATGCATAAATTAAATGCATAAATCACAGTGAAATCTGGCAAAATTAGTGTATATATTCACAGATAGTTTAATAATTATACAGTATATGTTCGAAAAATGCCTAAAAAGATCCTATTCTGCATGTATTGTAATTAGGCTGAATTAAAAGAAATAAATAATACGTAGTTGTATCAAAATATAAAATATTTTTTTTTAGTAATTGAATGCTTATAACGTTTTATAAAAATGTTATCACATTAGTAAACAATTAAGTAAGCAATTAGTAAACAATGTAAGTAATTATTAACGACAATAACGTTAACTCCGGTTTTAAATGGATGATGGATGTTTTTCAAAGGTTATCTTGATTATAGTGCATAATAATGTACAGGTTAACATGAATAAAACTGAGGGAGTAACATAACTAGTGAAAGGTAGCAAAGTTATAGCTTGTTATAAGTTTACTGTTATACACAAAACAGTGATGGGGCAGTCACGAGGGACCCTGTAAACTGAGGGAGTAATATAACTAGTGAAAGGTAGCAGAGTTATAGCTTGTTATACGTTTACTGTTATACACAAAACAGTGATGGGGCAGTCACGAGGGACCCTGTAAACTGAGGGAGTAATATAACTAGTGAAAGGTAGCAGAGTTATAGCTTGTTATACGTTTACTGTTATACACAAAACAGTGATGGGGCAGTCACGAGGGACCCTGTAAACTGGACTGCCCTATTTACTTGATAGCGACTTCACTTTTATGTCCATTTCCTTGTTAGAATGAAAACAAATAGGACCATAAAGTCTTCTAGAGAATTGTGAGTGCCTTTTTGTAAATACAGGCAATAGTGAAAACAATTCTATTGATTTATCTTCGAATACGATTGTTTGGCTAAGGAGATTACCTTCTTTGAAATGTATGCAATGGTAGCTTCTCGTAGGTCTAATGCCTTCTCTTCGAATAGAATAGTTTGTCCATTTCCTTGTTAGAATGAAAACAAATAGGACCATAAAGTCTTCTAGAGAATTGTGAGTGCCTTTTTGTAAATACAGGCAATAGTGAAAACAATTCTATTGATTTATCTTCGAATACGATTGTTTGGCTAAGGAGATTACCTTCTTTGAAATGTATGCAATGGTAGCTTCTCGTAGGTCTAATGCCTTCTCTTCGAATAGAATAGTTTGGCTCGGGAGATT
Source organism: Homalodisca vitripennis (assembly GCF_021130785.1). NCBI lineage: Eukaryota > Metazoa > Arthropoda > Insecta > Hemiptera > Cicadellidae > Homalodisca > Homalodisca vitripennis. The sequence continues at coordinate 197,728,132 of NC_060210.1, read as the reverse complement.
ATCTTTTTGTAAATATATGGAATGGTAGCATCTAGTAGGCCTAATGACTTGTCTTCGAATAACATAGTTTGGCAAGGGAGATTATCTTTTTATAAGTATATGGAATGGTAGCATCTAGTAGGCCTAATGACTTGTCTTCGAATAACATAGTTTGGCAAGGGAGATTATCTTTTTGTAAATATATGGAATGGTAGCATCTAGTAGGCCTAATGACTTGTCTTCGAATAACATAGTTTGGCTCGGGAGATTATCTTTTTGTAAATATATGGAATGGTAGCATCTAGTAGGCCTAATGACTTGTCTTCGAATAACATAGTTTGGCTCGGGAGATTATCTTTTTGTAAATATATGGAATGGTAGCATCTAGTAGGCCTAATGACTTGTCTTCGAATAACATAGTTTGGCAAGGGAGATTATCTTTTTGTAAATATATGGAATGGTAGCATCTAGTAGGCCTAATGACTTCTCTTCGAATAACATAGTTTGGCAAGGGAGATTATCTTTTTATAAGTATATGGAATGGTAGCATCTAGTAGGCCTAATGACTTGTCTTCGAATAACATAGTTTGGCAAGGGAGATTATCTTTTTATAAGTATATGGAATGGTAGCATCTAGTAGGCCTAATGACTTGTCTTCGAATAACATAGTTTGGCTCGGGAGATTATCTTTTTGTAAATATATGGAATGGTAGCATCTAGTAGGCCTAATGACTTGTCTTCGAATAGAATAGTTTGGCTCGGGAGATTATCTTTTTGTAAATATATGGAATGGTAGCATCTAGTAGGCCTAATGACTTGTCTTCGAATAACATAGTTTGGCTCGGGAGATTATCTTTTTGTAAATATATGGAATGGTAGCATCTAGTAGGCCTAATGACTTCTCTTCGAATAACATAGTTTGGCTCGGGAGATTATCTTTTTGTAAATATATGGAATGGTAGCATCTAGTAGGCCTAATGACTTGTCTTCGAATAACATAGTTTGGCAAGGGAGATTATCTTTTTGTAAATATATGGAGTGATAGCATCTAGTAGGTCTAATGCCTTCTCTTCGAATAGCATAGCAAGGGAGATTATCTTTTTATAAATATATGGAATGGTATCTTCTAAGAGGCCTGCTGCTAAAGTCTCAAACTTATAAAAAAAAACACTTTACAAGGAAATCTGAACATTGTTTGATTGCGTATAAGTAAAGTTTTCGGACGAGATACTATCCGTAATTTTACACCAAACCTGGAGATTTCAACTACAACTTCTTTTCCATTATTTCAACAATTAGAAATTTTACCCTTTCAGCATCTTTTCGTTTTTAAAGTTCTGAGATTGTTTTATATCAGAAGTGGGAATAGAGAAAACACAACGACAAACCATTTTCACAATACAAGAAGTCTTGTAAATAACTGTTTTAAATTACCCAAAGTCAACAAAGTTATTTTTCGTCACTCCTTTCAATATCTAGGTCCTAAATATTTCAATCAGTTGCCACTTCAAATCAAAATTATTAAAAATTTCAAACACTTTTGCAAAGAAACAATCACTTCGCTTTCTTCACAACAAGATGTAGAATATCTTAATTATGTCTTAGTATAATTAAGTAGTATAAATAATTGTTATTTTTTTGCTGGTAGTTTTCTGATATAAGATATAACTTTAACCCATTTATTAGGCATATTTATTACCTACTTATTATTAAATATTTTATGTATTCATTGACTGATAACTATTTTCATATTCATTACAATTAATTTCATCTGTTTACTTAGCTTACATCATATTACTTATACATCCACTAATATTATTTTCTTCTTTCCAAATTATTGTAAGTAGTTGAACTCACAGATGTTACAGTTGGCGATTTTCTTTTATAAGTATTCTAAATGCTAGAATATGATATACTATGTTAATGTATTTTATATTTTGTATAGTTTCAACTGGTCACGCTACTAGATAAAGTGGCCGGATTAATTTCTCGCTTTTTCCAATACTGTATTGCTGCCTTGTACTTATGGGAAATAAATTCATTTATTCATTTAAAACGTTTGAGATTTATTTTAGAATTCTTATGGTGTAAAGCTCAAAAATCTGTGTACTACAGCCAAAATATTGTTTTTATTGCTTAAATTATATTACAGCTAGTCAAGTTAGTAATTTACTGCTAGTATTGTGCAAATTAAATCTTTAAAATAACACGTGTGTAAAATAATATTAATTCCAATGTTTTGAAAAAAATACTGGATATATAACTATTCAGTTACCTTCCTAGGTATAATTAATTGAGGTTAGGTTACGCTGAGAAGGAAATCTAATCTGATCATATATCTAGGAAATTTAGATATAATGGAGATTACTTCCTAGTACGAAGGAAGTTACAGACAGAACATAATTTAAACGTTTGTAAGGACAACAAAAAGGCCTGTACAAAGGAAAATACAAACGGAACATAATTTAAACGTTTGTAAGGACAACAAAAAGGCCTGTACAAAGGAAAATACAAACGGAACATAATTTAAACGTTTGTAAGGACAACAAAAAGGCCTGTACAAAGGAAAATACAAACGGAACATAATTTAAACGTTTGTAAGGACAACAAAAAGGCCTGTACAAAGGAAAATACAAACAGTACATAATTTGAACGTGTGTAGGGACTATAAAAAGACCAACTACAGCGTGAAAGGGTTTATTGGTTTTGTGCTTTTAACGGAAATAGCTTCCGCGCTTTGGTTAATTGGGCGTCACTCAAACCGAACAGCTGATAGCAGATAAGGCTGGTCAGACTGTGTTGATAATGCAGGGCATTTCCGTGACGTGCGATCGACCCTTATCGGTGTCGCCCTTCTCGTGGTCACTCTGGGGCATTTATCGATTTTTGCCCTGAGGGAGGGAATACACCGAGTGTCAGATGTAGCGATATCGCACTTATTACATGTTACATTACTTCATGTTTTTATCTCTGGTTGTCAAAGGTGTTGCATCCATTTTGTTTTATACACTGCATTATTTTCCGCCATCCATGTTATCAGTGAGGATTCCTCATACTTTTATAGGTATTGTATTATTTATTCTAACCTAAGGCGGAATTCTCAAGTTGATTAAGTATGCAATAGGCTTGTCAAAGTGCTCCATAGTCTTCACTATTTATCAAGTTTCTTCGACAACAAAATTTTAAAAATGTTATATTTCGGACAAATTTCTCAGCAATGGAGTCACGTTGAGGGGCACGGCTTCTGAATTCCCTTCGACAAGAATGTTTGTGCTTCAAAAAAGGGCGCTCTGCATTATATGTGGCTCCAGAAGAAGAACAAGTTGTCTATATTTCCGACGAATGGAAATCTTAACACTGACCTCCCTTTTTAACCAATGGCAATTTCCATTTATGGTTCCAATAATAAAAACCTATTTCCTCAATATAAACCAGTGTAGTACACGAAACAAAAACTGTTCCATTATTCCTAAATATAAATTACAGCTACTTCGAAAATCATGGTTTGGGACTAAAAATAGTTCATTAATTGCTTGGCTCCATAAGAACTATCTTTACAATCGCCTTTTTACATTCGTGGTAGCGTTTGTAACTTATGAGAATTATTGAACTATGAATAACATAGGCTAAATAATTTTTGTGTGTGCGTTATTGATATTTTAATGAATAGTATTTTTATACGTTATGACTTTGTTCAAAAAATTGTAATATACCAATTAACAAAACAAATATATGTAAAATGTCCGCGCAGACATTATTTTATATTCTTGCACATTCCACATTTTAGATTAACTCATTGTCGTGATCTAGCGTCAATTCACACTCCAAGTTAATATGTACAATGTCAGTCACCCCCCCCCCCCTCCACGCATGGGTCAATACATTCCGTGAATTCCTAACATACCAGGAGTACAGTCACGCAAATTCAGTTTACAGCATTTCTCGTTTAAATATGGGTTAACTATACTCAGTTGTACGTTAATTTATCATTGGAAGCAAAATGTTTTGGTGCGTAATCGTGTTTTATATCTTGGCGAAGCCGAGTTCGGAAAAACGATTATGCGCCAAAAAACATTGTTTTATCCTAAGGGAAAAATTAAAACTGTTTAATTTATTTATACGAGTGAATAAAACATCATAAGGAAATAACCAATAGTATATCAGTTAATGGATTTTATGTGTTCTAGTAATCAGCTGGTATTAACATTGTTAAAGGATGGAGAACAACTGTCCGAGCAACACGGTCCGGACCATTACGGCCTTTCTCCGTCCACTGCGAGCGGCCCAGTTTGGCCTGGCCTATCCGGCCTCGGTTTCCTATTGGGGCGACTGTGCTGATGCCGCGTGGGCCAAGTCCGTCCGGGCCGGGCCGGTCGCAGTTAGCTCCGTGTTTTATGAGATATACGTGAGTTTCTCATCCGATCACCGATACGAAAATCTCTCTTGATTGTTTGAGTTTGGTTCTTAATTTCGTTGTGTTCAATCATAAACAAAATGTATTCACTATCATCAAAGCAAACATAACGATTTAAAATTCTTTGTAATTATGAACAGTGTGATTCTAACGTAGGGTGTTCTCTACGAAAAATAGTCAAACATATTTTCATCAAATATTCCTAAAAAGTCCTTTCCTGACAAAAAATATTTGTTTCCCCAGTGATAGTTCTACATAATTGTAGAATATTATCAAAATTTGAAATTTACAGCTGTAGTAGTTAATTAGAAAACACTATAACGAAAAAAACACGGTAGGATACACGTGTCATTGTCTTTAGTTTACCTACAGTATATCTTTGAAACTGACACCCTATTTTAGACTAGATCTTGCAGGAATAGTAAACTTTTGAATTGTTACCTTCGTCCATTTTTATTTTACTACCATGTAACTTGGTTACTGTTCAAGTTTTATTTCATTTTGAGACACAGCTATGAAAATATGTTGAATTCAATATGTAACTACATGTACTGCAATATTTGTTTTTGTACCGCTCCATTTTAATATTATTCATGTACGCACAGTGAAACGAAGAAAACTTCTATGGTTTTGTGTTTAGTTACTTTTTAGGAAAGAGCAAATGCAGATTAAAGACGTGATAAATCATAAAAAAAGAATTTTTACGAACTCCTTTTCTTATGTAATCATCAACAATGATTTTTGTACGATGTACGAATTTGTACTGATATTTTGTACATAGTGTGTGTTTTTTTAGTAATGCTTCTTTGACATACATTTGGTATGAAGGCACCTAATTGAATCGGGTAGGTTACACTTGTAGAGATCCTCGTCGATGACTTCACGGATCCCGGGGGTTGAGAAAAGAAAACCCCCGTTTTCTCGAAGCGCAATTTCGCCGGAAGCCGAACAAAGGATGCAAATGTCGAAGCTGCGGGATTAGGCTACTTGTCGCATGCCGATGCAAATGCCGACGCTCCAATCCGGCATTGTTAATAAAAAAGAAGAAATAAAGAGCTTTATAGGTTTCATTCAGATCCCCAGCCCTTCCGTTCCTGAGAAGGTAATTTGTTCGGTTTTTATAAGCGAGGGCCGCTCCGGGTTCTTCGCGAGGGGGTTGTTTTATATCGCGAATGCTAACAGCGGCTCTGTCTACCTCACCCGAACTTTACGACCCGATATGAAAAAATGGATATCGAGAAATATTTTAACTCTTACTGATTTATACTCGTAAAAATAATGGAGAGCCGAGCGAAGCGAGCGAGCCGAGTGATGTGCGAGAGGGGTTTATAGAGAGAGCCCCGTCGGCTCAACTTAATGTCTTCAAGAAGAAATAAAAATGTAATTGGTCTTTTATTATTATGCTAATGGGGTGATTTACTGTTATTAACTAAGCAGCCAATTTTTGCGTCCCCGGCTTTTACGGCTTTTTTAAACGCCGCGCGAGCGGACAATTCGACGGTTTAATTGTTAGAAGAGTCGCTTAATATTTCGTCCCTGTTCGAACGGTTACGTTTATCGCCGTGTTAAATATTTAATGCGGATGATTTGAATTCCTTGTTTACACAGCTGTCTACAAGCTCACTGCAGTATTCGAGTTCAACGGTATGTTGCAATGCTGGGTAAGGTTTCAGGAATACACACAGTCTTCTGGTTGTGAAATGTTGGGTCCAAAAATAACTGTGTCATTTTGGCATAAGAGGTTTAGGTTTTCCACAAGGGTACAACTCTCCTCTGGTACCCTGAAAATCATCCAGGAGGATTCGTGGACGAAGTCATCGGGGAGCTAATGACATGGAGAAGATGGGGTACCCCAACCTTTTGAGGTCTCTTTATCTTTAACAGTTGAAAAGTCTGATACTTCTCGAGAGAGCTAGTCTGACCTGAAAGGATTACTCGAACCTGGAGGAAAACCATTTTAGAAATAGGTAAATCCTTCGAACCAAATAAATTAAGGGGTTTTCAAGTTCCTCTTGCAGTCAATGATCTACACAAAACGTAGCCAGGAAAAAAATTGTTGGAGGGAGGGGGGTAGATCAATACAAATGATATTTTACCAAAGTGGACAAGGAGTAAGCTGCATTGTGTTCCTTAAAAGTTCTTGACCTGTTTCTTTGTTGGGAACGATCTTTCACCAGTACGCGTCAATAATAGTGAAATATTTAAACAATATAATCACTTACTAAACAAGTAGTAGAAAAAAATTGTAAATTTAGGGGGGGTGGTCCGGACTCCTTGGACCCTCTCGTTGGCTACGTCCTTGGGTGTACAGTTACTTCAACATTTCTTGTTTCTAATCATTCAAAAGGGCGCAAAAGAAGTAACTGTATGTTTCTGAATATGCAAAGAGAATCCTCCAGTAAACTACTTTATAAAAACGAGAAAGAGTTGTAGATATACAGAAAATAGGACAGAAGTGTATGAAGTAAATTATACAACCTTTTCATTAGTTCATTCAATTTATATTTGTTTTATTTAAAATGAAGACAATTTTAGTATACAGTATTTAATTATCTATGAGATTATATTTTATTTGACTTTGGTTCAATCCCGTGCCAAGCTTTAATATTTGTTCCTCAATGCGATTTATTGTTCCACCGGCACAAAAATACTTTCACTATTACTGTCTAGTTTGACTGTGAACTATTGTTTTATAAATTAGGTGTTCGTAAATGAAAGTATTGTGAACAGGTTAAAGATTGATTTATAAAAGCATTATACTTAAGTTTGTATTAATATGAAATTCTGATATGAAAGTGTGAAAGATAGTACTCAAGGAAACAGTTAAGTTGGTAAAAATTTAGAATAAAATCACCATCATTCATAAGATACCAATCAATATTTTTACTATAACTCTTCTTCTTAAATTAATCCAGAAATGTCTTAACCCAAAACTGGAAAACAATAATTTTATGGTTATGTCCAAATTTACACTTCAACTTTAAATATTATTTCAAATATTAAACTGCATAATTACTTGCTAGTTTGGTAAATGTAAAACTTTAAATAGGATTATTACAAAATCAATTAAAACTTGGAGTAGTGAAAGAAGCTCATAAGCAAATTTCTTAAAATTATCATATCAAATTTCAGACCAATAGCTTTCCTGCTAGTGCTTTTCAAAATGTTTGAAATAACTTTACCCACCAAAAGTTAGTCTGTTTTCAATCCTCAATCATTAATTATTTTTACGTGTTTACGAACTTTATACATAATTTCTAACTTATTGGACGGTAGACAATAAACAATTTCCCCTTTTTTGTTTCTTATCAAATTCATGTGACTGCGTTTAACACAGTATCATTATTCAAAAAGTGCACTTGTCTACGAAGATATTAATTTTTCGTTAATAAATACTCGAGTAACCGCATGCAGACAGTAAGTACAAATCTTTGTTTACTTTTCATCGTTTCTGGACGTGGTTAATCATTGACTACCTCAAGGTTCTGTATTGGGTCTTTACTTTTCCTAATTTGAGCACACGGCTTCCCCCTAGCCTTAATATCTATCATATGCTGTCTTATTTGCTCATGATTCCACTCCTACAAATTTTAGGAATCCAGTTAAATTGCGTGATATAAGTTAATCAAGTAATAAATTACAAGAACATGGGATCTCAGGAAATATATTTTTAATGAAACCAAAAATCTAGAAACGATATTATTGAACTACTTATAATTAAGGACACTTACGATGACTTGGCATAACAAAATTTGGAACTATACATTGCTCAAAAACGAAAATTATTAAAAATATGCACATGTATTTTAATTACAGTTATGTAGACTTGGTTCGCGTGAAATACACATCATTATTGATCAGAGGACTTGAGATCAAATCTCGTTCCCTCCTCATTATATTTCATTGTTCAACTGTTCTTATTCATTGTTCGACGATCCTTTGTAGTCAAAGGACTTTACCAGAAACATTCAGGATTTGTACTGCCACGTTAATGTCTTTTTTCATTTACAAAGGAATCGTTATTTTTTCAATATTATTGTCAATTAGAGTTTTCACGACTAAGTGCATTTATTAGAGATGATTTTAAAATTTAAATAATGTCATTGAATTTAGGCTCCTTTCCTTGCTTTTATCAACCGTACTTCGCACAAGACATGAAAGTAGAATTTTCACACAAATCCTTTACAACAATACGTGGATATAAAGTACTTGTGGTGAGATACAAAGAGAGCATAAGTAATTAATATTATACAATGAGTGTATGTGTTAATTTATAGTGATCCGAAAAAATACTACTGTGTAAAATTAGGAATGATAAGCAGACAGAATAAGTATTAGAGAATTATTTCAAGTTTATGAAACTAACTTCTCTGGGTCTAAATATTTTAATTGTAGGCCTACTTTTACAAGGGTATTATATCAAAATTGAACCACAGACAGTCGTGCAAAGATGTTTTTAGGGAGCTTGAATAACTGGCTTTACCCTGCACTAAAGTTCTTGAGGTTGTCTTGTTCTGTCGACACAAATGTGAGTTGGTACAGGACAGGGATGTCTATCAGTACAGAACAAGAGGCAGGGACAACATTCGAATCGAACAACACAGAACGTTTATCGTCTCAAGTTGGTGTCAGACTATTCAATAGGCTCCCTGACGATATCAGACGACTCAAAGCTCGTCTGAAACACCTCCTGGTGTCCGAGGTGTTTTACTCTGTAGATGAGTTCATAATGAGACGCTGGGAAGGAAATTCTTGAAAATTTTGAAAACATCAAGCAACAATTAAAGCATCCATTCCTGATATAGGACAATAATTGACAAAATGTAATTTAAATTACGCATTTCCCTAATTTATTCTATTGGCACATGCAATGCAATTTTTAATTGTCTCTATACAATAAATATTATTATATTACAAAATAGGATACATTCTCTGACATTATACGGCCCACGGTAAAATATTGTGAGTAGCCTACAACTCCGTAGCTTATGTTTAGGAACACACATTTTATAAATCAAACCTTTCGTAGACCTCTTTGAACAATGGTAATTCAGTTTAAGTATATAATAAAATATTTAATGCACTTAGAAAAAAAATTGTCATAATAAATAGTGTCATAAAAAGTAACGTTATTTGTTATACAAATAATGTTTATAAATAAATAAATTAAATTTTTACCTGAGGGGTTCGCTTACAAAGTAAGCCTGAATCGAATAAGTAATATGATTTTCAGTACGATTAAACACTGCAGTAGTAAGCTCTCTTTACTGGAAAGAAACAGTCCAATACAAACTGATCAGTTTTATTATTTTTAGTCGTTTTTCACTTTTCTTCGTTTTTAGAATAAATAATAACTTCTATAATAATTCTTATCAGAATGTTGATAGAATTTGTTATCCAGACCTTCGAAAATAGTCATAAATGTTACAGCAATATTATCTACACTATTATCTAAACTTTAATGGTGTCTCTGTGTTTGTGCGTGTTAATTGCGTAAAACTACTGGAACAATTTTACTGAGATTTTACGTAGACATCCTTAGGGTCCTTATTATTAAGAAAATCCCTCCGGGCTACGCCCCAGGTCTTTAAAGTAGCGAAAAAATCTTATCTTAGTCTCTAAAGTTGTCAAAGATTAATTGAAAGAGCAGGTTAAATGTAATTAACCGTTCTATGTAAACATTGTTTCATGATAGAAAATCATATTTTTAATTAATATAAAATTAGTAACACTTGTTATTTTTTTTTTTTAATTTCAGCAACTGCTGCTGAGCACTGAGTAAGAAAATATCAAGGTAAGCGGGGGGAAATGCAAAATTGCTATGGCACTAAAAATACGAAGATGTAAATTACAATGTCCATAAAAGTCAAAGTTAAATTGTTTATTGCGAAAACATGGTAACATGCATAGCAAACGTCTGGAAATTTGAATTAAAATAATTTTGTAATTTTTACCACAATATCCATTCTTACATACAGTTTTTGCATTCTTTCAGTATCATTCATACGTCAATTCTATTCACTTCCAACGTCGGCGTTAGTCTTGTAAATGATCGGTCTCCCAGTTGTGTGCCATAAATTCGCTGACATTATAAAATGCATTTGACGCTAAAAAGCGTTTGAGGCGAATTTTTAACGCTTGGGGCGTTGGGGCACTTTTTTATGGAATCTTGCAATCTGTTGATTAAATGAACACCATCCTGTGAGGGCAAGTGCTCATAAGCAACCGATCTGTGTCTTTCAGTTCGGTACCTCTACCTCTGGTCTCATACTCATGTATGCCTCGGCCCCTTATCAGGGCACATCTTGACTTACAGAATAGAATTTTTTGCAAAATGTAGAAACTCGGCAAAGTCAATAGTTGCAATTGTTTGAAAGCTTGTTTGCTGGATTCTCTGAAATTTATTTTTGAAACTATTCGAATCGCTTTTTAATTTAAACTCTCTTAAAAATTGATTGTTTGCGCATGTACCCCACAAAATCAATCCGTAGAAAAGATTTGGATAAATCAGGCCATAATACGCCGTCATCAGTACTTGATTAGGGCAGTATTTAGCTAGGAACCTCTAATATATAAATATATACCTTTTGGCATATTTTCTCATGGAAACAAGACACTCAACATTGGCGTCGGAAAATATATTTCACTCGATCCAATAGTGCAAATCCTGCGAAATTGCGCGGGTAAGCGGAAACCCCAAATTTATTACATTTGAGAAAGAAATGCGCATTGCATTCAGCGTAGTTCTCGGGTTTCTTCTTCTCTTCTCAGTACAGAAACTCGTAATCATTTGCAGATAAGAGACAATCGACACAATCACGACCCACTGAGATTGCTAGGTAGGACTGACGGACCAATAATCAAGATCTGCTAGTTATCTTAGGTCAAGGCCAAGTGCATGTAACTGACCTGTAACTCAGATACATTGTTCAAATACAAGAGATAATCTCTCTGTCCGTGGTAGTTTATCTAGTAGTATAGTAGATCTAATATAATAGTTCTTCTCGAAAATAAAAATTACATAACAAATCTTTTTGATAGAATCACGTATTGAATTAAGCTTGCAATTTGATGAACAATTTTTATACAACTTGATCAGATCATCAACAAATTATTTTAGTACTATTCTGAATTTTCTAGATTTATTGGTTAAATTTGATAAAAGTGTCCTATTCTGCCATAGGGTAGGCTTCAAAATTGTTTTAGCATAATCTGTGGATTTTTAAAGTTGTATTTATTGTTATATGTAGAACCAGTAATCTAATTTATGGAAACAAAAATAACTGCCTTCTTCGTGGAATTTTCATCTATGTAAGCAATTTGGTCAGAACGCCTGCTATGGTTAGGACCATCTTACCGTAATTTCAGTCACAGGTTTAAAACCAACCAGTGTAGCTCCTTACAGCAGCTATGGCGGGAAGCGTTGATATGATGTGGATGTTGACTCCAGCTCCAGTTCACCCACCTTCTTAGGGGAGTCTTAGATCGTTGCTCTACACTGCTTAGCGATCGTGTCCAAAACATCTTAGATGATACAATGAGGCGATGAGACAAATGAGACAACCTCTCCACCTAGATTACACCATATGTTGGAGTAACTAGGTATATGATAACGAGTTCATTTTTAACTTCTTCATCGCCAAATGTTTTTTGCATGTCTTCAGACGAACATGACTCCAGATTCCAAGAGGAAAATCTGTGGCAGCGTCCGATTCCAGACGCAGCACTAAGAGGAAGGTGAACTGGAGCTTAACTCAACATTCACATTGAATCAACGCTTCCCACCATAGCTACGTTATGGGTAGGGAACAATACTATGTAAATGTTTTGTAGCTTAAAAAAGTATTATTTATCAAAACGCCTGGATTATAAGATCCCATGGGAAGCACTAATAGATAATCAATATTTTCGTTTACCGTTCCCCCTGTCATCTGCTGAATGAAACTTTAACAAATTGAGATTGTAAAAATAGAAACTAATGTAATTTGGTGGTGTTGTCTTGTTATCATACTGAAATGAATCTGATATGCATCTCTAAGTATGTGTTTTGTATATATTACGGATGACACTGACATAAGTTATGGACTTTGTATTAGGTCGAAAGAGAAGAATCTGTATTAAATGGAGTAAAAATTTAATTTTTCTGATAATTTTCACTAACAAAGATGATAAGGTTTGGATATTTTCAAGAATGGCACGATTTGAAGAATAATCATTCATAGATTTCCCGTAAAGAGGTAAATGTTGAACTCGATATAGATTTTTCTTGTTGATGAAGCGAAGGTTGTGTCTGTGAAGGCCATGTAAAACAACGACAGGTCAGAGTAGGGGCTTAGCGCTAATCTGTGTATTGAGGACTGTCAGGGGCCGGGGTGGAGGTGAGCTGTTACACAAGAGTTGGGGGACAGGGAGGACTGTAGGAATCAGGCCCAGGAGTAACAAAGCCGCGGTAACAGTATCTCACTGCACTTGGCCAGTCTGCCCACCTGTGTCTCCCCCCCCCCTGCTCCCTACCCACTATTATTAGGAAACCATTGTCCGGGGAAATATCAGTATTAGGGGGGAGATTATTGGTTTTAGTTTTGGACTAGTGTGGGGTAATTTCTATGCTCGGGGGAGAGAGGGAGGGCCTTTTGAAAGAAGTCACGCACTGCACCTGTTTGAGGGGTGAAAAACTGGTGAAGGGTCGCCCCTAAATCAGTGTAAATAAAACGCTCCCCCGGCTCCGTCTCCAACCCATTGAACACGTACGCTGTCCGCAGTCTCGCACAATATTGCCATTGTGCCAGACACCCGTCGTCGTAAGTCATCCTCTATGCTAATGCACACATCCGGAGTAACTTTATTATTTCTAACGGTTGAGAAGATCCGGGTTCTACTTCAGAACTAGAGTCAGAATCTTCTGTCACCGAAGCAAAGGTTACACTAAGGATGTCCGCAGGCTCGCACAATATTGCTATTGTGCCAGACACCCGTCGTCGTAAGTCATCCTCTATGCTAATGCACACATCCGGAGTAACTTTATTATTTCTAACGGTTGAGAAGATCCGGGTTCTACTTCAGAACTAGAGTCAGAATCTTCTGTCACTGAAGCAAAGGTTACACTAAGGATGTCCGCAGTCTCGCACAATATTGCTATTGTGCCAGACACCCGTCGTCGTAAGTCATCCTCTATGCTAATGCACACATCCGGAGTAACTTTATTATTTCTAACGGTTGAGAAGATCCGGGTTCTACTTCAGAACTAGAGTCAGAATCTTCTGTCACCGAAGCAAAGGTTACACTAAGGATGTCCGCAGTCTCGCACAATATTGCCATTGTGCCAGACACCCGTCGTCGTAAGTCATCCTCTATGCTAATGCACACATCCGGAGTAACTTTATTATTTCTAACGGTTGAGAAGATCCGGGTTCTACTTCAGAACTAGAGTTAGACACATCTGATGTGCCCAAGGATCAGTTTGCTTTTTTACAGATTGTTCGTAAAGATGTTTTTACTTTAGTACAGCTTTTAACTATATACATTTCAATTCTTTTTTTATAATGCTGGTGTTATCCTCAACACAAAAATAAAAATTAGAACCTACAAGAAAACGCTACTAGGCTCTAATATGTAGCTTTTAGTGTCATAAACGTGAAATTATTCTATACTTATTCTGTGTGCTTATTATTCTTAATTTTACACAGTAGTCGTTCTTCGGGTCACTATAAATTAATACATTCATTGTTAATATTAATCGCTTATACTCTCTTTGTATCCTACCATAATTACTTCGTATCCGCCGTATTTTCGTGAAGGTGCGTGTAAATTCTATATTAATTTCTTGATTGAATTACGATTGATAAAAGTGACAAAACGAGCATAAATTCAATCATGTTATTTAATTTTTTAAATCATCTGTACACAATGCACTTAGTCTTGAAAAAATCTAATTATTAATAATATTTAAATACTACGAACAATGAATAAGAACAGTTGAACAATTAAATGTAATGAGGAGGGAACGAGATTTGATCTCAAGTCGTCTGATCAATAGTGATGTGTATTTCGCGTGAACCAAATCTACATAAATGTAATTAAAATATATGTGCATATTTTTTAAATAATAGAACAAGTTTCTCTATGGCTTTTTCGGTTCAAGTTTTGCCCAGTTTATACCCTTGGTCATTTTACCACTGACCGTTTCATTTATGGAGGTGGGTCATTTGTCAATTGCCAGAAACGTTCTGTATTGTTTGAGGTTAGACATTCCTTACTTTACAGCACTTCAGGGAGCAGTTAGGCGGGAAGACCATCTCTGACGAAGTAGAAGGTGACGGACCGAACTGTGCGATGATTTACACAATCGTTCAGTTTACAATGTCCGTCTGTGTATAAAAAGTGCTGCAACATTTGGGTGAGTGTAAAGTTTTTTTGGGAATTCCCTACTAAAAATTGCATACTTCTGCATATTTAGAAAATGGTTAATCAGTTCTTTTATACACATAACGTAGAGCATTGGTGGGAAGGGTTGATTCAATAAGAATGTTAAGTTCAGCTCCAGTTCACCTTCCTCTTAGTGCAGCGTCTGAAGTCTAACGCTGTGACAGATGTGGGTTCTGGAATCTGGAATCTACATCCATCTGAAGAAATCCAGAAAAGTCGGATAACGAATTCTGTAGATCGTTTCGACATCAGAGACACCTGGACTACAAACCAAACGTAATCCAGATGAAGAGGTGTTCTCATTATCTCATCAGGTACACAATTGAGTGCACTGCGATGTTTATAAGTTCTTTTTTACTATAAAATTTCTAAGGTTTAAGACAAGTATACAGGAAGGCTTAAGACTTACAATGTATGAAGTAAAACACCAATCCTTTAATATACAGTTGGAACAAACATAGGTTAATGAATATTTATTACTATATTAAGTGTGGAAACTACTTGGAGCCCTCGGATTTGTTTAAGCTTACAAAAAACAGTAACGCTTGCCAACGGCACAGTGTAACGGGTACAACGGTTATCGCGAGATAACCGAATCAAGCAACGTCGAGCGTGGCTGCTGCTTGGATGGGTGACCACTGAGCGATCCTGTCCTTGCAAGCAGCTCGCCTGCCCGACCATTGGGGGTGGGTGGGAAGTCACCTTTAAGCCGTTGGTCCTCAGATTAAGTGTTAGAGAGAGCTTCTTAGCCTTAACTTCGCCTATACAAATAAGACATATTTACTCTACTTTACAATACGTTTCGAGAACTGCAATCTGATCTCTTCCTCAGGTTAGGTTAGCTATTGGCCCCAGAAAAAGATTAGATTGCAGATTAGAATCATAGTGTTACTAATTTTGCGTATCAGTGAACGATGGTAAATGTCCAGAAAAGTGCTGCTTCCTTCACAATCCTTCCATCGTCAGAGACAAAGAACCTTAAATTGTTGTGTATAATTCTTTACTTGCTTTTACTACGTGAAAAACATTAAGAGTAGCCTAAACATTATGTATAACGTTTCTTTAGGTTGAACTTGGTCCATCAAGGTTTGATCCAATCAGTGATTCACCGCGTCGTTTAAATTTGTAAATTATTATACAAAACTATCATAACTCAGGATTAATGAAGATAAAGTGAAGATATCTGTAGTTTATCTCGTTTATACCATTATTAAATTTTGGGGATTACTATGACAGGAATGTAAGATGCCTGTTGTCATACAACATATTAAATTAAATTTAAAATATTACCCAAAGATTATACCAATGTAACTTTTGAAAGCTTAGGTTGTTAATATATAGTTATTTATGTACAGACTATACTGTTGAAGATATTTAAATATTATAGAAGACAGGAGTACGCCTCACAAATAACAGGCTGGCCTGAGTTTTCATGCAACATTTCAAATCTATATGTATAAAATGTGATATTTCACATGTTAAAATGGCATATGACTAAAAGTTTTGTCGTTGCCATCATGGTTCTGCATAAATACAGTAGAATAATTCACCACCCCTCACCATCATCAAACTCAGAAATTAAACTTCGTGTACAAAGCCTATAGGTCGCTTTCGAGATATTGTGCGGATAGTCAAACAGAATTGGCGTGTTT
The DNA here is from genome assembly GCF_021130785.1 of Homalodisca vitripennis. Taxonomy (NCBI): domain Eukaryota; kingdom Metazoa; phylum Arthropoda; class Insecta; order Hemiptera; family Cicadellidae; genus Homalodisca; species Homalodisca vitripennis. The sequence goes on along the minus strand of NC_060210.1, from coordinate 197,711,662 downwards.
CAAGGACCTCGAGTAATAGGCTTCGCTAACGCTCAGCCATTAACATACCTTAACAGAATCTAGTGCTCTGAATTGTGTACTCTATTTCTGTTTTAAAGTAACATTTCATCCAGAACGTTTCGGTTCATACTTATAAAAGTTGAAACGCATCAAAAACAACAATTCCTTTAAAAATTTTGATTTTAATCCTCTTTAATAAATGTAACGCTTCACTAACAACTGCTATTGATTATTGTTTTAAGTGAAAGTGATATATTTGGGACGATATATTAGTAACTACTGCAGAACATCTAATATTTGATAGGGAATCCTGTTAAGTTTCAATTTTCCTAAACCATTCATACATTTAGGTGATGCAATAGATTTGGGATTAGGACGTATTATTTATATGAAATTTATCGGCTTATAATTAGAAAACATTTTATTATTCCTCGTGAACTTACTACTTACTACGAACTTACTCATTTAGTCCTAGCGTCAAATCTCAGAACTAAAAAAAATAATCCCCTGATCTCAGCACACTTCATTCATATGAGTGATTTATCTTCTGTATGACTAAAAACAGAGAAAATGATTAAATCACCTATTAGTAATTACATTATTTGAAACCAACGGGTAAAACTAATTTAGGATTTAACACGTTTACGTAATTGACGATATACATCCAATTAAGTTCAATTCCCTTAGTGATAAAACAAGAGATAATCTTGTAGTGATGTTTAAGTAGGGTGTTAACACCAGCTGTTTGGGTCAGCACCGATAAATCAGCTCCTCAACGACTCAGGACTGTGATAAGCTTCACAACAAACACTCTTCATATTTGTCTCATAACTTGGGACGTAGCCTCGTAACTGTCAGAGAGTTACCAAACCGAGATTTATCGTGCAGAGGGCAATTTGACCTGAGGCTATGAGCTTAAGCGTGGCTACAGTGGGCGTAGCCCACTGCAGTGATAACAGAGGCACCTCTGTAGGCTGCAGGCTACATCCTTCTGGGATTACAGACAGTCCAACTGTCTGCAGATGCAGCCTTTAAAGTGCCAATTTTATCACTTAAGTGTAGTACTACTACCACACTCAAGTTGATAGCCTTAGGTCGAATGGTTTTCCACCAACTCTCAGAATACAGGTTGGACTGTCTGTAGTTCCAAAAATCAGCTTGAGTATGTACACTGGAGTGATAACAACGATACCTCGGCGGACAGTATCCTTCTGGGATTACACACAGTCCAATTGTCTTCTGAGAATCGATAGAATATAATTTAGCTTGAGGCTATGAGTATGAGTGTGGTAGGCGTATTACATTGGAGTGGAACATCTGCAAACTGTATCCTTCTGGGATTACACACAGTCCAATTGTCTTCTGAGAATCGATAGAATATAATTTAGCTTGAGGCTATGAGTATGAGTGTGGTAGGCGTATTACATTGGAGTGGAACATCTGCAAACTGTATCCTTCTGGGATTACACACAGTCCAATTGTCTTCTGAGAATCGATAGAATATAATTTAGCTTGAGGCTATGAGTATGAGTGTGGTAGGCGTATTACATTGGAGTGGAACATCTGCAAACTGTATCCTTCTGGGATTACAAACAGTCCAATTGTCTTCTGAGAATCGATAGAATATAATTTAGCTTGAGGCTATGAGTATGAGTGTGGTAGGCGTATTACATTGGAGTGGAACATCTGCAAACTGTATCCTTCTGGGATTACACACAGTCCAATTGTCTTCTGAGAATCGATAGAATATAATTTAGCTTGAGGCTATGAGTATGAGTGTGGTAGGCGTATTACATTGGAGTGGAAACATCTGCAAACTGTATCCTTCTGGGATTACAAACAGTCCAATTGTCTTCTGAGAATCGATAGAATATAATTTAGCTTGAGGCTATGAGTATGAGTGTGGTAGGCGTATTACATTGGAGTGGAACATCTGCAAACTGTGTCCTTCTGGGATTACAAACAGTCCAATTGTCTTCTGAGAATCGATAGAATATAATTTAGCTTGAGGCTATGAGTATGAGTGTGGTAGGCGTATTACATTGGAGTGGAACATCTGCAAACTGTATCCTTCTGGGATTACAAACAGTCAATTGTCTTCTGAGAATCGATAGAATATAATTTAGCTTAAGGCTATGAGTATGAGTGTGGTAGGCGTATTACATTGGATTGGTACCTCTGCAAACTGTATCCTTCTGGGATTACAAACAGTCCAATTGTCTTCTGAGAATCGATAGAATATAATTTAGCTTGAGGCTATGAGTATGAGTGTGGTAGGCGTATTACATTGGAGTGGAACATCTGCAAACTGTATCCTTCTGGGATTACAAACAGTCCAATTGTCTTCTGAGAATCGATAGAATATAATTTAGCTTGAGGCTATGAGTATGAGTGTGGTAGGCGTATTACATTGGAGTGGAACATCTGCAAACTGTATCCTTCTGGGATTACAAACAGTCCAATTGTCTTCTGAGAATCGATAGAATATAATTTAGCTTAAGGCTATGAGTATGAGTGTGGTAGGCGTATTACATTGGATTGGTACCTCTGCAAACTGTATCCTTCTGGGATTACAAACAGTCCAATTGTCTTCTGAGAATCGATAGAATATAATTTAGCTTGAGGCTATGAGTATGAGTGTGGTAGGCGTATTACGTTGGATTGGTACCTCTGCAAACTGTATCCTTCTGGGATTACAAACAGTCCAATTGTCTTCTGAGAATCGATAGAATATAATTTAGCTTGAGGCTATGAGTATGAGTGTGGTAGGCGTATTACGTTGGATTGGTACCTCTGCAAACTGTATCCTTCTGGGATTACAAACAGTTCAATTGTCTTCTGAGAATCGATAGAATATAATTTAGCTTGAGGCTATGAGTATGAGTGTGGTAGGCGTATTACATTGGATTGGTACCTCTGCAAACTGTATCCTTCTGGAGCTACAGCCTGTATTCCGAGAATCGGTAAAATACCATTTAGCTTGAGGCTATCACGTAGTGGAAGTTCTGCATTGTCACACCCACTTCTTTACCAACAAGTTGTATAATTTTGTCCCAGTTTTATCTGATACTCTGTAGCAACTAATCCACCTTATCAATATCTGTAGGTTAATATAACAAGTTCATCTATCACCAGGAACATTTTTACTTAACGTTCTCCCTGCGCACCCTCCACAATGTCCTAAAGGCTCTTCATAATTCAAGACGACATGTTCGGTAACGCATGTGGCTTGGACGGTCAAAATTCATTCTCTCCGTAAGTCAAAAAGTATTTAAGTGACAGAATCGATGTTACATTGGGAAAGTGTTCGTGGGAAAGTTGCGTGACCGACTGCTTATGTTTATTTACCCAGTAACAACCCCACAACGGGTGTATCATTTGGAAAATAACCATTGAAATATTGACGCCGCAAACCTATATTTCTGCCGTTGTAAGTAAATACGGCTCATTGAGAGTAAAGAGTGAATTAGCGTAAATATTTAGTCTGGCCGGAGCGGTGTGGTTGTTCCCACGACTGCTACGCTGGGCAGGTACGCCGCCGTGAGTGTAATACGCGGGCAAGCCGTGTAATCTACCTAATACACGGCATCCACACTCACTGATTCATTTGATTCTGCAGTGAATTAATTATTGCCTCGTAAAAACAGTAATAAGCGAAAAAAACTGCTATCTAAGACCCCACCGCGGGGACGGATGGCCAAAAAATACTCACGCAAAAACGCGACAGTCCATACACTCGCACGCATAAGGTAGGACTAATTGAGGACTCCTGTCTTTGTCCTTTCTGTACAGAATGGGTCGTAAGTCCTGCCGCACTGGAATAATTTCTCAGACAGATTTTAAAGAAAAAGTTGCAAATAATGGATTTGTATGGGGTTTTATGGGGTCCCTTTTGTTTTTTAAATGGGAAAATATATTTTCTGTCACAAATACATATTTCATATATAAATGTAAATTTTATTCTTTGAAAATCTGAATTGATTATTGCAAAATATCAAAGAAAATTTATAACATTCTTTTGAAATCATCGAAGTTTACAATGTTCTCCTAGTTTATTTATTTTATATTTTGTTCACATAAGAATTTTTCACCATTATAACGACAGAAAATCGATTGAAGTGTAAGATTACAAATTCATATTCACGGGTTAGAATTTAAAAATCTAATTTTTAAGTTGAAACAAATTTGGAACTATTTTTTTAATACAACCTTAAGATTGAAATGGTTATGAAACATACAATTCTGAACTTTCCAACGAGTCTCGATTGTTTTATTCTTATTAACCGATATTTAAAAACATGTTTAACAATAAAATTTCCACAGCAAAGTGACCCCCTAAAATCTTACAACACAAGTGGATAGTTGTTCAAAGCGTACAACTTTTACTTTTTTTATCTCTCCGTAATATTTTCCTCCTTGACGAAACATTCGGTATTCCCTGTATGGTTGTATTATTATGTAATCCACAACTTTTATCTCTTAAGAGTCCAGGACATCGCTTAATTCACCTCAATATTTAATATTTTTTCATAAAAAATGCGTGCATTTAAATAAAAAAGTGTGGTTTAAATTAGAAAGTTTTAAGTTTGTGGGGTCTTTCTGATTGACAATATCTTTTTGGCTTATAATTTCCCAAATTAATAATCAGGTTTGTATGAAATGTATGAATAAAAATTTTGTGTTGATGTAGAAAAAGTTACTGATTCCAAAATTTAAAACTTTTGAAGGTTTTCTAAAAGGGTTGCCACCAGCGATCCCCTCCCCCCTCCCCTAACAACCATCACAATCATGATGACGTCACTGGTCCCTGGAACCTATTAATCTATCATAATGAAGCTGAAAAAACTGGATTAGATCTTGAGTCGTTAAGTGTACTTTAAAGGCTGTAAAAGCCGTGGACATTGCAAGCCTATGAGCCAATGGTAAAACTATTGTCGGGTTAATAAGTGACTTTACTGTTAAAAAGTCTGCAAGTCAATTAACATTTATAGAGCAAAACATGCTGATTGCTCCAGATGGTTTAAATGGTATTGGTCAGCAATCATAGTAAAGTCAGTATACTAAAACGTTATTTTTCTAAATTCTCTATTAGGATTTCTTATGGGTTTACACCCTAATCATCAATTATTGGATCTAAACCTTAATTAACTTGAAGATGTAAGTTCGTTATGGCATTCAAAACTCTTTTATCATTCATTGCATTATTATTAGACTGTGATCTTCTTAGAATGGGCACGTGGATATATTTAAATGTGAATATAAGTAACACAATGGACTCAATTAGTGAAGTATTTTAAATTAATGACAATAGTTTAGCTACTTCAGATTTAGAAATCAGAACACTCTGACTCCATCAGTAGTCTCTGAAAATTATTAAATACTAGCAATTACCCACGGCTTCGTACCTAACTTGATTTTGAAAAACAGGGACACCATGAGCTTATTCTTTTTAAATGGATCCTAAAAAATTCTGAGATAAGTGATAGTCACTGAAAGATATTCGAAACTCTTGATCAATTTTAGATTAAAGATTTAAGATGGAAGAGCCTGAAGTTTCTGAAACCTCTGGAATTTCTCTTATCTCTATCCAATAATTCACGGCATTTTATAGCTCTAACGATTTCAGCGACAATTAAATTGCTTTATTTAAATTGATTATAATCCCATACGGTAATACGGTATTCTGCTTATTTTGGAGGATAGGATTCTGGGCGTTTTTAAGGGGACGAAAGACTTTTTATTTTGAAGGATGTGATTCTGGGTATTTTGAGGATACAGGATTTTGAGTGTTTTGAAGGAAACGGAAGTTTAGGAGATTTTGAGGATACAGGATTTTGAGTGTTTTGAAGGAAACGGAAGTTTAGGAGTTTTGAAGGATGTTATTCTGGACGTTTTTAGGGGGACGAGAATTTGGGTACCTATCTTGAAGGGTACTGGATGCTTGCCATTTTGGAGGATGGGATTCTGGGTGTTTTGGAAGGGAACTAGATAGACAGTTTATTTTGAAGGATGGGATTCTGGGTATTTTGAGGATACGGGAGTTTGGGTGTTTTGAAGGATATTATTTTGGATGCTTTGAAGGGGATGAAAGTTTGGTTACTTATTTTGGAAGGATACGGGATTCTGCTTGTTTTGGAAGATAAGATTCTGGGTGTTTTTAGGGTGACGAGAGTTTGGATACCTATTTTGAAGGATACGGGATTCTGGATATTTTTGAGAATAGGATTTTGGGTGTTATAAGAGGAGAGTCTGTTTATTCGGAAAGATGGGATTTTGGGAATTTTCAGGGATACGGGATTCTGATCAATTCGGAGAATGGGATTATGTGTGTTTTGAAGGGAACGGGAGTTTGGTTAGTATGGAGGACCGTGCTTCTGAATAGAAGGATGCAATAAATACGATGAAGCTCATCGGGCACTGATAAGCCGTACTGCCGGGGGTTCAACTCTTCATCACTATAAGGCGCTCTTCTGCTTCCGTTTGCTACGAAGAGATATTTGCCATACGAAGACACTAAAGTGGAAGAAAAGTAAAAGGCTGTTGAACTATAACGGTAATGCAACTTTAGAGCTGTTTACCGGAAGAAAAGTGTTCCCACTGCCCCCACAACGTCGCCTGCACAAACAGGTGACATTCGCAGCGCTACCATGGACATTAACAGTTGAAACAGTAAAATAACGGATAAACTGGGCAGCAGCAGGTGCTGGTCACGCGCACGTTCTGTGGTGACGTCACGGCTTGTTCGCGTGCCGGAGGACGCGGAAGCAGAAGAGATGCGGGCCGGAAGGTGTTTCGACCGGAAGTGGTGGCACTGACCCCCAACATGTCGACACAGGTGGGCTTCAGAAATGTCGCTGGTTTTACAGTCGATTCGCACCGTGAATTGAAATACCCACAAAAAATCTACCCGTTTTGAATCAACATTTGTCAACTACTAAACGTAATCATACACAGCAGGATCACTTCTGGCTGGTTTATACCTACCCGTTGAACCTACCACTCACAGCAAAAACCAACGTGTCACTTAAATCTGGGCAACCTTATGTCCAGGAACGCCACATCACTAACCGCAAATGTTGAGATTTTGGGGTGCAAGGGCAGTTCGATAGGTCTAGTCTACTGCGGGAGATGACTTTTGGAGTTGATGGAGTTCATTCCATAAGTATCAGAGGTTCTTGCTAGCCTCAACAAGGGTGTGCCTGCTTTGACTGGAGAGCTGGTTCAGAGCTGGCCTCCCCCTTTTTTTCCGGGGAGACATGACTTTGAGATTAGTGCCCTAAATCTTCCTCGTGGATCTCGATAGGAGGCGGCCCCTATCCCCAACCTTTACCATCCTGAATACTCTGTCACTCCGGAAGCAGCGCTAAGGTTCTTATAGGACTAAGTGCAATTTATAAGCTTCTTGTCCGAAGAGAACAAAAATCGTAACCATGTTTGAGAAACTATAATCAGAGAGTGCTCAAAAAAGCTTCGTTTCTCGCTGTAATCCTCATCAACGTATGTGCAAAATAAAGTTTGAAAATGACCTCCACTTTACAGACGCTTCAGACTTTATCTAACGCATAATTGTTCAAATTTAAAATATAATGAAATTATAAAAGTAACTCTTTATAAGTAAATTTTGTTTAATAAATTATATCTACTTTATACAGAATTTGGAAATAACGCATGTATGATTTTCTCACCAGAAATGTAAATTTGACTTCAGATAGAATAAATACAAAACATGTGTGCGAATTGTAGAGGAATCGAGTATATAAGGTTTTTACATATTTTTGTTTAAATTTTAGTTAAAAAGTAACTTGAGATGCATTTTGAAAAGGAGAATAAAAATATTCTCCACAATAACTATACATAATTAAAATAAAGAGATTCAAATACGTTTCTCTGTACGATGCTTTCTAATTTCAAATGAGGGTCAATTACTTTATAGCAAATGCTGTTACAGTAGTTTACAGATTTAACTATAACTCGTTCGATTTCAAAAACATAATGGCAACTAATGTTTTCGAGACCATTTTTATTACATAGGCAGGCCGTGCCACAAGACCATTTTATCATCAGTTCGTTTATTAGGTGTAATTAAGATGGTAAAGAAACATAATAGCGAACTAAAAAGAAGAAAATGTGTCCATTAGAAACTAACAACTTATAATCAATCGTTTCATCCTTATTCATTAATTGGCAGAGAAAGCTAAATCTAATCTATGGTAAAATAGAGATCGAAGACGAACATGACTCCAGATTCCAGGAGTCAAGTCTGTGACAGTGTCCCTTTTCAGACACTGCACCACACCAAGAGGAAGATGAACTAAATAGATATAAACCCAACCCTCACATTTCAAGAAACTATTTACTTTTAGAAGCAATTTTAATAACCTAATAATCTAAATAACCGAAGATTCAAACACCCTATTCTAAACACGAAGGATATCATAGCATGATAACTCCATGTTTTCAATGAGAAGTGTTATTGAATATTATAAATTCTAAATAACGGGTTGTGATTAACAGACTTATTGCGAGAAATTGGGCAAGAAAAAGATTGGGTCCAGGGGTATACCTTGATAAATTCCACTTTAATTGACTATGTGATTCATGGCAACAAGGAGTGGACGCCATTGTTGTCTACAGGGTGTGATTGACTGGAGAGAGAAAGTGCTAAGTGCTGACTCATATTGTTTTGCAGTGAATTGTTTTTGTTTATGTTATGTTATTGAGGTTTCTTTCAAAATACAAAAATCACAGAACCTCAGAATATATTTTTTTTGCTCTTCTCTAACTGTCCACCTAATATCTAAAATTACAATATTAATAGATCACATAATTTCTACCATAAAATATTTAATTTAATTATATGTAAGTTATATGATATAATATAAATAAAGTTTCTTTTTTGACATTCGTAATTTTTGTCACACTTCATACAATCTTGTAATTATAGAACTATTTTATGCATTACAGACTAAACTTAAATTTCATACCCAAAATAATACTTTACTGATTCATTATGAAATGTAATTAGCATTGTTTGAAACATTTATCAATTGATTTTAAACCATACCTTTAACATGAGTGTTTTCATTTTCTTTTTTCTACCCTGTAAAAATTTTAAATAGATGTTAACACTACCTACTTCGCAACAATAATTGTTTCTATTAATTAATGTCTATTAATCTCTCTAACATAGACTATTGCGTAACTCAGCAAAATACTCTCGGTTCAATTTTATTCTTAATTTTCATTAAGAAATAAATCGGAACTAAATTTTCCTGAAGAAAACATTTAAGAAGAAATGCAAAGAAATGGAAGGTAACGCTTTAAGTGATCTTATGCGTTTTAGTTATTCAGATTCTATTCATTAAATATTACAAAGACTTATGCCGATTTCTATAAATTCATTTTCAGAATACATATGAGAATATTTCATAATTAGCAATTTTGTTGTGGGTCTCACATCAATAGATGACAAACAAACAAAAATGAAAGAATTTGAAGCATCTGGTCTCAAAGTCCAAACGAATCAATCAAAATCAATCATTATTGGAATTTATAGTTCTCTTGGTGGAAGTGAAAGACTTTTTTCACAAACCTCGAATGTATACTGTCCCACTTCATCAAGAAGTTGTCGTGATGAGGGACTTTAACATTAACTCTTTGGATAAAGCCCACCCACACACAAGACGTCTAGTGGATCTTGTAAGGTCACTTAGCCTTCAGCTGCTCGTTAAATCTCTCACAAGAGTGACAACCACAACCCAGACGACCATTCAAAATGTAATTTAGAACATTCCTAACATAGCAATGTCTGTTATCAACATAGCAATTCTGACCACTATAGCTAAGAGGTTATAATTTGTGGAAATCAGATGTAAGGGGAGCCCAAAATTACAAAAAGTGTAAGATATACAAAGCCAGAACCTCTTATCAACCTATCCCTCTCAAAAGACAAGCAGAATTTTCTAAATTTTTCACAACCAACTGAGGTGCAGTTCAAGATTCAACTATATCAATTTATTATTATTTCAACAAATAATGAATGACCTATGAAAACAATTAATTGGTCAAAAAGAACAAAATTGATCATATAAGGAATCCGAAAATAACAAAACCGCTTTCAATTACCAATTTAAAACTTATTTCCGACTTTGCATGAAAATTTATTGCCAAGCTGCAATGGCGTTAGATTTCTCAAAATAACTTTTATCCTCTAAAATGCTTTCAAAGAAAGTTTGGGGCAACATCAATAACATAAACAAAGAGTACAAAGCGATGAAAGTAAAAATTGGTAATATGGTTCATCAAAAAAATGTTAAAAAATAATTTTGAGACCATTTTAAACTATATTCAACCTGTATATTCATACAGGGCATTTTTCACCCTCCTACAAGTCTCTAAAGTAACATCACATTTTTTTAAATATCCATTTTTGTCACAAACCTTATTGGCCATTCTCAATTTTTTTCAACTCTTAGCAAGATATAAAAAAACTGTTTATGGTGAGAATCCTTCGATTTCAAAATAAAAACAACCAGCTCTTGAATGAACAATTTGGTTCCAGAAAGGGCAAGTCTACCGTGGACGCAGTGGTGAGTCTGATAAATATGGTTATAAAGGGATTAGAATGTCGGAATCCCACGTTAAGTGTGTTTCTCGACTTATCGAAAGCATTCGAATTTGTTGACCACAGTATGTGACAAACTGGAATCTCATGGCATTCAAGGAATTCCTCACAAGTGGCTGAAATCATTTCCCAGTCACAGAACGCAAAATATCCAAAATTCAAACCAATTGTCAGATACAATTCATTAATACGGAATCCCTCAAGGATCCATTCTGAGTCCAGTCTTCTTCTTGATATATGTCAACGACATAGGATCATCACTACACTGCAGGCCAATCATACAATATCATTGTGGCAAGTCTCTCTGTTTCAGCACAAAAACAAAGTCAAGTTGGGAACTTCAAATCTATATCGATTTTCACGATTGTATCCACAATTTCACCAGTATCAATCTTACAAAAAATTGTGAAAAATCAACTGTTTGGATTTTTCCCTTCGTTCCTCAGACTCACCGAGTGACACCGACATCTAATTATAAATATATACAACAAAATTCCTTGGAATACACCTGGATAAAGGGTAGACTTGGAATTACATTGATTCTGCGTGAGCCAAATTATCCTCAGGCATCTGTGACTTGAGGTCTTTAGCAAAATACTGCCCTACCCAGGTCCTAATGATGGCATCATTTTGCTTAATTTACCCCTATCTCTCCTACGGAATAGTCAGTGCTTTGAAGAGCATGTGCAAACGCGGACTTCATGAGAGCTTTCAAACTCTAGAAAAAGCTGTTAGAACCATTGCAGAATTGAAACCCAGAGAGTCGGCTTTCATAAATGTAGTCTATACTTTTCGGAAAGAACAATGTTACTTATATCTAAATGTGCCTTAACGATAGGCCAAGTCATACACAGTGTATGATACTAGGAGCAGCTTAAACTACCGAACTGGGAGATACATAACGGTGGTTTGTGAACACTTCTCTCACAGGAGGTGTATACTTAAACAATAGATGTCCAGACTCAACCAAGAATTTCCCAACTGTCCAGAACTCGTCTAAGACACTGTTTAGTGTTACATGCATTTTATAATGTCAGCGAGACTTTTCCTTTCGACTGAAAGGGTGTCCGTCCATTTGGCTGACTGACGTCGAAGCAGGTTCTGGTGTAAAATAAATAAATAAAAAATATCGGTGAGTGAATGGACATATTTGTGTTTCAATAGAGACAACTTGGGTGATTATGTGACAATTACTAGTATCTCTGAACTTTACAATACATATTACTGTCGCCAACAATAAAGATATTTGAAATTTGAAATACTGGTGTACCTTCAGCATTCTCACCATACACGTTTTACTGGAATATAACCCTTGCAACTAAAGAAACCTTTTCTACAAACACCTGTTGCTATAATTCTCAAACGCGTATACTTACATAACCAAAAAATAATAATAGGCTACATCTGATGTAATTCAGTAACTCACCATCTTCGCATATCTTTAAGAATAAGATTAGCAATTGACTGCAATCATTATCTATTAAGGACAAAGAAATTGTTGGTTATGTGTATGCGTTACGGGCGGACAATTCACGTCACTTGTTGCTTGCCCAAATCTCTTATCTTATCTCTTGTCCGATAAGCTCTTGTTTTGTTTGTTGCACCCGGAGTGATTAGCCCGATTATTTCTCCTTCAATTCATTTTAACCTAATTCGCTGGATATTGTATATAAATATTTATAAATGTAATCAATTATTTAATGAAGTTCATAGTTAATTGTAACTTTTAACAACTCGAGCACACCAGGCCCGTGGCCCTTGTGGGCTTTTCCCAGAGATTACTACATCTTAGTTACTCTACTTTTCAAGGGTGTATATTAGAGGGGGGAGCTCAAGGGGCCCTAGCCCCTCCCCCCGAAATTTTGAAAGCAAACATTAAAATTGCATTCAGTAGTTTGTTTTTAGTCTTGACAACATTTATACGGCCTTAAGCACATCAATTTTCCAAGGGAAGATTCCCGAGGCCCAATTTTTGGAGGGAATTTTATACCTCCTAAATCACCAAGTGTATCAGTCCCCCAAACTATGTTTCTTTATACGTCACTGCTACTTTTGTATAGCTTATTATTAAATTATAATGTAATTTTATTTGTTTAAATAAGTATTAATCTAATGGTACTGTGCTCTGTTTCGTGTTGAATCTATTTAAATAATTATTTTTTACAACAGTGTTGACTATGGTGTCCAACAAGCAGATTTACGCCCTTTGTTTGGCAGTGGCATCATTTTGAAAATAAAAACAAGTTTTAGGTTTTTTAATTTTATATTTTGTTAACATCTAAACGATGAAGTAAGCAAAGTTTGAGATTTTAAACCCATATTAATATTTTTTTTAAATTAAACAAGCATTTGGGTGTGCATTATTTATGCTTTAAAACGAGATATCTACCACAATTCAATGACTAAAATTAAGAGCGTTTAACATTGTTTTTATGGGGATAAGTTCAAGGTCATTTTACTACAACCAGCGTTACACTTTACTCCCCATACACTTTGGTCGCCCTCGACCTGCGATGGTGGTCCCACCTTCATTACCATTTTCAATTAAACAATATTGAAAACACACAATGGATGAAGCCGGCCAATGTGGCAGTCACCCACGCCACTGCCACCTCTGCCACCACTGCCACCACCACGACCACTGCCTCCTCGACCCCGGTCGTGATTGCCATATACAACATTTGCAAGTCAATGTCCACCCCCACTCGCTCACCCAGCCCGCCCTAAGTGATCGGTAATTGCTTTACAGCAGCATTTACATTAGAGATGTCTTCGACATATTGCTCGGCCGTACGCTTGAAACACTCCCTAAACCAAAATGTTCTTCTCAAATGAAATATTCAGGGTAGGAATGGACAAAAACTGATCTGAGACTATGGCCACAATTTACCTAAGAGATGGTATCCTACAACGTACTGTATTTAGTAATAAGCATACAAGTAAAAGAAACTAAGGCGAGGACTTGAAATTAACATAGTGAGAAATAGATTAAAAGAACCATCTCATCCATGTTTTGTTTGTACGAACATTTTGCCGTTGCATTGTATTTACATATTTAAGGTTTTAAAAGCTTTTTACTTAACTAGTGGAAATTTACCATCAAATGTTAACTTTTTAGAGAAGATCTTAGTAATACTTGTAATATTATAGAGTTCCTAAACGTAATGTAACTATTTATATAAAAAAAAACATTTAACTATCCAGCACCATGACTTTTTTTATTTAAAAAAATTAAATAATTTCCTCATAAGTGTTAAAACTTGAGCAGCGTGAAGGATTTTTTAACTTATTATTTTCTCCTATGATATATGTTATTGTGGTATGTAAATATGACAGTTTATTAAGTATCTTTACAATAAGCGTGATTCAGTGCATAAAAAACCCCTTTATTTGTCATTTTAGTTTGGTAGCAACATTTGAAACACGTATTTACTTTATAATAAGTGTATTCTATTTATTGTTTAAATTCACGAAGGGTTTAAAATTCATTAATTCTGCTTGGTAAGCCATAATAGTAAGTGTAACAATAAATGAATGTATGTGATTAACAGTTATATATAGTTATAGTGTCTGCCACCGCAAATGAACTCTTTATCTAATTAATGAACTTATCTGATGGAATCCCTAATCAGGCTTTGCCTTTAGGACCCTACTTTCCTATTAAAACTATATACTTTGATTTGTCATAACAGAATGTTATTTTATTTTAAAATAGATTTGTAATACTCATATGATTTTGTCTTGGTACACTAGTATTTGTATTTTTTTTTTTTTTTAGGAAATAAATAATTTATATATTGTTAATTATTTAGGAAGAAGAATCCATCTACCATTTTTGATTCAGCATTGGAACATCGCATTGAAAACCAATTTAGACAAACACAAAACATCCATCGTAAAATGAGACCCTCAGCAGTGCAACGAATTTCTTGACGATTCTTCTCCACTGCAGCAACAGTTGCAGGATTTTCATTGCAGAAGATCTGCAAATTGATTAGGAAACAATTCATATAAAATAATAACAGTGTGATGTGCGATTGTGATCCTCGTACTTGTGATTTGTACTCGGGACTTGCATCCTGTGCAGTGACAACGCCTGGACTGGACATCAAGCATCTTCCGGGTAGGTTTGGAAACCTTTTCCTTTCCTTCTTTACTTCGTTCTGTTCGTTTTTTTTATATATATATTAATACCTCCCCCACCTGACGAAGAGGATAGATTCCAATCCTTGAAACGTTGTGTTATATCTTTTATAACCTATTACGATGGCAAATGTCCGAAATCCTGTTATGCTTTCTATTGCTAGTTCCTTAACAATCTTGGCTATTGTTTTAATTGAAAAGAAAACAAGTATTTATATTGAAAGGTTAAAATTATTATTAATCATTTTCTCAATAAATGACCTACAATTGTTCTCTGAATTTCAATGGCCACTCATTTAAAGCAAATGAACAACGGAAAATTGTAAAGCATTAAATTATCTCTCGGGTCTTTTTCGTTTAAGGGCCAGCACCTTACAAACATACTATACCTGATTGACAGTGCATTTAATCGTTTTTTTTGTGTTATTAGTTTGTAGGGCAGTAGTCCAGGTACTACTTCTAGTATAAACTCGTCTTATCTTTTCAGTGATAAACGCGCGCCGCTTATCTTTTGCCTGTAATGTAACCTGCGTTAGTTCTGTCTGAGTTTTAGCGTGGTGAGTTGATCTGGGCTTGGACTTTGCAAGCTCGAGTTAATTTTTTTTCTAAAAGAGCAAGCAGCGCAAAGCGCTGCGCAGCGGGCAAGCATCGCGTGATCTGAGTTTTGAATAGGCAAGCTAGGGTCTTTTGTGCTGGCCCTTAAACGAAAAAGACCCCATCTCTCTAATGATATCATTCAGTAACATCAATTAAAACCCAAAAACTTGAGTATTTACTTTAACCTACCAAAAAATGAATAATCACTCAATGATCATTTTCACCACATTCAATTGAGGTTGATCAATTACAAGTAAGTACTCGCCGCTTTTAGTTCAAGGCAAGTGAAGCAATTGCACGAATCATGTAATCTTTCTTATAATTGCTAAGCGATAACAAAAGCAGCCTCTGCTGACAAGATCAAACATCTGTTATCGCCACGTGCCAGTACAAAGATATCCGACAGTGATATGGGTCAAATACTGATAACGTGATTGTGCCAAATAGGACGCTCATCTACCAGGGAGCCTATCTTGTTTATCTCGGTTGTTTCATCTGCAGCAACTAGATCAGTTTACTCTACACAGAACTCGGTCACTGTTGCAAATCCTAATCATAACAGCTTCCTATCCTCTTCAACAGATCCTAACCTAATTATCGTCTTTCAAACGTATAAACTCTCGGATTTCTCCAGGAGGGTTCACTTCTGGGGCTGGATTATACCTTCCAGTTTAATCTACAGTGGGTACAGCAAAAAATGGTGTGTCACTTTCATCTGTGCAACCCTTTGGATGCCCAAGAACGGCACATCACTGACCACAAATGGGATATTGTAGTGCAAGGGTAGATCGATAGGTCTAGTCTACTGCGGGAGATGACTGTTGGAGTTAGTAGGGCTCTTTAATTGTTAAGGGTTGTTGCTAGCCTAGACATAGGGCTTACCACCCCCTGCCTGCTTTGACTGAGGAGGCAGGTACAGAGCTAGCTCCCCCTTCTTCCAAGGAAACATAGCAGAGATTAATGCCCAAAATCTTACCTCATGGATCTTAAGAGAAGGAGGCCCCTATCCATAACCTTACCCATCCAGAATATCCTGTCACTTCAGAAGCAGGGCAAAAGTCTTTTAGGTCTAAGTGCAATTTCTTTGCTTTTTGTTGTAAGAGAACAAACAACGAATAAATCTCTAGGATCTAATGGTGTAGCGTCTTGACCTTTCTGGATATTCTGATTCATGGTGGATAGCTAAAAGGAGGATTTTCCCATACGATTATTCTCAATGAATGCAGTTTTGGCATATGCATTGTTAACTTTGTCAACATGCTTAATAAAGAACTTGAACATGAAGTTTCATTTATTACTACCCTATATCTAATTAGGACGGTTTAAAAATTCTGAAACATTGTAATTTCTGGAGTTTTCCGCCTTAGCAAGTTTACTTTGTTTGGTATGTTTTAAGTTTGTTTTTGACGGATTGTGAAGGAAATATTAATTTTCTTCTGTGATACAAGAAATCAGTAACACTGCATTTACAGTAATAAACTGATAATTACATGTTTTAGAGATGTTGTGCATGGAACCGACACACAACTTGATTGTTGTGATTTCTGAATTATGCGTGTCACAACACTCTGGTATGATTTGTTTATATTTTAACCTAGTTTTATATTATGTGTTATAGGTTAGTTATCCACCTGAGAGTCCACATGACAATTCTTGAAACGTAGTCTTACTGATTTTTTTACTACTGGATAATGGATGGGAAATGTCCGGAAAATTCTTGTTTTCTATTTCAGGTTATACCTGCATTAAACTTAGTGTTAATTTGTAGCATGTCTTGTATATGCCAATGAAAAGCTACTATATACTAAACGATCCTTAACCATTAACACAATCCAACATTTTCAGGTATTTAATTTACTTAGAAATCTTCAATAATAGAATATTATGTAAATAGGAAAGGTATTCATTCCTACACTACAGAAATACATTATAGGTAGGAATACACTATATCTGAAAAAGTCGTCACGATAAAAATAGCCAATACAGTTTTACTAGAGTACCAGTTGGGAAATTCATATCTAGAGTTTTAATATAGGCTATATTGGACATCTCAGCCGTGTAGGTCTTAACCTTTACACATAAAAGTGATGTAAATGTCAGGACAGTCTCACATATAGTCCGTGATTCGCAGAACGGTGAAAAGAGTAACTATGATTTTGCAGAAGGTTAGATCGTTTCCCTCTACACTTACTTCATTCTAGGGCACAGTGGTGTAACTGGGGGTTGAGTGGGATAGAACCCTAACAAAAAACCCCTAAACATTAAAAAAATATTGTTAACAGGACTTTTAGTGAGGCTCGTCTAATTTATTTAAACTTTCTAAAGTTTAAAGTTTAAAGTTCTATTCAGATTTTAAGCACGATTTGGTGTGCTCTTCAATCAAACTCCCCCCCCCCCCCACAACCAATGCCTAGTTACGGCACTGGTAGAGCGTACACGTTTTAGGGCAGTCTCACTATGTCGCATGCAATCGCATGTTGGAACTTTTTATGAGATATCCATGAAATCGTGAAATACAACTAAATATGGTTTTTCATGCCTATTATGTTGGAAGCCAATGCTATTGAGGACTTCGCTTTATTACCCAGTGGTCCAGTAAAAGTTTTATTGGTCGTTTTCTCATCTGCTTAGACAATTCCATCTTTCTTTTGGGTAACAGGTGGACTTTAAATCTTTCGCGTCTTCTACTTGACTTGAGCAAAATCCGCCTTCCGCGATTTGGTGGACAAGACGGGCTGCACTTTGACAAAAAGACTCGGACGAATTACACGCTGGTCTGAGGAGATGTGGGGGACAAAAAGCAGGTGTATTCACTTTCCATTGTTGCACGGAGCTCAATAGCGTGATCGGTCCTTTGTCCGGTTTGTAAAGGATGTTTTTGCCGATCGGTCAACAACAGGAGAGGAGCGTCTGGGGCCGGGATATGGGTCAGTGTAGACCACGAAGCGGTGACTCACCTAGACGTGACTGACTCACTCACTCGAACTGGTTCCATCCCTTCCCCTTCCACGCCGTCACTCATCGAGTTGTCCGACCACTTTTCGTGATTATCTGCACCGGGATAAAATTAATCTCTTTGTAAGAGAATCACAACACTCAAAATCTCCTTCCTACAAAGTAATTGGAAATTTTAGATGGAAGCGGATCCATTAGCGATTTGTCTAAATACTATTCAAAGTAGCAGAAGTTATGAGGAAGTACCTAGTGAAAAAGACTTTAGCAAGACAATTTGGATTAATAAAGAGATTTTATTCTTATCTTTAGATAAGGAAAGCACTAATTGTCTTTAGATAAGAAAAACACTAAATTATCTTTAGATAAGAAAAGCACTAATTATCTTTAGATAAGAAAAGCACTAAATTATCTTTAGATAAGAAAAGCACTAAATTATCTTTAGATAAGAAAAGCACTAATTATCTTTAGAATTTATCTTTAGATAAGAAAAGCACTAATTATCTTTAGATAAGAAAAGCACTAATTATCAACTAAGTTACAGAAACCGCATAACAGGGGAGAAGTTGTTTTAAAATGAAAATACTGCTTGAATTTTAATTGTGCAGAAAATACTGTTACATCTGTAATCACTGTAGGAGCACAATATAACAGAGAAGATTCGTCATATGACTTTTCATCACTTTATTACCAAGCAACGCGACTAATTTCAAAAAGATGTAATGTTTAAAACTTTTTAAAGTTGTTAATTCTACTATTTTATTCTTTACTCTGAAGTACATCTGTCTATCTATCTAGGTAACAAAGTCAAATTCGTCTCTGAAACAAGCGCAAGGGAAACAAGAATGGCCTCTTCAATGCTTCTTATTCCTCACCACCGAACCCTTCTTACAATAAATAATTTGTCATCACTGTTTGCCGAGGATGAAATTCTCTTCCTAATCGTATTAAGTCAGCTGAGATTCGAAACTTGGTTTTAAACCTTACTGAAAGCTCAATTGCTAGAACTGAGATGGGTTAGTTGGGGTAGGTCTTTCAGGACGGACGGAGTGGTAATGTATGTGTGCATGAATGAGTATATTATATACTCGTATGTTATAAAGTTTAGAAAAGAAAAAAAGGTAGCTATGGTGGGAAGGATTGATTCAATGTTAATGTTGAGTTTAGCTCCAGTTTACTTTCCTCTTATGCAATGTCAGGAATCTTACTTACTACATATTGAACACCTAGACTACATCAGGTACACAATTGAGAAGATGAGAATACCTCTTCAACCTATATTACACTATATTTTGCAGTCCAGGCGTCTCTGATGTCGAAACGATGTACAGAGTTAATTTGAGCTTGTTCGTTGCCAATTTGTTTTATATCTTCAGACGAACATGATTTTAGATTTCAGGAGTCGAGTTTGTGACAGCGTCATATCCTCGACTCTGTACTACGTTACGTTACGTTGATTGTATTGAAACCAGAGAAAAACAAAATGCATTGGCACTCAAGTCAAAAAATTTTCTGCTTGACAAAATCACACCTTCAGAATCTTTATCATTAATCATTCTTCATAGTGTCTTCGTTGGTGATAAGGGAAGAAAGTCAACTGTTTATATAAAAGGCAATTGAAAATAGAGTATTACGTTGACGTTTAAGGCTATACAGTGTTTGTTTTAACAACTCCTCATCAAGTTTCCTTGTTTTCCCATAACTTCGAGTAGGGGGTTTGCACGTACGTGAAAAAAGAGTACTTCAGTATTATCTGGAGGCCACTCTGGCCCTATTTACTTTTTATTACTTCACATTAGGTTATCAAAAATATGTTACTGCTAGTACCAAAGTTAAATTTAAACTTCACGAGCGCTCACGTGATCTGAACTTAAATTTGGATACTATCTGGAGGTATGTTTTTTATTTGCCAGAAGTGCGGTGTGGCGTCATCACCGAAGGTCGCACTAATGGCCAGAGACATTTCCGATCGGTACTTTCCTGATCTCAGATCACGTGTCAGATCGTCCAAAGTGATCTGACGTCAGAAGAGTATTTGATTAGCTCATTATATAGTCTAATTACAAATAGTGGACAGGAACAGTGTGGCATACGGATGATACCAAAGTACCGAAAGAAGGTTTTTCATTATCAATAATTGTGTTGCTGAACAGAGCGAGCACTGTCGAGGATAAAGTCCTGGAAGTTCTGCAGGGTTCAGCGATGCCGAGTACGCGACACATGTACGCTGACGAGCCTGGTTGACTGACATAAATAATGTTCAGCATGGAAATGTCAGTGCCAACAGAGCGAGTACTGTCGAGGATAAAGTCCTGGAAGCTCTGCAGGGTTCAGCGATGCCGAGTACGCGACACATGTACGCTGACGAGCCTGGTTGACTGACATAAATAATGTTCAGCATGGAAATGTCAGTGCCAACAGAGCGAGTACTGTCCAGGATAAAGTCCTGGAAGCTCTGCAGGGTTCAGCGATGCCGAGTACGCGACACATGTACGCTGACGAGCCTGGTTGACTGACATAAATAATGTTCAGCATGGAAATGTCAGTGCCAACAGAGCGAGTACTGTCCAGGATAAAGTCCTGGAAGCTCTGCAGGGTTCAGCGATGCCGAGTACGCGACACATGTACGCTGGACTAGGCCTGGTTGACTGACATAAATAATGTTCAGCATGGAAATGTCAGTGCAACAGAGCGAGTACTGTCGAGGAATAAAGTCCTGGAAAGGCTCTGTAGGGTCAGCGATGCCGAGTACGCGGAACACTTGTACGCTGAATAGCCTGGTTGACTGACATATAATAATGTTCAGCATGGAAATGTCCAAGTGCCAACAGTAGCGTAGTACTGTCGAGGATGAATGCTCCTGGGATGCTCCTGTGGGTCAGCCGATGCGAGTACGCGACACTATGTACGCTGACTAGCCTGGTTTGACTGGGACATAACATATATGTTCAGCATGCGATATGTCAGTGCCCCAACAGGAGCCGAGTACTTGTCGAGGATAAAGGTCCTGGGAAGCTCTGATAGGGTCAGCGATTGCCGAGGTACGCGGACCACATGATACCGCTGACTAGCCTGGTTGACTGACATTAAATTAATGTTTCATGCATGGAAATGTCAAGTGCTCAACAGATGCGAAGTACTGTCGAGGATATAAAGTCCTGGAAGCCCTTGTAGGGTCAGCGAATGCCGAGTACACGACACAATATACGGCTGACGAGCTGGGTTGAACTGGACATAACATAATGTTCAGCATGGAAATGTCAGTGCCAACAGAGCGAGTACTGTCGAGGATAAAGTCCTGGGAAAGCTTGTAGGGTCTGCGATGCCGAGTACGCGTCATACCGCTGACGAGCGCTGGGTGGACTGACATGACATAAATAATGTTCAGCATGGAAAAATGTTCAGTGCCAACAGAGCGAGGTACTGTCGAGGATAAAGTCCTGGAAGCTCTGTAGGGGTCAGCGATGCCGAAGTACGCAGACACCATGTTTACGCTGACTTAGCCTGGTTGGGACATGACATAAATAATGTTCAGCATGGAAATGTCAGTGCTCAAACAGAGCGAGTACTGGCGAGGATAAAGTTCCTGGAAGCTCTGTAGGGTCAGCGATGCCGAGTACGCGGACACATGTGTACGATGGGACTAGTCCTGAGTTGAACTGGACATAAATTAAATGTTCAGCATTGGATGGAACATGTCAGTCTGCCTAACAGAGCGAGTACTGTCGAGGATAAAGGTCCTGGAAGCTCTGTATGGGTCAGCGATGCCATGAGTTACGCGACACATGTTGGCTGGACGAGCCTGGTTGACTGCATTAAACTAATGTTCAGCTAAGGAAATGTCCAGTGCCAAACCAGAGCGAGTACTGTACCAGGATAAAGTCCTGAGAAGATTCTGCAGGGTTCAGCGATTGCAGAGTTACGCGACACATGTACGTGACGAGCCTGGTTGACTGGACATAAATAATGTTCAGCATGGAAATGTCGAGTGCTCAACAGAAGAGAGTACTGTCGAGGATAAAAGTCCTGGAAGCTCTGCTTCTAGGGGTCAGGCGATGGCCGAGTACGCGACGCACATGTACGCTGATCGGAGCCTGGTTGACTGACATAAAATAATGGTTTCAGCATGGAAAATGTTCTGTGCCACAACAGAGCGCAGTACTGTCGAGGATAAAGTCCTGGAAGCCCCTGTAGGCGTCAGCGATGCCGAGTACGCGACACATATACGCTGACGAGCCATGGTTGACTGGACATTAAATAATGTTCCAGCATGGAAAATGTCAGTGCCAAAACAGGAGCGAGTGTACTGGTCGGAGGATAAAGTCTGGAAGCTCTTGTAGGTGTCAGCGATGCCGAGGTACGCGGACAATGTTACTGCTGAACTAGCGCTGGTTGGGACTGACATAAATCAATGGTTCCGCCAGGCAATGGACAATATGTCAGTGCCAAAAGAGCGAGTACTGTCGAGATAAAGTCATGGACAGCTCTGAAGGGGCAGCGATGCGAGTTTACGCGGACACATGTACGCTTGGACTAGCCTGGTTTGATCTGACAATATAACTAATGTTCAGCATTGGAGTGAACATGTCAGTGCCAACAGAGCGAGTACTGTCGAAGGGATATAAAAGTCCTGGGAAGGCTCTGTAGGGTCAGCGATGCCGAGTACGCGACACATGTACGATGACCTAGCCTGGTTGGGAGTGGAACATAATAACTGTTCAGCATGGAAATGTCAGTGCCAACAGAAGCGGAGTACTGTCGAGGATAAAGTCCTGGAAAGCTCTGTAGGGTCAGCGGATTGCCTGAGTACGCGACACATGTTACGCTGACTGAAGCCTTAGGGTTGACTGACATAAAATAATGTTCAGCATGGAAATGTCAGTGCCAACAGAGCGAGAGTACTGTCGAGGATAAAGTTCTGGAAGCTCTGTAGGGTTCAGCGATGCCGGAGTACGCGACTCACATGTACGCTTGAACGAGCCCTGGTTGACTGACATAAATAATGTTCAAGCATGGATATGTCGAGTGTCCATACAGGAGCGAGTACTGTTCGTAGGATAAAGTCCGTGGGAAGTTCTGCAGGGCTTCAGGCGATGCCGTTAAGTACGTCGGACACATGTTACGCTGACGAGCCTTGGTTGACTGACATAAATAATGTTCAGCATGGAAAATGTCAGTGCCAACAGAGGCGAGGTACTGTCGAGGAATAAGAAGTCCTGGAAGCTCTCTGTAGGTCAGCGATGCCGAGTACGCGAACATGTACGCTGACGAGCACCCCTGGTTTGACTGACATAAATAATGTTCAGCATGGAAATGTCAGTGCCAACAGAGCGAGTACTGTCCAGGATAAAGTCCTGGAAGCTCTGCAGGGTTCAGCGATGCCGAGTACGCGACACATGTACGCTGACGAGCCTGGTTGACTGACATAAATAATGTTCAGCATGGAAATGTCAGGGCCAATCAGCAGTGGTGGCTGCGCCTGCGCCGTCGGTTGGCGGGAACTGGTTTCTACCAGATGACTCGCTCCCGCAGGTTTTTGATCTCGATTGTCCCTCCTGCCAGAACAATGCCCTCTCTTATACCGCCCTCTGTCTTCGCATCTCTGCGTTTTCAGTCTTCTCCGCGATAATCCACTGAAAGGCCAGCTTCCAAAATTCTTGAAAGCTTTGGTAAGAAATTGCGGTTAGTCAGTGAAAGCTTGTTGTTTGCTGGCATTGCTTTTAAGTATCCAAGACTCTGATCACTTTGTTTTTATTTTTGTATTGATTACGGTTAGCACAATTCATACTAAAACCATTAAAACCAGACCATTAGAACTAAAAAACTTTTCTTCTTCATGTCAGTCAAAGTCACCCACAAATAGTATTACTTTGAGTTCATACCGATCGCAAATGTCGGAAACCCTTGACCTTTCAAATCATAGATCGCCATTAACAAACTGATCCACAAGTGGTTACTGTGACTCATACGTGTTGTACAAATTTCTTGCCTGTCAATTCCCTCGTGCTTCGTTTCAGGATTACTTTAAAATCTTGTACAGCATTTTTTGTTTATGATTCTGGAGGTCAATTAGGATTATACTGTTCCGTATAATCATTTCTTTAAACTGCTTTGCAACATTTACTTTTAACTTTCATTGAGAGTTAAAAATTTAAACAATTGCAAAACTTCCCTGTGTTCAAAACTTGTTTTCCCAAAACCTAAAAACAACGCTTCAGCAGGTGCAAGATTCCATTGCCAGAGGTTGATAAATGAATCAAGAGCTTCTTTATGGGTAGCTTACCATTACCAAATCTAGAGGAACACTAATTAGTACAATAATAATAATAATGGACATAACTGGCGGAATTGAGACCTTTTATATTTTAATGATCCTACAGGATAAAATTGTACAAACCTAAACACTTTCTCTTGTTCTTCAGAAGATGCTGAGTATTATTTATTACTTGTGAAGATAACTGGCATGGGGAAAACCTACATCAATGGAAAGCTCACCACAATGTAATACACGATAAACAGTATTTATAGAAGTACACCTACTTATATTTTAATTAACCTCAAATAAAAATTGGGCTCTTCAAATCAAAGAAATCTCAATGGAGCTTATCACAGAAGAGGCTGGAGAAATGTCATTCCTGTCCGTCTCTATGTCCTCACGATACCCAAAAACGAATTAATCTAAAGACTTGAATTTTGCATGAAGCCTCATTTCTTTATAGGCAACACTGAGTTCGACAATGGCGCATGTCACTCACATGGGATTTCGCTGAGCGTTAGCGATTATTTTCACATTAGGCACAATTTCTCTTTCGTCAACCGGGGAACGAAAAACTTCTTTTCTGTCTGCAAAGGATCTCAAGAACAAAAATGATGAGCGCTATAGTCTTGAAATGTTGAAGCAACTTCTGCTACGTTCACGTTGGGTTGCTTACTGCTCCTACCTTGTATGTACTGTATAGCTCCGAGTAAATTTTTGGGTATCGTAATTACATGTAATGTACATAAACTTTCTTTTTTAGTACCCAAAAATTCTAAATTTTTAAGTATAGTATTGTAGAGGTCAGAATGACTTATTACGAGTACTTGGCTCTACTCACTTTCCCAACATGTATTACACCTTCTCGGAACAAGTAAAAAATTAGTAAACACTATCCATCTTGCATGTAATTGCAAATTGTCGCAAATCGCCTAGATTATAACGCAGTCAGCTGATCCTCTCCGGGTTGTTTTTTAATGTGAAAACAGCTGTTGTGATCACGACTCTGTTGATGTTTTGGATTCAACTCAGCGTCCCGCCAAATAACAGGTTGGAGGCATATTAATGGGCCTGTAATTGGACGGTGGACTGGTCCGGTCTGGTAGGCGCCTCGGTCCTGGCCCTACCAGTTCTGACTCACTTACCCCACTTGCTACATGCCTGGCCGTCTTTGGGCTTCCGGTCGCCACCAGCCAGGTACTTCGCGGGCTTTCGGAGCCGGTCTGCGCGTCTTCAGGTCCTGGCCGTCGCGGTCTGGTGCTCTCCGACGGAGCCTGGGCTGACATCATCAAAACAAACCTTGCGGTTTTCATTATCCACTGTCTTGTTCTTCTCCACATCCTCACAAATCCATTTCTACCACTGCATATTCTATGAACAATGTGTGAATGTACAGTAATCTTCCAGATGAGCACTTGTTCCAGTTTTTCGAATTGATGTAATTGATCAAGCTATTTATTGCACTAGATGGAGTGTAAATCGTTTAGCAGCGTCATTGTTGGATTGTTCAAGGCAATCCAACTGCAAGTCTCACCGGTTATTAATTCGCTAGTGCTGTGTCTCATCGATTGTAGTACAAGACCTGGCCATCCGATTGGGCTGGAAACCGTTATTCTTCAGTACTTACTCTTCAGTCTGAAGATCTTCACGAGCAGAAGAACATCGTAGATGACCTTTCCTATCAACTTTGTTATAGCTCTTCTTCAGCCTCACGAATCGTCCACACTGAGCACTTGCTCCAGTTTTTCGAATTAATGTAATTGATCACGTTATTTATTGAACTAGATGGAGTGTAAATCGTTTAGCAGCGTCATTGTTGGATTGTTCAAGGCAATCCAACTGCAAGTCTCACCGGTTATTAATTCGCTAGTGCTGTGTTTCATCAATGGTAGTACTAGACCTGGTCATCCGATCGGGCTGGATACCGTTACTCTTCAGTACCAACACTTGAGTTTGAAGATCAACACGAGCAGAAGAACATCGTAGATGACCTACCCTGTCAACTTCGTTATAGCTCTTCTCCAACCTCACGTTGTTGAACATTGTAATGCTGGAGACCAAAGAATGGCACTGCCGGTTCTGGTGACACCCGTAACAAAGTGGTACACTTCCACTATGGGGCTATAAACTCGGCGGGATCTCGCAGAAACAGTAATTTCACCGCCTCGTCGAGAATTACTCGTATATTTAAATTCCCCTCTTGTAATGACGGTATAAACATGTCCCAGTGGCGAGCGATTTGCCACCGCCATGAGTTGGTTTATGGAACGGCTGTAGCTCCCGGTAGTTTATGGCTAGTTCTACTCCCCCCCTCCGCACAACGCCATGGCCAATTATAAACGCACGGTGCAAGTGATTGGAGAAATTACGCTGTCTGTGTCGGATCAAATTAATTTTATGGCTGCAAAAAGTGCGATTCCTACGGCAACAGATGTTCCGTGGACGGCTAATATTTTTCAGCTAAAGGTCGAGTGTGCATAGAGGGGTTTACGATTGTTTTTACACTGTTTGTGGTTATATGGCTTTTGGAAGACACTAGTTCATATTTCCATGGGATTACTATTGTTCTGAGTTCTCTAAAGGAATCGTATCTGAAACATTTAAATTTCAGATTTCACAGGTATTTATGATGCAACTTTTAAAATTATTTCAGCTTACGGGAAGAAATAATTTCTACTAACAAGTGCCCAAAGTTATACACGACGTACTAAATAAAATTCGTAGTACTATGAATTAATATAGATCAGCATTACCTTAGTACTTCGACGCTTTGAAGTAATGGATTGGTAACAAAAGTTATTGGTGCCCAAATCAAGATCAGATCTGACAATGTTCAATTATTAAAGCAGCTCAAAACTTAAAATCAGCAGTGTTTGCCAATGGCATAAATCTATCTCACTGTAATTTGGTTATAAAGGGAGATCCTTTATCACTGGATAACTACCGCCCTATAGCGTTACTACCAACGAATTTGAAAATTATCAAAATTATTGTTTTGTCAATACTATTGGCTGATATTTTGAAGAATAATATTATTATATCAGTTTCTGCAAATAAAATACGAAAACTTAACTGTATTATATATATATATATATATACATACAAATATATATATATATATATATATATATATATATATATATATATATATATACAGGGTGACAATTAAGTCTGGAAACCCCTTTTTTAATTTTTGAACCACAATAAAAAGAAATACCAAAGTTCAAACGTGCTTACTGGTGATAGTAACGCACACATCTGCCCAATTACCGACCAGATATCCCCTTTGGGGGACGGTCCACAAGGAGTCAGACAAAATTCTTAAATAGCAGCATAGGTCAAGTTTGGTATCAAATTAAAGGTCTCACTTAGCAGAGTACAATGCCGCAAACCGGACTTCGAAAGGTGGATTCATTCAGTAGTTATAGCTATTTGAATTTTATAACAATTTAACAATGTAAATTATTAAGTATTACAAGTAAACACCAATTTTTAAGTACCTGTGATAAAAGTAAGTGTTCAAAATGTTCCCCTCCCCATCGTCTGGCAATGTCCTAGGCGGTTTTTAAAAACCATCCACTGCATTTTGAAGGTAGTCACGAGGAATATCTTGAGCTTCTTGGACTATGAGATTTCTTAGGTGCGCCAAATCTCGAGGCTTAGTACGATAAACTTTATCTTTGAGGTATCCCCAAAGAAAAAAAATCCAGCGGAGATAAAGCAGGGGAACGAGCAGGCCACTCTACTGCACCACGTCTTCCAATCCATCTGTGATGGAATATTGTATCCAAGTATTCTCTAACAAGGAGAGCAAAGTGTGGTGGCGCGCCATCTTGTTGGAAATAAATTCTTTGAAATTGTCGACCAAGAGCAGCTTGTAGTGCAGGAATTATCTCATTTTGGAGCATTGCTAGATACGAGTCACCATTTAAATTACCATTGATAAATAATGGGCCCATAATTTGATTTCCTATAATACCTGCCCAAACGTTAAGTTTCTGTGGATGCTGTGTATGACTCAATCTGCCACTTTCACATTCTAACAGTAATTGTGTTATTGGTAATAATTATTGATTCCTGGCTTTGATTACTACATTGTTAGATGATGGGAGGGGAACATTTTGAACACTTACTTTGATCACAGGTACTTAAAAATTGGTGTTTACTTGTAATACTTAATAATTTACATTGTTAAATTGTTATAAAATTCAAATAGCTATAACTACTGAATGAATCCACCTTTTGAAGTCCGGTTTGCGGCATTGTACTCTGCTAAGTGAGACCTTTAATTTGATACCAAACTTGACCTATGCTGCTATTTAAGAATTTTTGTCTGACTCCTTGTGGACCGTCCCCCAAAGGGAATATCTAGTCGGTAATTGGGCAGATGTGTGCGTTACTATCACCAGTAAGCACGTTTGAACTTTGGTATTTCTTTCTATTGTGGTTCAAAAATTAAAAAGGGGGTTTCCAGACTTAATTGTCACCCTGTATACAAAGCGCAAGCGCAAATTACTGTATAACCTGAACAAATTTTAATAGGTCTTGCATTAGTCAGAGTTCCGACTGCACGTTTAGTGATCCTACCACAACAAAGCCCATGTTATGTACCTCTATAGAGCTGTGTAATTTTCGTAAATAACGTTGAAAGTACAATATAAGATCCAAGCATCAATAATTATGTTTGCCGCTGATATTTCAGCCTTACTACCAAGCAATATTTCACAATCTCTGCAGAGTCCCAATATTAAGAATTTATTTAATAAACGTCTGTATTGCAGGTGAGTAATTTCCTAATAATAGCATGTAATAAATGTATTTAGTAATTGCTTTAATTTATAGACTTGTCAACTCAAATATTATGTTTGCTATCATATTTTTATACAACTGCTACGAAGGTTTGTTATAACATTAACATTCTTGAGATGTAAGAAATCCGACCAGTTGTTTATTAACACATGCAAAATGATGATATACCTTCACGCTCGAAACAAAGTGCTCTATTTTTGTTAAATATTCATAAGAAATTGTTGCACTAGTCAACAGAGATATCAACAGGTACAGCTGTTACTTACGAAATATTTATGGCAACAATTATTTAACGATTAGAGTCTCGATTAACCAAAACACAATGAACCGAATTTGCCGGTTAACCGAAACGATTCTAAATATACACACAATTTTATGTTTGATGTTTGTTTTTGACGATGGAAAGATTGTGAAGGAAACAGGATTTGTCCGGACATTTGCCATCGTTCAGTGATACAAAAAAAATCAGTAACACTACGTTTAGAGATCCGCAATCTCATCTCTTCTTCAGGTAAATAACTAACCTAACGACGTCAGCAGGTAGGTTGGTCGACGAATGCAGACCTATTGTGACCTGTATTCTGTAGTTTAGTTAGTATTGTGTATAGTTTTTATCAAGCGCATGTTTCAGAGTTAGTGAAGTTGGCACACAACATGGTGGTTGTGATTCCTGACCTACGCGTGTCACAACGCTCTGGTATGGTTTGTTTATTTTAACCTAGTTTGTAATTATGTGTTAGGTTAGTTATTTACCTGAAGAAGCGATCAGATTGCAGATCTTGAAACGTAGTGTTACTGATTTTTTTGTACCACAAATGGATGGCAAATGTCCGGAAAATCCTGTTTCCTTCACACACAATTTCTTATACTTTACTAATAATATAGGGCACATAAATAAAACAAACGTAGCCTATCGTAAAACCAAACTCAGAATATTGCTAAGGTACACCATAGATCAGTAGGCGTGCTCAAAACTTCATAATTTCGCAATAAAAAGGATGCGAAATCAACAGAATTTTCGGTTATCAAAATTAATCCGGTTAAATAACCGAATCTGAAGTGTATTACGATTTAAACAAGAATATCGATAGTGACGAGAGGCCACGGACCGTGGTGGAGCAGAAGGACTGACATTAGTACGCTAGTCACGGTCGCGCCTCTCGTCATACAACAGACTCTGTGGTGTTGCCGGTGGGTGGGTCGCGCCTGTGTCCTTTATAATGGTCATTGACAGACAACATCGCACTCCGCCGCGGGGCATATCAAGCAGTTCCGACCCTCTACGCCTTCAGTGCATTAGTGGGTACTTCGGTCTTTCAGGCACCGATAAATCGTCCCGCCTCCGATACGTTGAGACAAACCAAAAATGATTCTTTTTTTCAGCACTTTTTCACAGCCTCACCAAGAAGGCCAGGAACAAATTTGGAGGGGATCCAGACAACTATTTTTCGTAGTGGACAGAGAGTAAGGCCCCATTTTGTTCCTTAAAACTTTTTCCTGACCCGTTTCTTTGTTGAGAACGATCTTTCAGCATTACATGTCACTAATATTGCATTATTTAAATAATAATAATCGTTTACTAAAAAATTAATTCAAGGGGTCCGGACCCATTTGACCCCCTCACTGACTACGTTCTTGATCCTCATCAAAACTTTCAGATTGGTTCTCCTCTAATAAGCTATTCTAAAATCTATATAAAACGCACATAATTAAACGTCACACTCAGAGGACCCGCAAGTTTATCTAGATTGACCAATGTTTTGATTGCGTACCTTCAGCTTATCGGAGTCCTTATCGGTTTTTATCTGAGATGGGACTCTCAAGTAAACAAATTGGTTAAACAGTTGAATTCAACTACATTTTCCCTGAGGTGTCTTTCCTCATTTTCATAGAAAGAAGTTCTCAAATACAGTTACCTTGGCTTATTCGAATTGAGGCTTGGATATGGCCTTGAATTCAGGGGCTATTGCAATTCAGCATTGTTTAACAGAAGTTTCTTCCAACAAAGAGGAGGGCTTTGAGAGTGATCTGGGGTAGCGGGACAGTTGCAGGAAACATTTCCGATCAAATGGAATCCTTACATTTGGCTAGAGTTAGTAAACTGGTTAAACAGTTGACAAATTTAGATTAACTCTGTTTATAAACTCGATATTTTACTTTGGACCAAAATTGTTTAACTTAATTCCACTGGATATAAAAAACATGTCGAACCTGATAAAATTAAAATTCCAGGAAGTTCTTGATGAGCCTATATGAAGTCAACAGGTCTTTTATACCATTACTACATTCTTAAGTGTATTTTATTCACCTAATGCAACTTGAATGTGTTCAAATTTGCTCTAAACACTGTAAAGTTCAACTGTGTCAATAAAATAGTATTGAGTAGGTATCTTTCGGATGAGGCTGGAGAAACCAAACCATTAGTTATCATGACACTACTCAAGTGTGGAAGTAGGGTAACCACACCGATCATTACCCTTTTATGACTGGGTAACAGGATTTTGGATATTTGTTACCGTTATATGGTACAAATGTATTACACAACGTTTCGGATTGAAATCTATCCTCTTCATCAGGTGAGAAGATAATTAGTACTCCTTCAACTGTGTTTTATATTACCCAAAGACAATCGTTGACTTATAAACGACAAGTGTATTACACAACGTTTCGGATTGAAATCTATCCTCTTCATCAGGTGAGAAGATAATTAGTACTCCTTCAACTGTGTTTTATATTACCCACAGACAATCGTTGACTTATAAACGACAAAATGAGGCTGAAATAGACTTAGTGGCCTAACGATACCGATGCTTATCTGTCGTGGTACTGGAAAAATCTAATTTCTCTCTGTCTGTCTGTCTGTCTGTCCGCACTATATCTCGAAAACAAACTGACCTATAGACTTGACATTTTGTTTCAAGCTTTATTTATATATTACTAACAATGAGTTCGATGATGGTGCATGCCACTCCATGGAATTGGGCTGATTAGCAAATATGTTTTACGTTGGTCTTCTGGGTTAACCATGACGGCAAAGAGAAAATAGCTGGATACAAACTACTGTAAACAAATAGAGCAAAATCTTATCAGATTTTATAATATAAAAAACTTATTCATGGAGTAAAAATAAAATAATAGAGTAGAAAGTCAATATTAAAAGTCGATGGCAAGATTTGATTTCAGCGAACTCTTACGTTGTAATACCTATCTTTACCTAACTGGAACTTTTATTATTATTTGTACAATGCTATATCTTAACTTAGTGAACAAAATGTAAATGTATAACGTGGAACTATATGTCGAGAAAATTTCATTTATAGGGTTCAAACTATGCATGAAAATTCATGAATTTATACTTAGACAAGAATTAATTTTATAGTAGTACATGTCCAACCATGGGATTTGGATAAACGTCATTGAAGCTTATCACTCAATAAGCAGACATAACTTTTTTATTTGCCGTAAGGATAAAAGACTTCTTTTCTGTATGATTATCTGTCTGTGCAAAGGAGGTCTTGAGAATGAAATGAGCTACAAATTTGAAATGTGCAAGCGTCCTCCTGTTTTTAGAAACTTTGCACCACCGAAAAATTATTGTATTTTAAATAAATAATAAATAAAAATGCCTGTATTTCTTAAGCGTTTTCATTACATAATTGTTTTTCAGAATAACTTGCGTAAAATGCTATATGCATAATAACTACTTATCAACTAAATAACGATAACATACATTACAACACACAAACTATAACAAAGATTACAAAAACAGTTACAACACTTTAAATTAAATATTAATTTAAATTTTCAACTCGTCTATTTAAAAGTGTTGATAGTTTGCGCTCTTATAAGAAAACCGTATATGAATCAATTATAAGAAGAAACATAAAGCTGTTTGCCATCTTAAAGTATGGTATTGGAAAAATTTTAATTTAAGGGGTTTTCAAAAATAAGAGAAAATTGGAGAGGCATTAAAAATAAAATATTTCTGATAAATGTAATCGTTCATAAGTTTATTGTGTTGCTATGTAAATACGAACTTTTTAATTTGTTATATATCCCATTTCACTGCAAATGAAATAGGATGCGCACTCACAATTAAAAAAACAAAACAAACAATACTACAACAGCCTCTAATACTCCTGTGAAGGTAGCAAGTAGATTGGTACAAAAGTGAAATCGGTCGATAATTTGGTCAGCCTGGTAACAGGCGGTCAGAAACATACAACAGTAGTAGCCTACTCAGACCACTCTGTTGGTCATCTAATGTGCCTTTGTCCGCGTCTATTAATAAATCAGCTGACTGTGACCTACTTTCCGCCGAGCTGCGCGGGTATTTTCATATCTTGTCGTAGTTAAACCTTCGATAATGGCTTGCTATTTTGGTACAGCCCTACAGCCCTTGTCGTGTCACATGTGTTTACTCCGTGGGAAACGACGAGAATAAAATTAGATGTGAGAAAGTTCTATACAAATCTGTTGAAACTGATTAACTATAATGCACAGGGTGTGTCATACTCGAGAGAAAGGCTGTATTTTGACTGGACTGATAGTTATAATTAAGATCGAGGATAAATAAAAAAATAAATAAATGCAAGGATAATTTGATTTGCCCTCGTTACGTGTTTGGATACACAAAGTAACTATAAATTAAAAAAACAAACACTCCAATAATATACTTTTTTATTTCTGTTAGGCCTTTTGTGTTGGTGGAAACACAACATCAGACCCACATAACTGAATAAAAGTAGTTATAATAATAACATAAACAGTTTTGTGCTTAAATAAAAACACATGTCATTAAAAATACTATGATATAATATTCTATCACAGGAAAGTATCTCTATTTGTACATAAACAATAAAGGTGGTATTTAATTAGATCAAATAAAGTAACAGTGAATTTTGAAAAGGCCCAGGTTATTATTATTTACTAGATTATTTTGGTTTTTCTTTATAAAAATTGTTTCATATGCATCAAGGAATTTTTATTTTTGATTTCTTTTAAAATTTTGCATTTGAAAAAGTGTTCAGTTTCAAGTTTGAAGAAATGTTGTATTTCTCCACGTAGGAAATTTAGACAAGTTTGTAATCAGACTGAAATAAATACGGCCGGAGATAGAAATATGAAATTCTAAAGTGTATGTACATAAGTCTTAGCTAAGGAAGTGTTATGTGTTTCTTTCATTTATGTCTAAAGCAAATTATATAACTAAAAGTATTAACATTTTAATAGTATATTTCCAAAATTATTTTTTTTTATTTTGATTTCTCAGCCTCGACTACTGCTACGGAAAAGTTAATATTTTACAACTCAACGACCACGTCAAACCAGACAACACAGTTTACACAGATTCTGAACCATGCAATCATGGAAGTAGTTCCTTTCCAACTCCATTAAATAACACATCCTGCCTAGATACTTTCAAATTCAATGGTACAGGAAGCCATCAACAGGGAATTAAAAAGTAATAAACGACGAAAAGTGTAATTATTCAATATAAAGCGAGTAGTAAATTAAAATCAAGGAAAAAAGACAATTACTGTAGAATGAAGAAACTATAATTAATTTGCGATAAAATGTCTGAAAAGATATAAAAATAATACGTAAACAATCAAAATGAATCCTTAATTAACAACATTAGGTTTTATTTTTCTAACGACAAAGCGAGAATTACAATGTAGATGTCTATATTTAAAAATGATTATTAAACACGTTCACGACGACGTGTACCTGATCTGGGTACACACTGGGCTTTAGTCGTGCGTCATGTGCCTGATACGGTACACGGTGCTATACAATTAATCATTACCTTTTTATTGTTTAAATTGTATCCGTCGCCTAAATAAATAAATACCTCAGACTAGCGTGTACCACGTCGGGTGCTTAATTTAAATAATTTAATGCTTAGGTAAATTAATTTTTTTAAGGTAAACAAAAAAACATAATGAAATCATTGTTTTCGTGTAAAATAGCGAAGCCTACACCCTTTTCCGTTATACTTATGGATATACTATGGATTTGACGATTTGGTTGCATGTAGAAAATCTGATTTAGTTCTTCAGCCAGCTTTATGCATTTTAGAAGTAGATTTTAAATGCCCTACTAAGTAGCAGGGATTCGTAGAGCTGGAGATTCCTACCCTAACCTCACATTTTCCGATAAAATTGAACAGTATGATCTTATCAACGTTTTACTACAGATATGTATGTCGTCGAATACATATTCTGTCAGCAGCAGTCGTGGCCGAGTGGTTAAGGCGTCTGACTAGAAATCAGATTCCCTCTGGGAGCGTAGGTTCGAGTCCTACCGACTGCGCAAAATCTTTTTGTTGCATCATTTTTTTTGTTGCATCGCACAAAATTAGTCACAGTTTAAGCAACTATTGTTTTTTTTATTTAAGTAACTATTCTGTTATTTGTTTAAAGTCGAAAAACTTTAATTTTTGGTATTTTATAATGTGTAAATTTGCTAACCGAAGGTAATTTGTGCTGAACTGTACGGTTTTAAAATTACATAAACACCAAAAAGGTGCATTAGTTCATCAATCGTACAACGAACATATTTATACTTGTATTATATTTCACAATAGTGCTAATTTCCATTTTTGTTTTCCTCTCCATGTTTGATTTCCGAGAAAACAACTATTGATC
Source organism: Homalodisca vitripennis (assembly GCF_021130785.1). Classification (NCBI taxonomy): domain Eukaryota; kingdom Metazoa; phylum Arthropoda; class Insecta; order Hemiptera; family Cicadellidae; genus Homalodisca; species Homalodisca vitripennis. The sequence goes on along the minus strand of NC_060210.1, from coordinate 197,675,631 downwards.
TTTCAAATTCCAATAAGTAAACTACGTTATACTCACCCAAATATAGATCAAGGAAATAAACATCCTGGAAAATAAACAACAGAGATAAAGTCGATTGACCACAGCCGCTATGATTGTAGGCGAATTGCGCAGCAACGATCTTCTTATCAGTTGTCAAAATTCAGATTCTTGTAGGACACACCAAAGTGAGGTGCGGAAGTGGTCGAACGGTTGATTGGCTAAACCTAGCAAAGGTTGAGGTTGGACCCTGACACTAATAAAATTTTGTTTTTATTGTGTCATGTTGAAAACAATACATAACATAAGTGGATTACCACGTAAAGATGGTTGTTTGTATGTATACATATGTCTCTGGATATTCTCTGATACCTAGTTTCGTTATTTGCAATCATAGTAGACTTAGGAAACTGATATACTTATACAAACTAAATTAGAAAATTATTTTATTGGTTCTGTACCTAGTCAATTGGTACTTTTAAGAATATTAAAGTAAAAAGTAAAGTACAGATGTCTTATTTTACCAGGCGAAGTTAGGTCTAATAAGCCCTCTCTAACACTTAACCTGAGGACCAACGGTTTAAAGGTGACTTCGAACCACCACCAACGGACGGGCGGGCGAGCTGCTTGCAAGGACAGGATCTCTCAGCGGTCACTCATCCAAGCAGCAGTTAGTGTCGACGTTCTGGTTATCTTGCGATAACCGTTGTGCCCGCTACACTACGCCATTGGATATCCATAATGATTGATTAAATTTGTGAAAAATAAATTGAACATAAATAAATAATTGAAGTATTTTTGGCCTATTATTATAAAAATGTGTAAACAATGAAATCTGTGAATGTCAGTGTTCAGCGCTAGGAAGGTGTCCGGGTGTATTGAGAGGTCACGTGATTGTGAGGTTAGTGAGGGAGTGAAGAACACTACTTGAGAACCTCGGAGTCTTGAGCCACTGGTGAACATGGGTTTGACCTGGGCTGATCACTGTGGGAACGAGATAAAGAAGAGTATAAATAGAGCACCAGCACTTGACTTGTTCTCAACCCTTTGTGGTAATAGTCGAGGCTCTCCCCACCTCTCGAGTTTCTGCCCTTAGGCTCTGTTGTCAGACTATCTTTACTGTGGGATAACCCATCATCAAGGCTGGCTCTAGCTTAGAAGTGCAGTGAAGCTGACACCACCGTATTTTCGTTACGCATTGTTACATACCGCCGAATCTTCTCGTCCCAGATGACAGAATTCTAGAAATTGCTGTAAGGCCTCTCGTTTCAGGGCTTAGAAAATCACGACTTTTCTTCGAGGGATTCAGATGGACTCTAGTATGGGTGGAGGAAGTCTACCATCAAATCTGAAAGTCTGAATGTTGTGTCCTCTTAGAAATTCAGAGGAAGAGTCATAGTCCAATATTCAAGAAATTTAAGAGCTTCAGTTTCACGTAGGATCTGAACACAGAAATGATTAGTTTATAACAACAAACCTCGATGTTCACGCTAGATGAGGACTTAATATCGCCATTAATATCAGATTACAACTAATCTCCATCCATGAATTTATTGTCACAAGTACCTCGAATGATCCAAAAATGTGGATTTTGGATGAATATGGGAAATGGAATACTATTCTTATTCCAGAGAATAGAGTGGTTTCTCCGGCAAGATTTTTTTATGTTAAGATTTGCACAAAATTAAGAACATCTGCTTGAAAGCATGATTCCCTATTACTAAAAATCCCACAAACCTTGACCGTTGTTCCCACTCCATACACAGAGTAAACCTTTTGTCCAGTCTGTTATTTATCAGACTTGCAATCTCCTAAAATAAACTCTCTCATTCTGGTATTTCCCCAAGTTGTAAACCGGGCTTATTTGTTGGGTGCTTCAGGTATAATACACATGGATAATATAGAGGAATTTAAAATGCATTTAATGAGTCATCCACATTTTAAGAGAAGTAACTTATGAGGATAATTGTGAGTTGTGGCTATCTATACAGGTTATTTACACACGTGAACGAGGTTTTGTGTTATCAGTTAATCAATAAAATCAAAACTCCTCAGGGTGCGTTGTTGGTAAAGATGTCCATACAATTTTACAAATGTTATCTAATTATATAAGCGTATTACTAATATTGCTCATTGCTCGTTGTGCCTGGCCGAACTGAATCGAATTTTTAGCAAATGTGGTACACCTACAATTTCAGTGCCTTTGAATTTCAAATCTTGGAGCAATAACAATGTGAACCAGTGTGTGTCTTTTTTGGATTTTAAGGGACGGAAGATCGGAAAAAAATTGAGTGTACATTGATTAATTGCTTTATCAGTGTTACCATTTTAAATGTATACAATGCAACAAATATTCAGAAAGGCAATTCAAACAATACACACAGCACACAACGAGGCTAAAATGTAGCAATAAAAGTGTATCAGTCAATGGTAACAATCAAAGTCAAAGAGAGCAGCAGAAGCCATTACATTGAGACCACCGTCATGTTTTATGCATTGAACCGTCATCCAGCACTGTTAGTGCCTATCAATCGTACACTTGTAATCAACAACCGGGGCAATAAAATTTTATCACTATGTTTTGACCAAAACATCAATAACAGCCCCGTGAGAGGATACCCGAACCGAGCGTTGTCATTTGGCAACGTCCACGGTTTTCGAACCCACCTACAAAAAGTTTAATGGCTCCGAGGGTCGCCCATTAGCACGACAACTTCAGTCAGAGTACACACAACACACAACACACAGGCAGCAGACACAGTATTATAATGTAGATGTAATCGATGTCGCAGTGATTATAGGTTGTCTGTTATAGACCCGGTCCAGTTTTTGTTGTACGCTCTGCCTCTTGCCACGTCTTTGTCTCGGTGACCTTGCCCGCCCCCTCCCCCTCTCTACACCTCGTCCCCTATACGATGGCCACCATATTTAATGGAGACCCTTAATTAAGTACTATTTACACTATCTACACTCTCATCTGGGGCTGTTTATATTTAATGTATCTATCACGTATTCTGGATCCTGCGAAATGAGGTGTTGTCAATTCAGAATTTATGGACCTTTTAAATATATACTAAATGTATTGATACTGCGTCCACTAACAAAATGAACTGTTCACATATCAAATAACATTGCGAATCAGGATAAGGGACTCTATTTTGTCTAAATAAATAAAAAAATACCAGCAAATGATTATCAAAGACATCCATTATAGCCTACATTTGATCTTGAATTTTTCGTCAATTTGTAACCGAATAAAATTATTATATTATGTAAAGTGTGATGTAATTATTATATTAACTAGTATTCAAAGATCACGTTTACTATTTTTATCTCTCTAATTAACCTAATGAAAGTTGTGTTTAAAGTTAAGTTCATTGTTTAAATATCAACTCAAAGTCAAAGTCAAAGTCCTCTGATGTCTAAATATTGTTTGCAATAGGAGCATCAAAACAACTTTCATATTGTATTAAAATATCTAGTTGGTGAATTGGTAGTATTATTGACGAAAATGTCACTGTTTATATCAAGTAAAGATGTATACAGTAGGCTGTGCACAGGTCGAAACGTTTAAAACGTTCGTTTACAATCGATTGTAATCGTCGTTGCCTCACAAGTTGACGGCGAAATGTCACTGTTTATATCAAGTAAAGATGTATACAGTAGGCTGTGCACAGGTCGGAACGTTTAAAACGTTCGTTTACAATCGATTGTAATCGTCGTTGCCTCACAAGTTGACGGCGAAATGTCACTGTTTATATATCAAGTAAAGATGTATACAGTAGGCTGTGCACAGGTCGGAACGTTTAAAACGTTCGTTTACAATCGATTGTAATCGTCGTTGCCTCACAAGTTGACGGCGAAATGTCACTGTTTATATCAAGTAAAGACGTGTACAGTAGGCTGTGCACAGGTCGGAACGTTTAAAACGTTCGTTTACAATCGATTGTAATTGTCGTTGCCTCACAAGTTGACGGCGAAATGTCACCGCGCTGCGCTCGGTTTCAAGCGAACGAGGCGGACAGTGCAAGCCTTGAAAACAGTACGGGAAGGTTTATAGCTTTACAGTTTACCCTGCAATCGCACAATCAGTAAAGCTAAGGACACTTTTGATTTCTGTTCCGATAATAAGTCAATAACGACTCGGCTAGGCGTCACGCTCGGCTTTGTGGATAAATCACAACTTATAGGTTAGGTCGGAGTGGTGCAACAGCGCGCGATCATAGTTGCACTGTCAGCTGGCCAGTGAACTTGGTCCAAGGTCAACCGCTCAGCTGACTGCTGTGGTCCCGCCAACGCGCAGACCTACTTCTAACATAATCACATTTGTTTACTCAGCTGTCTCTCGTCCTCATTTTCGATTTGTTTCCATTATCTCGAACAGCGACGTTGTAGTTGGCTTTCAGTTAGGTTAATGCCTCCTCTGGAGAGTGCTTTTGAGGTGCATTTGAAGTTTACGTAGTTTAAAAATCAATATAAGTTCACAAAGCATAGATTCATAAATGCAAATACTAAGAGTAATTTATTGAAATTTAACTCCTAATTCCTACAAATGTGTTCGTTAGTTATGTTGTACGATAATTTAATTTTTGTAACTTCCTCCACCACCTCATACAGTAAATATGATAAATCAGGTATATATTGTTATAACCGCGGAGGGGGAGAGGGGAATTTAAATTTTTTACGTCATTCTTTTGGACATATTACAGGTAAACAACCCAGCACTGATAACCCCATAGGCTACTTTCTCTTTCAAAGTATAGACAAGCTAAAGTAAATAACAATGGTTTTAAGAACGAATTTTCGCTCTATTATGTATAAATGTTCCATTATATTTCTAATAATTTATAGTTTGTTTTAATACCAATCTACGACTCCAATTTTTTCTCCATTTTCAAACAAAAATAATTCCTGTATTTTTTATTTTAAGAAGGGATATGTTTAATATCTATAAATCTGTTTTACCTATTCATTATTACAACAATGATTTCTTACTGAATTAATGTATATGTATTTATGTAGAACAATATGCATGTAAGGTATGTTTAATATAAACAAAAAACCTCTTTTAAATCAAAATTTCTCCGTCGGTTAGCAATGCTAGAGGGTTAGATATACATTATGTATACTGCAGTGTAATTAATGCTTTTTCTGAAAATAAGTGAATTATGAATTAGAATTAGAATATTTAATAACGGTTTTATATTTTTCATGCACATTCTGTGTTTGTAGTAATTATCATATGCATTTGCTACTTAGATAATTTCATTATTAGACCCGTTTTAGGATTTTAAAAGTACTTTAAGCGTTTAAAAAACAAAGCGTGGAAATGTCACACATTTTTGTGGCAGTGTATAGCGATGAAAATGTGTTTCCTGCGTTATTAAAACGGGAATGCTCTTATTCGTTATTATAGAACGAATGTTGTGTCGAATGAGTGTGTACGCCCTGCGTAGTCTTATCAGTATCTACGATGAACTGATCCTTAGAAAGGGGCTTTAATTAATATAATAACCCAGCTAGAGAACTAAGATTCTACATTTTTATTTATAGCATTTCGAACCATACAAGTGTGGTTGTGATGAAAACTGACAATTACGACACTGTAAAGTCAATCATAACAATTAAATTACAACTAGAACCAGCCGAGTTAAACGTAAAAACACGAAAGAGACGCATTCTAGGTTAAGTAGTTCGATCTGCACACAAGGGAGCAATGTAGGGCAGTGGTGAAGTACTGTTCACTCTTCTCCCTACATGTTCCCTTCACATACCCTCCCGTGGCGTGTCAGTGGGGTGCATTAGTTGTTGACATCTCTACTAGGAGCGCCACCAGCCGATGTCGCTTGCTTCTGTACTTGTTCGATTCTAAAACGTAAACATAACAAAACTAGGTACATTGGTAGTCCACTCTGCCCCTATCTACTACTAATTATTACACGATATAAGTAGGTTTATAACTATTAAGTTGTCATAAATATGTTGCCAGTGTTACCAAAGTTAAAATTGAACTTTACGAGCGCTCACGTGATCTCAGTTTGAATTTAGGTAATATCTCGGATGTCTTTTTTCCATATATGGTCAGAAGGACAAAAGGACTTCCTATCAAGAATGATCACACATACGGTCAGAAGGACGAATGAACTGCCCTTAGACCTTCCTATCAAGAATGATCACACATACGGTCAGAAGGACGAATGAACTGCCCTTAGACCTTCCTATCAAGAATGATCACACATACGGTCAGAAGGACGAATGAACTGCCCTTAGACCTTCCTATCAAGAATGATCACACATACGGTCAGAAGGACGAATGAACTGCCCTTTAGACCTTCCTATCAAGAATGATCACACATACGGTCAGAAGGACGAATGAACTGCCCTTAGACCTTCCTATCAAGAATGATCACACATACGGTCAGAAGGACGAATGAACTGCCCTTAGACCTTCCTATCAAGAATGATCACACATACGGTCAGAAGGACGAATGAACTGCCCTTAGACCTTCCTATCAAGAATGATCACACATACGGTCAGAAGGACGAATGAACTGCCCTTAGACCTTCCTATCAAGAATGATCACACATACGGTCAGAAGGACGAATGAACTGCTCTTAGACCTTTCTATCAAGAATTATTGCACATACAGTCAGTAGGACAAAGGAATGGATATTTTGACTCCAATATCAATAAAGATCTTCCTTAAACCAACATGAACCTATGTAAAAAGCTCCACGTCTCTAGATCTCCTTTCTACCAGAGACTGTCGCCCAGAGGACAGACTTCAAGAAGAACCTGTTACGTCCTTAATAAATAACTTGACGCTTACACGTATGTTTTGCAGTTCTCATTGCTTGCAATCCCTGCGGGTGCTGAAGCCCTCAACAGCCAGCCCTTCATGGTAAATAGAATACAGGTTGAATTTTGACTTTATAACTTAAATAGTTCCTGACAAATCTTGTAAAAACCTTCGCTTACACCCAGCCAATTTAACAAGGCTCAATCTAGAAAGATGAGATAATAAATTAATCAGGCAATTATTAATTCGTCTATGATGCAATAATCAACAAGCCCAAGACCTCAGTTTGTTAGCTGCTCGCGCCCACCTCCTTCAATTAGTAAATTAACGTCCCAGCTGCCAAGCCGCTCTCTGTCCGGTGTCAATACACTAATTGATCTTCAATTGCTTTATTAGTTGATGTACAACGGCGCGTGGGTGTCATTTCTGTCACAAGTCAGTTGATGTCGGGTGTATGACATTCTGTATGATTAACAGAATGTCATAGACAATCTGAAAATATCATTCGTGTGAATATCTCTAATGGTGAAACTCCTTGTTAAATTAAGTTTTCTTCTGGTACGTGGCAGACTGCATGTCGCCTGCCTGCCTGCCTTATCTGTCAAGTGTGACCACTGTTCATTGCTCCCACAGACCAGTGCCAAACCGTGACCTTGACGCCCATGCCAACACCACAGCTGCCACTATCGTAGCTTCTGTCAGACTGTACATCTCTGAGACTACACACTAGTGTGGTACTCTGTCTGGTACGTGGCAGACTGCATGTCGCCTGTCTGCCTTATCTGTCAAGTGTGACCACTGTTCATTGCTCTCACAGACCATGCATCTGTCAAACCTTTGTGACTTGCCAACACCACAGCTGCCACTATCGTAGCTTCTGTCAGACTGTACATCTCTGAGACTACAAACTAGTGCGGTACTCTGTCTGGAACGTGGCAGACTGCATGTCGCCTGTCTGCCTTATCTGTCAAGTGTGACCATTGTTCATTGCTCTCACAGACCAGTGCCAAACCGTGACCTTGACGCCCATGCCAACACCACAGCTGCCACTATCGTAGCTTCTGTCAGACTGTACATCTCTGAGACTACAAACTAGTGTGGTACTCTGTCTGGTACGTGGCAGACTGCATGTCGCCTGTCTGCCTTATCTGTCAAGTGTGACCACTGTTCATTGCTCTCACAGACCAGTGCCAAACCGTGACCTTGACGCCCATGCCAACACCACAGCTGCCACTATCGTAGCTTCTGTCAGACTGTACATCTCTGAGACTACACACTAGTGTGGTACTCTGTCTGGTACGTGGCAGACTGCATGTCGCCTGTCTGCCTTATCTGTCAAGTGTGACCACTGTTCATTGCTCTCACAGACCAGTGCCAAACCGTGACCTTGACGCCCATGCCAACACCACAGCTGCCACTATCGTAGCTTCTGTCAGACTGTACATTTCTGAGACTACACACTAGTGTGGTACTCTGTCTGGTACGTGGCAGACTGCATGTCGCCTGTCTGCCTTATCTGTCAAGTGTGACCACTGTTCATTGCTCTCACAGACCAGTGCCAAACCGTGACCTTGACGCCCATGCCAACACCACAGCTGCCACTATCGTAGCTTCTGTCAGACTGTACATCTCTGAGACTACAAACTAGTGTGGTACTCTGTCTGGTACGTGGCAGACTGCATGTCGCCTGTCTGCCTTATCTGTCAAGTGTGACCACTGTGCATTGCTCTCACAGACCAGTGCCAAACCGTGACCTTGACGCCCATGCCAACACCACAGCTGCCACTATCGTAGCTTCTGTCAGACTGTACATCTCTGAGACTACACACTAGTGTGGTACTCTGTCTGGTACGTGGCAGACTGCATGTCGCCTGTCTGCCTTATCTGTCAAGTGTGACCACTGTTCATTGCTCTCACAGACCAGTGCCAAACCGTGACCTTGACGCCCATGCCAACACCACAGCTGCCACTATCGTAGCTTCTGTCAGACTGTACATCTCTGAGACTACACACTAGTGTGGTACTCTGTCTGGTACGTGGCAGACTGCATGTCGCCTGTCTGCCTTATCTGTCAAGTGTGACCACTGTTCATTGCTCTCACAGACCAGTGCCAAACCGTGACCTTGACGCCCATGCCAACACCACAGCTGCCACTATCGTAGCTTCTGTCAGACTGTACATCTCTGAGACTACACACTAGTGTGGTACTCTGTCTGGTACGTGGCAGACTGCATGTCGCCTGTCTGCCTTATCTGTCAAGTGTGACCACTGTTCATTGCTCTCACAGACCAGTGCCAAACCGTGACCTTGACGCCCATGCCAACACCACAGCTGCCACTATCGTAGCTTCTGTCAGACTGTACATCTCTGAGACTACACACTAGTGTGGTACTCTGTCTGGTACGTGGCAGACTGCATGTCGCCTGCCTGCCTGCCTTATCTGTCAAGTGTGACCACTGTTCATTGCTCCCACAGACCAGTGCCAAACCGTGACCTTGACGCCCATGCCAACACCACAGCTGCCACTATCGTAGCTTCTGTCAGACTGTACATCTCTGAGACTACACACTAGTGTGGTACTCTGTCTGGTACGTGGCAGACTGCATGTCGCCTGTCTGCCTTATCTGTCAAGTGTGACCACTGTTCATTGCTCCCACAGACCAGTGCCAAACCGTGACCTTGACGCCCATGCCAACACCACAGCTGCCACTATCGTACGTAGCTTTTGTTATATTATTATGTTACGCTATATTATCTAACTCAATTCAAATATTTTTATGTACAATGAAAATGTTTTCATTGAATAACAAAAGTCATAAGTTATTATTCAACATTACGGGTACAACAATAATTTTCATAATATTTTACTCTGCAGTATAATATTATAAATTTCTATACTTCTAAAGAGTTATATTTCTTTTATTCATTTATACATAAATAACACTCTTAGTAGCACTTGTAAATCTTACTACTCCCAGCGGCTAGTCATGAACTCTTCTAGGGAATCAAAGAACTTTCACCTCAAGAGGTATTTCAAACGAAGATCTTCTTATCAAGATCTTCATGGATTGACCTGACACAAACTTAAAAGAGTGTTAATAAATATTATGATTAATAGAAACTCATGTGATTTCGAGTTTGTTGCACGGTATGTACATATTTTGTCTGGATTACTAAACTTGAATGCATTTTTAAGTATGAATCATTAGTACAAGGCAATCAAAGTAAAAAGTCAACCTCAGAGAATGTCTTATTTTACCAGGGAAAGTTAGGGCTAAGAGCACTCTCTAACACTTAACCTGGGGACCAACGGCTTAAAGGTTACTTCCGAACCACCACCAATGGGCCGGGCAGGCGGGCTGCTTGCAAGGCCAGGATCGCTCAGCGGTCAACCATCCGAGCAGCAGCCACGCTCGACGTTGCTTGATCCGGTTATCTTGCGATAACCGTTGTACCCGCTACATTGCGCCATTGCCATTGGCAATCAGATTGGCAAAAATTCAGCATTTTAAAATAAGAGAGTTCGCAATATGGATTAATGTTTCATCAAGCTTATGGAAAAGGGGAAAGGAGAGTAAAAAATTGGTACTGTTTTGGAATATAAAAATTAAAAAATATATATTCCGTACTTAAAACATCCTACCCGACGCACTTTAAACTTGCAGGTAGCTATGAGCAACGAGAAGCCACAATAATGCACGCTTTCTGCTAAGAGTCACCAGCAAATTGGAAATTGTCCTTTGCAAGATTTACCGTCTAATGTGATTAGGAAGGCCGTGGTCCTCAGGCAATCTATTAGCCGCGCTGATCAAGTGCACAGTGGTATTTAGCCACCGCCATTAAGTGATGAAATTATTAAGGGTGAAGGGTTGGGGCCCCCACAATGGCATTTCGGCCCCAAATGTCACCGCATCTCGCTGCCACCGACCAATTTGTTTTACAATACCGACTCTTTTACCACTTTTATCCCCTTTCTACCGAGGGGGGGGGGGGAGACCGCTTTGTGAGGTGTCGCGTTTACGGTTTCTTTTAATTAAATATTGTCACTCAACACTCTCTGAATTGACATTTTGGCGGCGACAGTACGGCTTTTACAACCCTTGGTTCCTAAACCCTATCCTTCCAGGGCCGGCACTAGGTTTTTGGCACCCGGGTCCTTCATTATTTCCTTACGCCCCCTCCCCCACCTTGTTGGAAACTACTTTAAAATAACACAAGTAGATTTCCTCCCATCTTTATACAGTGTGATTCACGAAGATACACAGAACCTGTTGAAGCTCATTTTACGTGTAAAAATAATGAAGAAACAATGTTGAAGGGCCCGGAAATGTTTCGATAGCGAGTTACGGCTAGGAAAGGATTTCGCCCGGATTTCAGCTTACCTTGTAAAACGAGGTCTTCCTGAAATTCTGGTTATGTAGATTTAGGGTGAATTCAATCGTTTCTTACAAGTCTTATTAAACATTTTGATATGTTTCTTCGTGAAATAACAAACATAGCCTATTGTTACCCATAGATGGAAAAATGTGTGTTTTCATTCCATTTTTTTTTTTTGCATTTACCACTGGTTTTCTCAAAAACTACTTTATTTACAGTCCCGAGACCTGTTTGATTCAATTTATCAGGTCAAAAACCAGAAGAAAATTGAATTTGCCCTTGTACAAATTGTTACTTCATATATGAGGTTTTAACTTTACTTGAAGCTCTTTTAAACCAAAAAAGGAAGTTTTATAACATAATGAACAAGTATTAAACTATTATAATACTTTTTGATTTAATAAAACTAATAAGATCGTCTTGGTCCTCTTTTTTTTTTTATTTATACTATTTGTACCTTAGTAATTAACAAAAGGAGGTATTTCATATCATTCTAAGCGAATAAAACTCTTAAACCTGCTGATTCATGTAGAAGTAAGTTTTTAACGTTAGTATTTAAAGTGTAGTTAATTATTAAGTTAGCAATAACTGTTTCTATACAAATTTATAAACATAAAGTAAATGTTAGTTTAGTGTAGGCTATTGCTAAAATTTTGAGTTCTATTTGGCAAGCAAAACCATTATTATGTAAGTAACATAAAAAGTAACTTAAACATTATTGGCGCAAGACAGTAGGCCTTCTATCACCGTAGCGATTAAATTATCATCATACAAGTGTGTAGCCTATAAAGTAATATTATAATGCGTAAGTATATAAACATATTTTATCAGAAACATTTTCTCAACCATTCCGTCACCTTAATCATGTGTGTAAAACTCCAAATCTACAGATTAAATTTTCCCGTGATATCTTGCATACGGCATATGATATGTATACGTATAGGATATAGCAATATCATATACCATTCTATACAATCAGTTTGTTTACAAATTTGTTCATTTTGCGATTTTACCGTTGCAATTACGGTTTTGACTTTTTGATCCTAAAATCTACATAGGCTATTCTTAATTGGACCAAGAAAAGCCTATGTACCGAATTTTGAGTCAATAAAAGCTTTCTATGAAGAACAGGCGGAAATACAGACGAAGAAACGGTTTTAAAAAGGCCCTGCCCTCAATAATATAGTAGGCTATATTTTATATTATAATTTAATTAATATCTAAGAGAAATCTCTAAAAATGCATACCGATCCCGAAACAATAACTAATATCTCATAATTCACAACGCAAACGTTCAGAAAAAACCGCCAGTTGTAATCAAAGTATCGAAAACTGAAATAGACATTGTTGCAGACACTGTGAATATTGAACTTGTCCGTGAATTTCCTCTAAAACTGTCATAAAACTATAAATAAAGCAAAGTTTCCCAATGTTCCAATATTCTTTGTGATAACTGAATGTGACAGTGATATACAATGCTTGTAAACTACAAGTTAAGGTACTTGTAAATCAACAGCCGCCGGCTACGCGACTACAAGGTATAAAGATTGTAATGTTGGTTCCAATAATATTCCGCATCTGATCGGCAAGCCAGGGTATTGTAGTTGACCTTGAGAAAACATGGCCCAGCTGCAACCGTTCTGTGCCATACATAACCTCACTTTTACAGTAAATAATTCTGCTGCTCAAATTACTCGCTAATGAGAGAATTGTATTAATTACACATGGTGTAATGTAATGTAATACATTCGTACGTGCCTTTGTGAATTGTTATAAAAAGTTTCAGAACAATAAAAAAACGTTAGTTTTAACACACCTGATGAATATGAAAGGTGGCTAGAATGCGTTTCTGAATTGATAAAATTCTTTGATTTATTTATACAAGTTATTATTCGTGCTATAAAAACTAAAATGGTCCCCCACAAAAACGATGTTACCAGCGAGGAGTCCAACGGGTCCGGACCTCCCAAATTTTCAATTTTTCATCAAATTTTTAGTAAACGATTATTATTATTTAAATAATTCAGTATTACTGACATGTACTACTGCTGAAATGTCGTTCTCAAAAAGAAAACGAGTCAAGACATTTTTAAGGAACAAAATGGGGCCTTACTCTCTGTCCACTACGGGAAAATATCAGTTGTCTGGACCCCTCCCAAATGTTTTTCCTCTTGTTTTATACCTAATCATTTATCTCCCTGCATAATATATTTAAACCAGCTTCACTGTATACACTACATGGAACTGTTAAACCTAACCAAACAACCTGATTCATTAAGAATTTTTAATATTAAAACTCGTGATATTCTATAAATAAATATTTAAAAAGTGTGTAACTGTACTAAGGCTTCTTATAAGAATAATACATGTTAAAGGAACATTACGTAATTTATGTTCATAATAAAATACTGTTTCATGAGAAGAGTAAATTCATGGCTGTACACTGTATGTGCAAGAACAACATTCACCAGACATTATTTAAATTTACCTGTGGAGAAAGGGAATAAGTTAAAAACAAGTTCCAGTTTGGCCAGCTTCACCACATTTCGCTTTAATATAGAACTACCTTACTAATTCTAGTTTTTTCACTAAATTAATACCGACCACCCAGGAAAGTAGGCAGTAGTATTAGTCTATATACAAACTTAATAATTTATTAAAAGTTGTAGGAACAATTAATTTATTGTGACGAAAATAACATGTTTGCCGATTAAGATTTCACTTATTTTGTTTTATAGCAGACAATGTTTAATCCAATTACAACCGATTGTCAGCTTCGCATAAAACACGTAACTCTCACTGGAACAGCTCGATCCAACGGCCAGGCCTAGTATTACCACTGAACTAGCGAATTCTGTCGGCTAGTCCTAGTGACTAATCTCAGTGTGACGTCTACATTTGGATTGTCCTTGAACAGTGCCATCGTAGGCTAAAAATTACACGAGTTATTTTCCATGAACTTAGGTGTTCTGTGATAGTGGACAGATCTTTGTTATGAAAGTTCCACATTCGAGTTGAGCCTCGACTCATATCCAAGGTGATGATATCAGTAGACGACATTGCGTAGTGGAAAACTTCCTTATCGCGGCTACTCACGTTGTTATCACCGAGGTCAAGGTCACTCGGATGGGTGGACAATTACCTGCATCATTAGCCAGTGAATCAGTGGCCTAGCGAGCAACTTGTCGGCCGCGCCGTTCAATGTCGCAGGCGGTGTGATAAGATAACACCCGCGCGTGCGAGCGCGTGCGTCCGCGCGCGCCCGCAAGTGTGCACTCTTTGTTATCCAAGTGGCCGTTTCGTCATTTCGGACGTTCACTCGCCGCCGATATGGATATTTTAAACAATTTACGAATTTCTTTTACACCACTGGTAAGCAAGGACGTAGCTACGGAAAATAATGGGGGAGGAGTATTTCCCCTCAGTTTTCAACTACGAGATTTCAGAAAAAAACACAGTTAATTTTCCACAAAGATTTTGTCTTCTAAATAGGTTGTATTGACGATTGAAACTCATAATTAATTGTGGAGCCACTGGTTTAGTAGGATGTGTGGGATTAATATTTGGAAATGGTTTTACTTATATGTAGTAATGTAATTACAAAAAACATGATTTTACTGTCTTCAAAACACAGTACATTGTATACAAATACACATTGAGAATTGATAATATGTAAAAGTGTTTTTTACTAAAGTAAACTTTTTAATGTCCCGTATGGGCAGAAAATAAGGCAAGTGCAGTCATCCGCTCATTCCCCGTTTTGTTCCTTAAACGTTCTTGGCCCGTTGTTTAAGAAAACATTTCAGCAGTACATGGCAGCGATACTGAATTATCGTTTGCTAAAAAAGTGATTGAAAATGTTGGGGGGTGGGGTCCGGAATCCTCGGACTCCCTCGCTGGCTACGTCCTCATCTTGACCTTTTTATTGTTAGTCGTAGAAATTATGGGAAATGTTTAATTTTAAAGATACAATTGATAAGCTTCATAACGCTTTTTAGGACTTTTGATTTTTTTAATGCTCAGTTAAAAAAAAAATCAAATCTCAAACTATTTTGTTCTTCGATTGGACATTCAAAAAAGTAGTATAGCTAAACTTTACAAGAAAAATTTAAAATCATGTAATGTGAAATAATAATGTTACATACATCGATATATGCATTAATTCTACGACTAACTTAATGGTTTTTTATGTTCGTTCAGTTAAAGCCAATGAAAATGTGTATAATATATTTCTATGGTCATTATATTTTTTCTTATGTAATCTTTGGAGGGTAGATTGCGCAATTGCTTCTACCTCCTATCACATATATGTATTACATGACTGTTCTTGGTTTGGGGTCACCACATGACGTAAGCTTAGTAATCACCTGTAATTGCAATATCACATTGTTGGCTGAGCGTCATCGAAGCCTGGCATTCAAAATTTCTCTCGAAAACGTATTGCGCAAAAACCTTGAATATTTTGTGTAAGACTTCATTTCCACATAGACAACATCGACTTAGGTAAATGACCATCCATAGAATTTGGGTGAGCGTTAGTGAAGCCGACCACTCCAGGGTATCTTGAGGACGTATTCAGTAAGTAATTGGCTTGAAATATTGCTTACAATTTCATTTCTGCATAGGAATACAATTTTGATACCATCAGGTTCCAACATTCACCAAAACCAGAGCGGCTGGCCAACAATATTCTTTTCTTAGACGTTTCTTTATCGGTTTAAAGAAAAACTTTGTTGTTTGTTTAGGCCTATACAATGGGAATGGGCTACGAACCTCGGAGGGACTCGCACAGCAAAGTCAATGGCGGATTTCGATTTGTTGGACCCCAAAGTCCTAAAATATTTGTGGCACCCCTAAAATTTTTTGTGACTTGTGAAAGTTGTTCCCAAAATGTGAGAGGTAATAAATTCTCAATTCTTATGAGATGTATATATATTGCGTTTGAAAAACTTAAAAAAAAGTGCATTAAAAGAATAGTAGACGAAACAATGAACTTTTCTTGCTGTCTTTGACAAACATTATCGTCGTCAAATTTCATATTTTAAGATAATATTTTTGCGTTTACGTTGTTGAAACTAACTAGAAATTATAATTTGCTTTAATCTTCTAGTTTGACGAAGGCTCTGGCATAGTGGACCTGTCGTTAAATCCGCCTCTGAGAGAAGTGATGTTTTGTACTCAAACGCTAGTTTGATTTTATCTAATTTATTACAACAGTTTTGAGGTATTTATTCGGTTATTGCTGGGAAAAGGAAGGATCGCTTTGATACCACAAAGGATATAAATGTCATCCTTCCGAAAATAAGAATTAATCTATATTGAGCCCTCTGTATTCTTTGGTTTTCCGAATTGTTCACTTAATATACCTAGTGGAATGTATTTTATACATTGTTAATTTACTACATTTGTAGTTCTTCTCTTTCATTTGTCCTTGAATTCCAATAATTCTATTCTATTTTACGCTGATTGACGTATACAAATAGTAAAACCTTCAAAAGTCGATACGTGTGCAATAATATGCCACAGTATGTGTGCGTTACACTCGAAGTTTCTTAGAATTTGTGCCAATTCCGAAAACAATTAATGTCCGTACCGGCGAGAACTTATTTGAGCGCGGTTTTTGTCCGACCGCGAAATTACCGAAGTCGTCGGGCACGCAAGTGTGGTGTGAAGTGGCGAAATGGATGACCACTGGGAGCGAGCCGAGGGGAGCCGACCGCTGCCGGAATCACCCGAACGTGTAACAGGTCTTGTAATATACAACAGAAAGCAGATAAAATTGTTATTGGATCTTTTTGAAAACCTGTCGGAGTGCGAGTGAGGGGTGTGAGGGGAGGGGGCGCGCGCCGGGCCGTGATTGGTCGATCCTGTCACGTGACGAGTAAGACCGGGAGCCGCCAGTTGGCGCGCGTTGGCCCGCCAGATCGTCGGTGGATGTGGCGTCAGTAGGTCGCCAGTCGGTGAGACGAGAGGTGTTGTGAGTGCGTGAGCTGCAGCCTTCACTGACTTTACGAGATGGCTATACCGTTCAACTTGCCTTCGGATGAACAGACGGAAGATAACTACCGCAGGCTGGACCAGCTTCTACACGACTTGTACAGAGTCCTCAGGCAGATCCTAGTGAGGACTTCACATTCTCCGGAACAGCCGAGAAACTCAGGTTAGTCCAGTGTTGTGAAAGAGGTTTTACATATTTAGTGAAAATATTCGTCAGTGACTAAGGGTTCAACAAGTGTTTCCAATAATGCTTTCTAGTTACACAGTGTTATTGTGATTTTAAATTTATTCTCGAAGGCAAAAAATAATATTTTATACCTATTTGTGTAAAAAAATATAAATTACTTTATAAATGTTTTATAAGTTAAAAATAATGTGCCCTAAAATTTATTTATGTTAATAATTAAATCATATAGGACAACAAAATATAATTTTTTTGTAGTTTACCAAACTGTTAGATTCAAAACTGTGCTCTCCAAAAATTTTAACGAGGACTTTTATACTGGCTGTCCTTAAAATTATCACTAGCCTATAGCCTAAATCAGGACTTTAGTTTATTTTCAAGAATGTAAAATTTTTGAAGGACCACAATTTTTACAAGTATTGCGTAATTTTACCGACAAATTACTACCGGATTTAGTGGTGTTATAGAAAGTGCGTGGTCGCGCGGCGCTGGCAGAGGAAGGGTGAAGTGTTGACGTTAACGTTTACCACGTGTGTCGGAGGTGCGCTACTGGTGTTGGGCAGATATGCTACGTCACACCGATATCATGCTTACCTGTTAACTCGGAGTTCGTCGACACGGATGACTAGCTCACTAACTCACCGCGATCGTACTTTCTCCTCCATTACACCATACTGATAACCGGGATCTTTGTAGAGTTGTCTTGTTTTGTCTGACATTTAATAGCCTAATGTCCCAAGTTCTAGTAACCGGATAGGGTTTGACATTGTGGTGTGAGCTACAAAATAAATAATACAGATCTATGTGCAGCTTTAGTAGCTTGTATATTTAAATAGTGATGGTTTTGAAATTAAATACAACAAAGATGGTTTCGTCACTAATCTCTTAATCAGAATAAAGTATTTTTAACTGCCAAAACCCATATTTGTATTATAAGTGTATAACAATTTTAACAAGTTTTTAATTTTCTGTTGTGATATTATAAGAAATGAAAAAGTTGATCCTTTAATTTAAGCATTTGTATTACTGTTAATTTATAAATGACACATGTTTTTATTGACTACCGGTACATATATATTCAAAATAAGATTTATCTATTTTAATATAGGTTATTAGCAGTGTTTTTACAATATGACATAAAACCATGTATAATTTATAATACATAATTTCCTTAAAGTAAACCATTATAATTTAACTTAATAAATTACCATAATTAATTGTTTTTAGACTAATCCTATAATGTAATCACTTTTCTATATAATTAGTTCTCTACTTGTATGCCTGATAAACTTCGTAAAGTAATTAAGGATGTAAGTAACAAAATAGTAAATTTAACTAAAATAGTACATATAATATCTAATTTAACACTAATGAATACTTTTATTGCTTTTATAGCTTTAATATAAAGAGCAGGATTAAAAACTTGCTCACAATTTGTATCTTAGGTTATGTAAATATTGAATTGAAAAGTACTACAATATTAAGGAATAATAAAATTTTTATAAACTACTTATAGTTTAGTAATAGAATATTAATTAAGTAGTAGCATTAGGTCTAGGCCTACTGGTATGCCAATAACTTATTTCCAAAACACCTACTTACAAATAATTTAACGTTAATTATTAGTTATTTATTTTAAGCCATCTTTGATGGGAACGTAGCATTATCATTAATTATGAATTTGCATATCTATATTTTAGTTTTAATCGTAATTTCGTAATTTTCAAACCAGTCACAACATTTTAAAGTAAAAGCAACTGTAAGAATTAACGGTGTTAGCATTTTTCGTAAATCGTTCGGTAGAGAATCATATCAGAACGTGAAATATGTCTTTTTTCAGTATTAGAACAGAGAAAGTAATATACTAACGTAAATTAAAGCTCAATGTTTAATATATTAATGTTATTCTTGTACATAAAATTTACTTGTGCAATAACACACACGTAAATGCAAATTTAATTCGATTTAAAAACGGTAATGTAAAGAATAAGATGTAGTTTTTAGTTTATTTCAGTAAAGTAGCTACTAGGCGTACTGCTGTTTAATTTAGTTTTTTAATAGTAGTATCGGTATGCAAAATTGCTTTTTACGTAAAATTAAAATTAAAACATTTACACGAGCTATATATTTGAGTTTTAAATTACCTCCAACAAAATGTTTAGTCCTAGATTTAATTAAATATAAATACTTTACTTAATTTATAAACAAATACTAAATAATTATTAAGTTTTTTGTGAAATCTTTGGTTTCAAGGAACACAATATCAGACCCACAGAACTGAAATAATAATAGTTATTGGAGTGTTTGTTTATAAATTAAGTATTATATTACAATTAGTAAAAGCTGGTAGAATGTATAAATACTTTTTCTTCAAATATTCAAAGGTATAAGATAAAAATCGGTTAGCCAAATTATTAATAAATAACACAATTTTAAGAGCGCCAATATATTTTGGAAAACATCAGAAAGAATTCTGTATATAGCATAGAAATAACTTAGAAAAATAACAGGACGTGTAGAATGGTGCAATAACATTTACGAAACATCGTTGTTACAATAATAACAAATTCAATATTTCACCCAAGTTTGGGAGCTGTCAGGCCGAAACTTAAACTACAGCATAATAGACGACAAGTGGCTTAGATTTGTGTTATCATGTAGCGATAAATCTAGCAGGCAGTGGCGGCTGGACGACCCACCCTCCTCAGTTTTTGCTGCTCCCATGTGGCCGTGTAGTGCTCGTGCTTCTTTTTTACATTCAAGGCCACCTCCTAACCCACCATCTGTTGAAGACCTCAGCTCTCCAAACAGTCGTCTGATTTGCATCTTTATGGTTTTCCTGACATGGGATCCTTCGGTTTGGGCGACAGCCACCGAGTCCGATCGTGTTGGTATTTCCTCCGCGGACAGAATCGGCGACTGTGCGTACTTTTTGGAAGACTACCTAATTTCTATGTACAAGGCTTAGTATAGTGAGTGAAGCCTAATGTAGAAATAAATACTATACTAGGAGCCGTTTGAATACAGTGGAAGGAGATGTAATTATCGAAAAGACGTAATTTTCAACTGGAAGAACCTGCCGAAATAATTGAACGTCGACTAAGTTAAATCTTTTTACATGCTTTTCTCAAATGTGTTTCCAAAAGTGATTTTATGTAAAACGTCTTTTTACCCCTGTGATAATACTCAATACAATGTCTTGCCCAGAGATTGACGCGAAGACTGCGCGCTATCGCAACTCCGATATCACAACAGTGCCTTATCTTTTCCTGGAACTCGGGACTATCAAACGCATCGTCTGCTGGTGTTTACGACGAGCAATGTTTCAGCGTCAACCAGCGTGAAATCACCGGTGGTCTTATAGAGTCCAAGCCTTGTTTGTGCGATTCAGTGACGGCTTTGGATATTAATAGGAAGGTGTCAAAACAAACTGCTTCTTTGAGATTACTCGTTAAGTAGTTGTACCTCGAGATTGGACTGCAAAACTTTGCGTTGTCAAATAAAAATGAATCATTTTTGTTAGGTAGATTATTTGATAGTGATGATCTTTTATTTTCCTATAGTGTATGGTATAAGCAAGTATTATTTACCACGAATATTTGTTCTGTCCTGTATTACCCTAAAAATACACCAATCATACTGATGATTTTATATTTTTCTGATCGGAATTATCCAAGGAGTATACTCTTGTGCAAAGTTAGTTCATCGTGTAAATCGAGTTGTTTTTGGAGACAGAGAATAAAGAATAAACACCATGTGTGTTAACATGGCATTTGATCAACTCTAAACTGAGTTATCTTGGTCGTGGCAACGAATGATAGATAAGTAATGTATTGTACTTATCAGTAAACAGTTTTTATTGTCAACAATCAATATGTGATCAGTATTGATCTTGGTTACTAGTAGTGGCGTGACAATTGTGTGGGAAAGTTTAATCCCTTCCAACAGGTTTACAGTTTTAATATAACTAGAACTGTATATTTTCAGATTAAATTATAATGAGCTTACAACAGCCAAAACTGGTTTTAGATGAGGTTTTTGGGGTCCAATCTTGCACATCATCACCTGTCACAAAAATCTTTTCGTTGGATCATTTCCTATCAATTGGCATACCTTGAAATTTTCTAGAACCATGATAGTGATGGGTCACCTTGAAGGCTTCAGTCGCCCCTTACGACTTCAGGCGTCGGGTGGCTGTGATGGAGGAGAGAGCTTAGATGAAAAGAATAACTCAGCCGGATGTTGGATCAGGTGATGCAATTGACCGGAAATAAAGGAAGATGACGGTCGGAGTTGTGGGTCTGGGTCATGGACCTGACCTTGTAACAGAGCAACAACCTCCGGGGCCGGTCGCAGCCGTCTCGCCTACAGTCTCGGGTCTGGGTCGCTGTCCCTCGGTCTCTTCTGGGCACGCTTCTATCCTTCCCTCGCAGAAACCATAAATGAGGAATAGTCTGCTCTGGGAATTTCAGAAGTCCAAGCTAAGATAAGATTGGGCTCAAAATCAAAACTGGCTCTTATGTTGGTGATTCCACCTCTTGTTTTGGAGAAGACATAATGTGACTGTGTTTGAACAAAACCTTTTAAATTGGAAAAAAATGCGAGAGCACTCGATCTCTTCTGGGCACGCTTCTATTCCCTCTCTCGCAGAAACCATAAATGAGGAATAGTCTGTTCTGGGGTTTCATGTTCAAGCGAAGATGAGATCGGTCTCAAAGTCAAACCTGGCATTTCTATTGATGGTTCTACCTCTTGTTTTGGTGAAGCAATAATCTGACTGCGTATCAAAAAAGATTTTGAATTGGAAAACAATTTGAGAGCGCAAAAAATATCACTTCCATCCTGTATGGAAAGTGTTCCAATATTGGACACAACTACCAGTATAAGGTTAAACTAAGAGTTAAAACTAAATCACTTCAAAATGGCCCACGAGTTGCTGCAATAACTGTTAGAACTTCCTACATCCTTCAGGTGATGAAACTAAAAATACTCCGTCCAATAAAATAGCAGGTAATTGGCGTATTAGTTGAAAACGCGTGTTAAATTTGGTGCCGGAGCCGGTCTGCTTATAATAAGCAAATAAAAGGAATATAGCGTGTAGCGCTGCGCTGGGTGTAGCGCCTGTAGCGGCGAGCGGCTAGCTGTAGGGAGCAACGGCCTGAGTCGCGTGCCACTCAGACTATAAACATAACCTCTACACTCAGCCACGCGTCCGCGCCTGTCTGTTGGCTACCGTGCGCTCTGCAGTGTACCAGGGACGTAGAGTCGCCTCGGTGTAGCGCAAGAGATGCTGTAAAAATTCGAGTGGTAAAAATCTCCTGAGTGGTAAATGAACTGTAAAAGAACTTAACGAGCTCCGTGAACGATATATCAAATGCAGTAGTTTTGAAATCTCCAACAGTTTGTTCATATTTCTCGTCGATTTGGTGAACGATCCTTTATGCAGGGTAGTATCAGTACGTATTACGCTCAGGTTGGAGTATTTAAATGTTATATTAGATACAAGAATATTTATTAGTATCCGTAAAAAGTAAAGGCACTGGGAGGATGTTTATTAATTTATAACACTTGATCGTAGAAATTAAAGAAGTCAAAATGATTTTATGTTTGAAACGGGAAATCTGCAACAGCTGAACAACTCTTTGTTCAAAATATTGTGAAAGAAAGGTTTACTTTATGATTTTTTTGCTTTATCAATTTGCGTAATCAAACAATTCAAAGTTATTGAAGTGTGAGTACGTGATTAGATTTCGTGCAGATACGCAAAAGCCGTGAGTAAATTATTTATAACCCGTAACTTGCAAACCAGACAATGTTTTCCTAACAGATATGTATCAGGGCAGTAGGAACGTGTCAAAGCCAGTGTTCTAAGTAAGATCAAAATACACTATTGTGTTTCCAACAAATAAGTACCAGGATAGCAGGAATATGCAAAAGGCAGTGTTTAAGTGAGATTAATCTACACCATTGTGATTCCAGCAAATAAGTATTAGGGTAACAGGAACTTGCCAAAAGCAGTGTTTAAGTAACATACACTATTGTGTTTCCAGCAAATAAGTATCAGGGTAGCAGGAACGTTCTAAAGCCAGTGTTTAAGTAAGATTATTATACACCATTGTGTTTCCAGCAGATACGTACCAGGATAGCAGGAGCATGTGAAAGGCAGTGTTTAAATACCATTAATATACACAATATCAGGATAGCAGGAGCGTGCCAGAGGCAGTGTTTAAATAGCATTAATATACACCATTAGTCGTCCAGTAGAGAAGTACCAGGGTAGCAGGAGCGTGCCAGAGCCAGAGTTTAAACTGCAGCAAAGTGCCAACTTCCGTGTACTAACCCAAGGTCGATTGTGCAACTCCGGCGTCACGGTCCGCCTTGGCTCTCGGCCGCTACTGCTGCCAGTTACTTCATTACCCGTGCAGTGTGTTAGTGGTGTATTGTTTACACTCTGTCAACCACGCGTCTGGTCAGTGTCAGTCAGGACTACTCCCGTCAACCTCAGTAGTTCCCTACGCATTTTTTTACGATAAGATTATTTTGCGTACGCAAGAACATGGTTCTATCATCATCTTCTTTCTGCAAACGTTGGAACGATCCAAAATCCAACGATTTGTGCCCTTTTATGTTATTAAATAGTAATATTGAAGGCAATGATAAAATACATTGGTTTCCTTATGGATTTTGGTGTTTGATTTTCTGTGTTGGAAACTAAACAACCATTCTGTGTTGATTAACCTGATTTGCCTGGTATGGAATTTCGAAATGGTCAATAGTTGAGACTTATTTTTAACGATGCCCATTGATAAGGCAATAATTGCGAGGAATATAAATAAGAAACTGTTGCACTATACTAGAAAGAGGGAGGTTTTGCTCCAATCTGAGACCGTGCGGTCGCAGTCAGCTGGTCGTTTTTCGGTTGTTTTGACGGGACCAGACACCTGTTGGGTAGAGAGGGGTCCCTAGCCCTACACGCTCCAACCTGTCCGTGAAGCGCAGGTAGAAGATCCCCTACAGGTGTGCCCGTGAGACCCGACTTGTTTGCGTCACTATTGCCAACCTCGGCACAGGTGTTTGCCCCGCCTCGTCCTTTCACTGCGAGATGATTTACAGAGGCCTTTGTCCCCCTCATCCTCACTGACACTTTTGCAGGTCTTTGTGAACAAGTGTCAGTCTGAACACCCGATTTTTGTTTGCTCAGAGAAAAGTAGGATTTACTAGAATCCTAGAAGACTAGAAGATATAGTATGCTATTCCAAATGACTAAAGAACCAGAGATGCCACGCGCGGCCGAGAGGATGTCCGTCGCAAGATTAGATACAGTCGCCGCTGACCGACATATACATTTGCCTATTTCGGAGCAAATGCGTTTAACGTGTTCAGCCGAGGTCGACCGGTGTCGTTTTAATTAGCGGTAAGTGTGGGACTTGTCAGTGTCGCTCGTATGTTGCAGGAAGGCCACGCTCTACAGCGTTCCTCGATAACGATAAGTTTTTTTTTTGCCACGATTGCTTTACATGAGTAGGCTAAACCACCTAAATTACTTGGATATTTGATCAAAGTTATAAAACCCAATTAAATATTTAGTAAAAATTGTACAACTTCTGGGAAATTCACGTCTTTTTTACGTGGAAATGAAAAAGACAAGTATATTTTTCGACCAATCATATTTGTTCCATTTTCAGCAATGATTTTCGTAACTGAAGAGAAGTGTGCACACTGCTCGCGAAACCGATTGCAGATAGAGCTAGAGTGGATGTAAACAAGTACAATGGAGCTGAAAAAGACAAGTGAATTTGTAGACCAATAATATTTTTGTCCCATTTTCAGCAACGATTTTCAAAACTAAAGAAGAGTGTGCACATCGCTTGCAGAGAGAGACAGAGTGGATGTAAACAAGTACAACAATAGCGTGTAGAGTGTAAGGAGGATTCTTCATGAATCAATTAGCATGGCTTGTGTTAGCTGCGGTTGTCTCTATAAGTCGTGTTGTGTTACAGACGGGGAAGGAGCCGGAGCTGAGGTCCTGGCGGGAGCGGGAGCGGGCGAGCCGACCTCGGCGCCGAGCGGGTCTAGACAAGTCGTGGACGTCACCGGGTCGAGGCCCCTACCTGACGTGGTCTCCAGTACCCTCTCCTGCCGCTGCCAGAGGAGACGGCCCGTGCGTCGCCACAGGAGACGTCGCCGCTCGAGCTGCGCCCCCCTGGAGTCGCCTTGTCCCAGCCCCGATGTCACCCAGTCGCTGTCGCCGAGACCCAGACCCCAACAGCCCGAGAACTGGGTGGTCATCGGCGAACACCTCAGGAGGATCGCAGAAGAGTTCAAGTCCTCGTTCAGAAAAGAAGAGGTAAGCACTAATTACTCATTTTCTATGTCACTTCATTTGTTCTCTTGACACTTCTATGTGAATTCATGGGATTTAAATGATTTTCTCCATATGGATATTAAACAATTTATTCGTAACTACGCAAATTTAGATTGTACTGTTTTTTACGTAGCAATCACAAAATTACTTATTTAGAACTAGAGCTAGGCCAAAACATTATGACACTGAAGTGATTCTCTCCCTAAAAACTGAATTTTATGAATTTTGATCATTAAACAATTTATTCTTACGCAAATTGGTTTGTTAGTGTTTTTACTGTAGCAACCACAAAATTTACTTTTTTAGAACTAGAGCTTCACCAAAACATTATGGTATTGTAGAAGTTTTTGTAGCCTATTGTACTCGTGGAGAACAGCCAAACAGCCAGCGTATAATAACCCACATAAAAACTAACCTAAAGGCCTAGGATTTCAGTAGGCATTGAATTGGAAGCGATCTATTAGAACGTCACTATTGGGTAGTGTGACAGGCTGGTGACAGGAACGTTTTAGTCTGACAGTGTGACGTGCTCCTGGGGGAGTCGCGTAGATATCGGACAACCATATGTCTGGTCGGGACAGTCCCGGGGGAAGATGGCACCCGGCTCGGCCAGCAATCACATTAACACCGCTAACCAATCTGTTCAGAATAGGCCAAGGGTCTCCCAATTTGTTCCGGCACGGTGAACTTTTCAACAATGGCTCTCGTTTTAATCGCGACTGTCACGTCTGACAGACCCTTCCATTCTTTTGTCTTTCCTTTCTTATCCCTTTCCACGCACCCTCGCCCAATTTGGCCCTTTTAGGTTTTATTATCTTACCTTCTTTGCGCCCCCTTATTAGTTCCCGCGGTGTTGGGTTTTATTCGCCAATCGCTTCGTCGCCTTTTGTCGCCCTGAATCCAATCTGACCTGAAGTGTCTCCCACAATAAGGAACGACTCTTCGGAACGACTCCTCGCCCCCTCCCCGGACCAATTGCCAAAATTGTAATCAAGTTATCTGGCCGGAAGGGTGAGACGGGGTCCGCTGTGGGTATTTAGGTGCTGTCACAATATGCGTCTGTTTTTCACACAATCTGGCGCGTAAAGGAGAGAGAGCATGCCGACTCCAATTGACCTCAAGGTCAAGTGGCGTGACCACGTGGGCAATTCGCGACGAGGCTTATCTTTCTATTTGGTTAGCTCCACTTTGGGCTTTCTTCTGTTCATTGCCATCAATTGGTTTAAGAGCTAAGGACAATAGCTACAATTACAGAGCGAGAGCTGCCAGCGACCCCGCCAGATGGCCGTGGTCGTACGGTCGTACGCTGTGCTCTCCTCGCCTTTACGATCTCTGGTTTCATGTCGTAACTGTACAATTGTGTTACTAACTGTGCAATAAATGTTTTTAGACCGATGCGTGTACACGAGATCTATGTTTCCCTCAAAGAAACTTCGTATTATGGAGAATTGTCCATGAATTCTTACAGAGGTTTTATCAACAGTGTCCTATGTCATTTTGTGGTTCTTCACTGAATTATATATAAACAACGCTACAATCAATGCAATAAGTCAAATGGCTTTGAATATATCTTTGGGACGTTTCTTTAATAGGTTATAGGCAATGATGTAGCCTGCAAGAGGAGATCCATGGGGTCTGGACCCCCAAAAATTTAGCAAACAATTATTATTTAAATAATTCAGTATTACTGACATGACTGCTGACAGATCGTTCTCAACATTGAAAGGGGTCAAGCACTTTTTAAGGAACAAAATGGGGCCTTACTCTTTGTCCACTACGGCAAATATCAGTTGTATTGACCCCCCCCCTTCGTCAAAAGTTTTTCCTGGCTACGTTCTTCCTTATAGGTAAAGCGACATTATTGCTTTGCTTGTATTTTCAATACTTTCACAATCTTTCCTTTTTGGAGGGAACAAGAAGCAAAAGTAAAATGTCACAAGGGAGTTGGCTCTCATACTTCAGCTAATGTTCAAACCTCTTTTGCAGGAGTCAAGAGAGCAAAAAGACGAGTTAAAGATGGAGGTGAAGACGTCGGGCCTGTTCTCTCTGCTGGTGCCAGCCCATTTTCGCAGTTCCTTGTGGACCACGGTCATCCTACTGGTAGGCTGGAGACTGCTAGTCAGGGCCCGATAGACCAGTAGTCAGTCAACTACCAGTAGTCTAGCCTACCAGTTTGTCTTAGTACGTAATTCAATTGTTCCAAAGATGGCCAAACCATGAATCAAACAATGATCTCAAGATTGGGGTGACCATGACCACCCCGTTTCAGGGGCATCTTGTACATTGTCTTAGTTTCGTTTGTAATAATCGTCTTGTATAGTTTGTAATTAGTTTGTTTCTTTTCTTCTTTTTGTTTTTTTTGTAGAGTCCTAAGGGTAACTCTGAATAGTTTTCACATGATCTCTGAAGGTAGAGCGGATATCGGGCTTATAGCCCCATAGCTGCTAGGCTGTATATAGTTTGCAATGTGTGTCTACATCGAGATGGTTACATCACTTGTAAGTATATAAATATTGTTTTGTTGAGCTTCACAGGCTCTCTCGCCCAATCCCTTGTAATTATGGACTCTATTTGTATCTGAAATATTCAAAGTGTCAGTTCATTCGTTATTTTATTTCAGTTAGTATTAATTCTATATAATGTAAAGTATTTTCGTGTCATATTTATTAGTAAATTAAATCATAAAATAAAAATTATTGCTTATTCTATAAGGGAGGTTAATTTTGTAAGAAAACAAGTATTGTAAAGTAGTTTTAAGAAATTTTATAATTTTGTATGCGAAGGCATTAAAACTAAATTCAATTTATTTATGTACTGTGTCATCACTTGCATTTAAATTGGAGTTTGTATTGTATATTCGTTTTCATATTGTATTTTGCGAATACACTTCAAGTACCCTGTTGTCTTTCAATATATAGGCTACATGTTGTTGAAATTTTTTGAATGTTACAATTTATAAATGGCATAGGCATGATAAATATTTTAGCATTTTTTACACGTTTATACAAATTTGTAAATTAGTGTAGAATAATTTTTATTGTAGTTAATTTACAATAAATTTTGTTACTCCAATGTTTTATCGATTAATGATTATTTTTGTAAACCAGTTATGTGTATAGGGTCCAAGATAAAGCATATTGGGTGATATCTCAGACATTATAGAGCAATGAGCGTGCATGTCAATGTGTGTCCATATACAGGTCCGTTCCGTACATGTGTATAGCAATGTACATAGGCTAGGCTTGTCGTGTATATATGCTGTAATGTTGTACGTCACATCCGTTTACTGATCCGCTGATCCGCTGTTCCGTCGATCTGTGGACGGATGCCGTCAAAGCGCTACTGTGATCTAAGAAGGTGACATAATACTGTATTTCATGATCTCACCCCAACCCCTAGTCAGTAGACTTGTAGACTAGAGGTTAGGAAATGAATTTTAAGTGTGTTTATTGTATTTTTGTATCGTTTGCACAATCATATTTGAAGGCCTATAAGAATTTTGTGACAAGGTTTTTGGCTCAGGAAATTTTTTATGAGTTTGTAATTGATTTGCTTTGTACATTTGTTTATTTTTACGCATCGACTCATTTCTCGAAGCGGCTTCTCGGTAAAGCTATGTTAGTACGTATATTTTCACTGTATTTGAGGTTATGTTTTGTACAGTAATGTGTATAGTAATATTTGTGGAGTTGCAGTAGTCACTGGGAAAATCAGTATTTGTTGTACAAATCGGTGGCCTTGACGACAAAACAAAACCTCAACCAGTTCACCATTCACTCATAGTATCAGTTGTTTGCTTTAGTTTGCTTGTTCTACTATAGATATCATAAGTTAAGCCGAAAGTGCTTGCTATCTTTGCTACCACAGGTCTTTCAATTTTGTACAGTTTTTCACTTTTGTATGT
Source organism: Homalodisca vitripennis (assembly GCF_021130785.1). Taxonomy (NCBI): domain Eukaryota; kingdom Metazoa; phylum Arthropoda; class Insecta; order Hemiptera; family Cicadellidae; genus Homalodisca; species Homalodisca vitripennis. Next base: position 197,646,007 of record NC_060210.1, on the reverse strand, counting down.
AGTAAAAGTTATTATTATTACAATGATTATGAATAATGACAGTTTCATTATATCAGTATGTGTAAAAATAAATTCTGATTTATTTCACCCCTGCCTTTTTCTTTTTCCTGTTTTGAGCTTTTCTTCAAGAAAGATTGGTTTTACGATTCAATAAACCGAACCGGCAAGTTCGTACAGGTAAAGAGTTTTGTGATATCTTAATCTTAGAAACAGTTTAAGATGAAAAAAGTAGTTTTAATAATGGAAATTAGTGGAGATATGGTACTGGAAAAAGACTGGATATTCATGGTGTACAAACCAATATTCATTACAAATTATTATTGGCCTATAATTGGAAAGTGTAGAAAAGTTACCAAAATGTAAAGAATGCACATATATAAGTAAAAATACTACCATTGCTTAATTTTTGATGGTAGGTAACAAAATAATATTTTTGCATCAATTGTGATGATATACAATATACATGATACATGTATTGTTTAAATCACTGTCTTAAAGTATGTGAGATGTAAAAATACATACTTCTGAGGAATGAAGACCAAGGAGTATCTGGACTTAATTTTTTTTCAAATTTCTCCTTGCCAAAGAGAAGACGCTATAAGAAGCATTGCATTTTCAAATCATACAGAAATGAAAAATCAATCAGCCCTACTAGAGTGACATTGAAAATAAAAATTATATTAGAAATTATTCACATGAAACTTGCTTCGCAAAGGTAAGGGATAGCCCTTTTAAGAATGTGCTTGCAATATATATATTGTCTTAACTCATATTTGATAGAAACGGTCAAATAATCAATAATTGAAATATAAAAAGTATGGGCTCTGTGGTATAGTGGTAGCATGCTCGTCGGACAAGTGAAAGATCCTGGTTCGAGTCCTGGCAGAGTAAGTGATTCATTATTTATTGAAAATTATGATATTATTATATATTTCCATGTATATAATTCAACTAATAGCAACTAAAATACGAAAATGTTACTATGCAACAGTGAGAGAAAACTCATACTTAGCATTTTAGGTAAAGGAAGTAAAGAAATTATTTAATGTGCAGCAATATTTTTAGTTTTACAAACCATTTTTTAATATCAGCTTTTTAAACCGGTACAGGATATATTTGAAAAACCACAGTATGTCAATCATTACCTTGGACAAAATCTAGAAAACTCCGTTTTTATTGTAAACTTGGGGAAGAAATTTGTTTATTTGAAATACATGTTTAAGGGACATTAATTAAAACCGATTAATTATTTCGTACAGTTTTATGTATATGGATTTCAAATTAACACATTAAAAATAGGGGTATTATTTATATACAACATCTATCCGTTATTACTATAAATCAAGTGGAAACGATCAACTTATCTAAAGAATAGAACTTGGACTGTCAATTTAATTGCGGTACTGACAATAAACTATTTGAGCAAAACAACTCATGCTATTGTATGCAAGTCATATCCTTCTTTAGGTAAGACAGTAGGAACTTGTAAGAACAGAATAAAACATCCTGTTTTCTCTATAAATGTTTAGACTCAATAAAAACCGATAGACTACCATTAAAAATACTGACCCCAAGAACGTAGCCAGGAAAAAACTTTGGGAGGGGGGTTCAGACAACTGATATTTTCCCGTAGTAAAATATGTCTTTATTAGAGGCGAATTGGACAGAGAGATTAAGGCCCCATTTTGTTCCTTAAAAAGTTCTAGACCCTTTTCTTTGTTGAGAGCGATCTTTCAGCAGTACATGTCAGTAATACTGAATTATTTAAATAGTAGTAATCGTTTACTAAAAAAGTAATTGAAAATTTGGGGGGGTCCGGACCCCTTGGACCCCCCGCTGGCGAGTAGCGTAACATGCTTCGTCGAGATTCATACACAAAACAGACACATAAAAAATATATAAATAAAATCTTTCCAGCTCTATGAATTATAAGCTTCGCTAACGCTCATTCAATTATGAACATTGAACAAATTCTACTGTACTTTAGCACTTAAGCTTGGAAAGAAAAAGTCACTTCCATTTTGAGGACATTATAGTTAGTATTCGAGTTTGTAAAACAGGACTAACTATGATCGTGTAGGGGAAATGTGATTGATGTCGATTGTCAGTTAGACTGTCATTCCCAGTACTGAGAGTCATATTGATAGTCCATAGGGATTAGTTTGTATTTCAATTTAACGATATTTTGGCAGCACCTGGAGGATGGACAGAGTTAGGTTGTATGGGAATGAGGAGTTTTTTACAGATAAAATGAGACTATGAATTGTCATACAAATGAAAAAAATGTGATAATAACAACTGATGCCCTAATTTCCTATTACAACCGGCTTCAAATATTGTAACAACTAAATGGCCTAATAGTCAGAGAGTCAGAGTAATCCTTCTTATAACTGCAAAGGAAACTTAAAATATGATGATGTACAGTCATATGTATTTTATCTACGTATACATAACATTTAGTGTAGGTAAGTAATTAAATTGTTCTAAAATATGGTACTAATTTTCTTTTTCGTACACTAAACGTTCTAATATTTATTTCAAATTTACCACAGATTTTTGAGAAGTCCATTCCTTTCAGTGATTTTTCCAAAATGAAAATGAAGCCATGTCTGAAGAGAACTTGTATGTAGATAGTGTTTTGTTGTTGAAGATTTTAGAGGTGCGAGTTTAATAAATAATTAGTAAGCCATAGCTAAGAATTGAATTATAATCTTTATAAGCAATATTAATGTTTGACTTATAATTCATAATTTATTTGGTCTATATTTTAAAACATAAAAATGTGAAACTATTAAGGGTTCACATATATAAGGGTTCATGATATTTTAAAATGAGACTGACATACTGATTTTATTAATACTTCTGGTTTCTATCACAGATTCACTTGTTTTTTTCCAATGTTAAAATTTAATGTATTTTGAACGATAGTTTCTAGAGAGATGCATTTTGTAGCAAATAAAGGTTTTAAATAGTCCCGCACGGGCATCATAATTCCCGAACGATTACAGGTAAAGCAATAATACTTCGTACATCATTACTGCACCCATAAATCTACTTTATAAAGTAACTTCCATTTTTTGCTTTGTAAGGGGGTGTCCTGCGAGGAGTCAGAAGGAAATCTTAAATGAGAGCATAGGTCGAGTAGTACATCAAATTAAAGGTCTTGATTAGTAGAGTACAATGCCGCAAATCCGACATCAAAGAGTTCTTCCATTTAAAAAGTTACGCTGGTTTAAAGATTGAAACATTTACAATGTAGGTCCTGTTCTAGATGGTTTAATACTCTTGTCTTGGCTCAAGTTGTGAAAGTAAAACTTCGTAAATGAATGCTGGACTTAACTAAAAGTTTTTAAGGCACTCTTCAAATTCAATACAGGATGTTCTATAAGGAGTTCGGGGAAAAAATAACGTAAGCATAGCTCAAGACATCATTATAAGTGGGTTGTTTAACAGAGAAAAACTGGTATAAGTTATTATACTAGAAAGTTCTCATTTTTAGGTTGGGCTTTGGACTTATTTGGTGTACATCTTACGTAACACTTTAAAACTATGTACATCTATAGGCTACTTACGTTAAATTTTTGCTGAACTTGTAGACCATACTCCATTGGATATGAGTAACTAAACCTTAAAAACTATTTCATAAGTCCATTATTCACTTACTAAGTTTAACTTTCACAACTTGATCCAAGGTAATATTAAACCATCAAAGCAGTACTTGCATTGTAAATGTTTCAAACTTTAAACCAGCGCAATTTTCAAAGACTGAATCTTCGATGTCGGATTTGCGGCATCGTACTCTACTAATAAAGACCTTTAATTTGATGTACTACTCGACCTATGATCTCATTTAAGATTTCCTTCTGACTACTTGCTGGCCACCCCCCTGACACGACAAAAATAGTAGTTACTTCAAAAAGTAGATTTACAGGTGCAGTAATGATGTTCCAAGTTTTATTGCTTTACTTGTAATCGTTCGAGAATTACCAAGCCCGTGTGGGACTTTTTTACAACCTGTATAACGGGATGGGAATAACATCTCTACAAATTCAATCAAACTAGTTTCATATTACTTACAATCTATGTACTAACAGTAGTTATAACACCTAAACAATTCAAACGGCGAATTAAAACGTTTTTTTAAACAATTCATGTACATTCTTTCCGTCCGGAGAATCTTTGGGCATCCAATATCTTTCTGAGGTGATTTGAACAAGCAAAAGTGTGTGGAACAGTTTCGTTTTCAGTGAACGGGAATATAATAGAATTAGCACGATCAAGAGGTTGTGGACCCAGTTGGCAGTTGGTTGGTTGAAGGTCGTGCAGGAAGGACTGGAAGAGTCCGGGTGAAGGCGAAAGGAGAGAAAAGGGCAACATAGAAGAAAAAGAGGTCTGCTAAGCAGAAGCAGTTCTGGACATGGACAATGTGAAGGATGATGAATACAAGTAACATCTAAATAATTAGTAGGACTTACAAAATTAAAATTGTAACAGCATGTAAGCCTAATTATATATCTCTAATTTTCAAAAAATTATTTAAACAAGGTTTCATCGTGTATGTTACTTATATCTAATAGTAGACATCATGTTGTAGGTGACTGTTCTACACGGAGGAAGGCGTCGCTGAGATACTTGCAGCACATGTGTGTTCTGCTTGTATCGTCTCTATCAAGAGAAGGCTCCACAAAATCCTTGCCGAGCTTCGGACAATACTTCAGTGCAATGTGCCTAATTGTTGGAAGGAAAATAAATTTCGTAAGGACGAAATGGTTTATTCGTTTTATTACAACCCCTGGTGCACTAATTAGTAGCGTAATAGCCGGGTTTAATCATCTATAAATGAATATATTAAAACATATTTTAATCCTGAACAAATTTAATTTCCTTCACAACTAAAGTCATTTTTCTATTATGTAACTGACTACGAAAATGTGTAATTAACAAAATATTTGTGTTGTGAACAAAATAGAAGAATCTTTATTAATAACACTTTGACTTCTGATAGTGGACTCAAACTTTATGGTTTAGTTCACGAATACAATTATTGTACTGACATAAGATTTTTCATATGTTTGTGGGAAATATGATTCATTAAAAGTACCTAATTAAACTGCACAATTCGCCTTTATTTCAAGGTCATTTTTTATATAGTTCAGGTACTCACATTCAATTGTAAAATATTTTAGATTCACAAGGCCATGACGTATTTGGATTGATAAATTGTTGTTATGATAAATATCTGGATTGAAAAATCAGCGTGAGTGTTCTTAAAGAGGATTTCAGAAGTCTCATAAAGGAGATTTTGAAGATGGCGGCCAGTAAGGTCAGTGTGAAGGTTCCAAGGTGACGGACAGAGGTCTCAGGATGGAGATGTTGAAAACAGCGGCCAGTAAGGTCAGTGTGAAGGATCAAAGGTGACGGACAGAAGTCTCATAAAGGAGATTTTGAAGATGGCGGCCAGTAAGGTCAGTGTGAAGGTTCCAAGGTGACGGACAGAGGTCTCAGGATGGAGATGTTGAAAACAGCGGCCAGTAAGGTCAGTGTGAAGGATCAAAGGTGACGGACAGAGGTCTCAGGAAGGAGATGTTGAAGACAGCGGCCAGTAAGGTCAGTGTGAAGGATCCAAGGTGGCGGACAGAGGCCTCAGGAAGGAGATGTTGAAGACAGCGGCCAGTAAGGTCAGTGTGTAGGATCCAAGGTGGCGGACAGAGGTCTCAGGAAGGAGATGTTGAAGACAGCGGCCAGTAAGGTCAGTGTGAAGGATCCAAGGTGGCGGACAGAGGCCTCAGGAAGGAGATGTTGAAGACAGCGGCCAGTAAGGTCAGTGTGTAGGATCCAAGGTGGCGGACAGAGGTCTCAGGAAGGAGATGTTAAAGACAGCGGCCAGTAAGGTCAGTGTGAAGGATCAAAGGTGACGGACAGAGGTCTCAGGAAGGAGATGTTGAAGACAGCGGCCAGTAAGGTCAGTGTGAAGGATCCAAGGTGGCGGACAGAGGCCTCAGGAAGG